>NC_091466.1:31427789-31782996 GCF_027789765.1 Dendropsophus ebraccatus
GGTTATTTTTGCGTCTCCAGAACAACCTTTATTTGTTTGGCAACTAAAAACCTTAAAGAGGTTATCCAGGATTGGTAAAACATGACCGGTATTCCTATAGAAACAGCACCACTCCTGTCCTCTGTTTGTTTATGGAATTGCAGCCCAGATCCACTGAAGTCAATGGAACTGAGTTGTAATACCACACACAACCTGAGGACACGTATGTCGCTATTTGTGGAAGAATGTTTTTCCAATCCTAGATAATTCCTTTAAAGCGAATCTGTCATCCATTGAAACACCTACAGAAACAAATGACAGTGTTATACACTTTGTACTGCAATGTTAAAGGGAAACTATTACTACTGGTGATATCTCTCACCAGGGGCGTAACTAAAGGCTGATGGGTCCTGGTGCAAAATGTTAGCTTGGAGCCCCCCATCTCACCCGATCAGGCAAAGTCATATCTAACGTTATATCCAATTACTCTAATGTGCCACCATGTTATAATGCACTGTCACTGCCTCCACCTCATGTACTGCACTACTTCCCCCTATAATTAAGGGACTGTACTGTTTCATTGTCCTAATCATTGTATTCCAATCTTTGACTCTCCAGCTGAAAACTACAATTCTCATCATAAACTGCCAGTTGGAAACAATGGGGTTTTAGTGCTGCAACCTGAAGAGCCACATGCTGCAAAACTACAACCTCCCATAATAAACTGTCAGCAGGGCACGATGAAGTTTGAACTTCTGCAACCTGGAGAAGTCACCTGATATCACCTGCAGTCCTATGTAACACCACAGATAACAGTGATATCTCTGAGTACAGATAATGTAGTAGCTGTCACCTCGGGGGCACCCTACTAAATGATGTTCTACAAAATAAGAAAAGTGTCATACAGGGATTCACAGGTGACGTCTTCTTTGATCTGAGGCGTCACTTCCCTTTTCCTCTCCATCCGCCCAGACCTCCCTGATGATTCCTTCCAGATACGTTTTCATCTTTTCAGAACCTGCGAGACAAGCAATTTAGGCTCCGCACATTTATAGCAACTTCCTTCCCTTTCTCTCTCCTGTAGGCTCCCAAAGTAACTGCGCTGTTTGGTCCCGCCCCCTGTATGTAGGATCCCCTGCTGTGCCCCCTGTATGTAGGATTCCCTGCTGTGCCCCCATGAGCTAATAATGCCCCGAGAGGTGCCCCCATGAGCTAATAATACCCCCAGAGATGCCCCCATGAGCTAATAATGCCCCCAGAGGTGCCCCCCATGAACTAATAATGCCCCCAGAGGTTCCCCTATATACTAATAATGCCCCCAGAGGTGCCCCTGTATACTAATAATGCACCCAGAGGTGCCCCCATGAGCTATTAATACCCCCAGAGGTGCCCCCCATATACTAATAATGCCCCCAGAGGTGCCCCGATGAACTAATAATGCCCCCAGAGGTGCCCTTATGAGCTAATAACGCCCCCAGAGGTCCCTTCATATACTAACATTGCCCCCAGAGGTGCCCCCATATACTAATAATGCCCCCAGAGGTGCCCAAATATACTAATAATGCCCCCAGAGGTGCCCCCATATACTAATAATGCCCCCAGAGGTGCCCCCATATACTAAAAATGCCCCCAGAGGTGCCCCCATGAACTAATAATTCCCCCAGAGGTGCCCCCTATGAACTAATAATGCCCCCAGAGGTGCCCCCTATGAACTAATAATGCCCCCAGAGGTGCCCCCCAAATACTAATAATGCCCCCAGAGGTGCCCCCATTAACTAAAATGCCCCAGAGGTGCCCCCATGAACTAATAATGCCCCCAGAGGTGCCCCCTATGAACTAATAATGCCCCCAGAGGTGCCCCCATATACTAATAATGCCCCCAGAGGTGCCCCCATATACTAATAATGCCCCCAGAGGTGCCCCCCATATACTAATAATGCCCCCAGAGGTGCCCCATGAACTTATGCCCCCAGAGATGCCCCATATACTAATAATGCCCCCAGAGGTGCCCTCATGAACTAATAATGCCCCCAGAGGTGCCCCCATATACTAATAATGCCCCCAGAGGTGCCCCCATATACTGATAATGCCCCAGAGGTGCCCCCATGAACTAATAATGCCCCTAGAGGTGCCCCCTATGAACTAATAATGCCCCAAGAGGTGCCCCCATATACTAATAATGCCCCCAGAGAGGCCCCCATGAACTAATAATGCCCCCAGAGAAGCCCCCATATACTAATAATGCCCCCAGAGGTGCCCACATGAGTTAATATTGCCCCCAGAGGTGCCCCCATGAGCTAATAATGCCCCCAGAGGTGCCCCATGAGCTAATAATACCCCAGAGATGCCCCACGAGCTAATAATGCCCCCAGAGGTGCCCCCCATGAACTAATAATGCCCCCAGAGGTTCCCCTATATACTAATAATGCCCCCAGAGGTGCCCCTATATACTAATAATGCCCCCAGAGGTGCCCCCATGAGCTATTTATCCCCCCATAGGTGCCCCGATATACTAATAATGCCCCCAGAGGTGCCCCCATGAACTAATAATGCCCCCAGAGGTGCCCTTATGAGCTAATAACGCCCCCAGAGGTCCCTTCATATACTAACATTGCCCCCAGAGGTGCCCCCATATACTAATAATGCCCCCAGAGGTGCCCCCATTACTAAAAATGCCCCAGAGGTGCCCCCATGAACTAATAATGCCCCCAGAGGTGCCCCCTATGAACTAATAATGCCCCCAGAGGTGCCCCCATATACTAATAATGCCCCCAGAGGTGCCCCCATATACTAATAATGCCCCCAGAGGTGCCCCCATATACTAATAATGCCCCAGAGGTGCCCCCATGAACTTATGCCCCCAGAGATGCCCCATATACTAATAATGCCCCCAGAGGTGCCCTCATGAACTAATAATGCCCCCAGAGGTGCCCCCATATACTAATAATGCCCCCAGAGGTGCCCCCATATACTGATAATGCCCCCAGAGGTGCCCCCATGAACTAATAATGCCCCTAGAGGTGCCCCCTATGAACTAATAATGCCCCAGAGGTGCCCCCATATACTGATAATGCCCCAGAGAGGCCCCCATGAACTAATAATGCCCCCAGAGGTGCCCCCATATACTAATAATGCCCCCAGAGGTGCCCCCATGAGTTAATATTGCCCCCAGAGGTGCCCCCATGAGCTAATAATGCCCCCAGAGGTGCCCCCATGAGCTAATAATACCCCCAGAGATGCCCCCACGAGCTAATAATGCCCCAGAGGTGCCCCCCATGAACTAATAATGCCCCCAGAGGTTCCCCTATATACTAATAATGCCCCCAGAGGTGCCCCTATATACTAATAATGCCCCCAGAGGTGCCCCCATGAGCTATTTATCCCCCCATAGGTGCCCCGATATACTAATAATGCCCCCAGAGGTGCCCCCATGAACTAATAATGCCCCCAGAGGTGCCCTTATGAGCTAATAACGCCCCCAGAGGTCCCTTCATATACTAAGATTGCCCCAGAGGTGCCCCCATATACTAATAATGCCCCAGAGGTGCCCCCATATACTAATAATGCCCCCAGAGATGCCTCCATGAACTAATAATGCCCCCAGAGGTGTCCCCATGAACTAATGCCCCCAGAGGTGCCCCATATACTAATAATGCCCCCAGAGGTGCCCAAATATACTAATAATGCCCCCAGAGGTGCCCCCATATACTAATAATGCCCCCAGAGGTGCCCCCATATACTAAAAATGCCTCCAGAGGTGCCCCCATGAACTAATAATTCCCCCAGAGGTGCCCCCTATGAACTAATAATGCCCCCAGAGGTGCCCACCTATGAACTAATAATGCCCCCAGAGGTGCCCCCAATACTAATAATGCCCCCAGAGGTGCCCCCATGAACTAATAATGCCCCAGAGGTGCCCCCATGAACTAATAATGCCCCCAGAGGTGCCCCTATGAACTAATAATGCCCCCAGAGGTGCCCCCAATATACTAATAATGCCCCCAGAGGTGCCCCCATATACTAATAATGCCCCCAGAGGTGCCCCTATATACTAATAATGCCCCCAGAGGTGCCCCCATGAGCTATTTATCCCCCATAGGTGCCCCGATATACTAATAATGCCCCCAGAGGTGCCCCATATACTAAAAATACCCCCAGAGGTGCCCCATGAACTAATAATTCCCCCATAGGTGCCCCCTATGAACTAATAATGCCCCCAGAGGTGCCCCCTATAAACTAATATGCCCCCAGAGGTGCACCCAACTACTAATAATGCCCCCAGAGGTGCCCCCATGAACTAATAATGCCCAGAGGTGCCCCCATGAACTAATAATGCCCCCAGAGGTGCCCCCATATACTAATAATGCCCCCAGAGGTCCCTTCATATACTAACATTGCCCCCAGAGGTGCCCCATATACTAATAATGCCCCCAGAGGTGCCCCCATATACTAATAATGCCCCCAGAGGTGCCCCCATATACTAATAATGTCTCCAGAGGTGCCTCCATGAGCTAATAATGCCCCCAGAGGTGCCCCCATGAACTTATGCCCCCAGAGATGCCCCATATACTAATAATGCCCCCAGAGGTGCCCTCATGAACTAATAATGCCCCCAGAGGTGCCCCCATATACTAATAATGCCCCCAGAGGTGCCCCCTATGAACTAATAATGCCCCCAGAGGTGCCCCATATACTGATAATGCCCCCAGAGGTGCCCGTATGAACTAATAATGCCCCTAGAGGTGCCCCCTATGAACTAATAATGCCCCAAGAGGTGCCCCCATATACTAATAATGCCCCCAGAGAAGCCCCCATGAACTAATAATGCCCCCAGAGGTGCCCCCATATACTAATAATGCCCCCAGAGGTGCCCCCATGAGTTAATATTGCCCCCAGAGGTGCCCCCTATGAACTAATAATGACCCCAGAGGTGCCCCCCATGAACTAATAATGCCCCCAGAGGTGCCCCCATGAACTAATAATGCCCCCAGAGGTGCCCCCTATAAACTAATAATGCCCCCAGAGGTGCCCCCATATACTAATAATGCCCCCAGAGGTGCCCCCATGAGTTAATAATGCCCCTAGAGGTACCCCCATATACTAATAATGCCCCCAGAGGTGCCCCCGTATACTAATAATGCCCCCAGAGGTGCCCCCATGAACTAATAATGCCCCAGAGGTGCCCCCTATGAACTAATAATGTCCCCAGAGGTGCCCCCATATACTAATAATGCCCCAGAGGTGCCCCCATATACTAATAATGCCCCCAGAGAAGCCCCCATGAACTAATAATGCCCCCAGAGGTGCCCCTATGAACTAATAATGCCCCCAGAGGTGCCCCCATATACTAATAATGCACCCAGAGAAGCCCCCTGAACTAATAATGCCCCCAGAGGTGCCCCATATACTAATAATGCCCCCAGAGGTGCCCAAATATTCTAATAATGCCCCAGAGGTGCCCCATATACTAATAATGCCCCCAGAGGTGCCCCCATATAGTAATAATGCCCCAGAGGTGCCCCCATAAACTAATAATTCCCCCAGAGGTGCCCCCTATGAACTAATAATGCCCCCAGAGGAGCCCCCTATGAACTAATAATGCCCCCAGAGGTGCCCCCAAATACTAATAATGCCCCCAGAGGTGCCCCCATGAACTAATAATGCCCCAGAGGTGCCCCAATGAACTAATAATTCCCCCAGAGGTGCCCCCTATGAACTAATAATGTCCCCAGAGGTGCCCCCATATACTAATAATGCCCCCAGAGGTGCCCCCATATACTAATATGCCCCCAGAGGTGCCCCCATGAACTTATGTCCCCAGAGATGCCCCATATACTAATAATGCCCCCAGAGGTGCCCTCATGAACTAATAATGCCCCCAGAGGTGCCCCCATATACTAATAATGCCCCCAGAGGTGCCCCCTATGAACTAATAATGCCCCCAGAGGTGCCCCCATATACTGATAATGCCCCCAGAGGTGGCCCCATGAACTAATAATGCCCCTAGAGGTGCCCCCTATGAACTAATAATGCCCAAGAGGTGCCCCCATATACTAATAATGCCCCCAGAGAAGCCCCCATGAACTAATAATGCCCCCAGAGGTGCCCCCATATACTAATAATGCCCCCAGAGGTGCCCCCATGAGTTAATATTGCCCCCAGAGGTGCCCCCTATGAACTAATAATGCCCCCAGAGGTGCCCCCCATGAACTAATTATGCCCCCAGAGGTGCCCCCATGAACTAATAATGCCCCCAGAGGTGCCCCCATGAACTAATAATGCCCCCAGAGGTGCCCCTAAAAAAACAAACATCATACTCACCTGTGTGGCTGCAGGCAGCAGCTCTTCCTCCTCTTCTGGCTCCATCTTGCGAGCCACAGGGACGGGACTTCCGGCAGGCGTGATGACGTCACATCATCACGCCTGCCGGAGAGGTCATGTCCCGGCATCCCATAGGCTGCTGGTATGAAGTGCCGGCAGCCTATGGGAGGGAATACAGGAGTAGGACGCTGACAGGTCCTGCTCATGTATTCTGATCGCTTTAATGTTCCGCCCGCTCACTGTGCGGGCGGAACATCAAAGCGATCTGTGCATCCCGAGAAGCTGCGCGGCCGCAGCTTCTCGGAATGCTCAGAGACAAGTGGCAAGGGGGGCCACGCGGGCCCCCCCTAGCGTAGGGGCCCTGTCGCCATGGTGACCGCTGAGACCCCCTATAGCTACGCCACTGTCTCTCACACAGGGCGCTGAGGATGAAGTTACGTTTCTTCCATTCATCCTCAGCACAATTTCTGTGATATTAGGAGTTAAATCCCTATGTTATAAGTTGTTTTGGTGCACTGGGGGTGGGGCTCCAACATGTACTGATCTGCCCCCTGGCCGCTCCCCCCCCCCCTAATGAATATCAGCAGAGCGGGCTGGACAGTGCACCAAAACAACTTATTAGCATACGGATTAATCTCCTCATATCCCGGAAACGGTGCTGAGGATGAAAGCTAGAATCCTTCTCATCCTCAGCGCTCCGTGCACTATAGGAACATATAGTTCCTCATAAGGTTTAATAAATCTCCCCCAATATCTTTATTTACCATCTTCGTATCTTTTTTTTTTTTCAAAAATTTTTTTGCAGCACTACAGTCAAGGAGGGATTAAGTGCAGCAGAAATCTTGTGGGATTATTTGTCAAAGGGAAAATCTGTGCCATTTCCACACCAATAACCACAGTGGAAATCTAATGTGGGTCTATGTATGAGGTGATACCTGCGGCTCAGCCATCTCTGTCCCCACCTGATCCTCAGGGGCGTCACGCCCGCTCCTCATCTGCCGGACGTTCTCCAGTTGTTGAGCTTTTTGTCAGTCTCCTCTATCGCTTCATATTCTACCTGTATCCTTCTCCTGCTGCTCCAGGGGATGAGGCCTTCACAGCCTGGCCTGACAACCAGTCAACAAAGAGGGGAATTTAGCAGAAGAATGACCAAGAAGTTCCCCTATTTAGTGTCACGTGTGCATCCAGCTACCCTCTTCTCAGCACGATCTATCATCCATTTTTATAGCCACGTTCGGACAATCCGTCCAACACTTGGCGTTTTTCTTGTAGCCACATCCCCTCACCAGAGCAATTACGATTTGCTCTTGTGAGTTCCCCTAGTGGTTCAGCTTTAATTGTGTGTGGTGGATGGCATGATTGGGCTAACAATAGTATTGCCAGCTATGGGCTTGTGATACGTGTTGGTACTCACTGTCTGTTCGTGTATATTGCCAACTAAAGTTAAGTCTATAAAGGAAATGCTTTAGGTATTCCACTCCAATGTGAACCTCAAGTGTAAGGGGTTGGCATTAAGAGAATTACCAAAGGCAGGTATGGCGATGTAGGGGCCAGTTTTTCTTGTATAGGCAATGAACATGAACACTGGCTTTTCTCCTAGAAGAAGAAAAAACTAACTTAGAGGTAGCTAGTAAAAAATGTGCGGAACAAAAGGAGATTGTGCTAAAATTTAGTAGTGACCCGGAATTTGCTAACAAGGAGGACCAACTGAAATCATCAGTTGAACACTACCAATACCATCTGAAGGAAAGGAAGCACGCTCAATTCTCCAGGGATCTCCAGGATTTCAGAGAGAACAGAGCCTATACAGTTTTGGAAAAACAAAAGAAGAGTAGGGAGCAGGAAACGGACCTGTCATCATCAGATACAGAGGCCTCTGACACTGACACCCAACCAAGGGAGGGAAACAGGAGAACAGGGAGGACTAGAGACGACCCTAATAGGTCACGTAGTAGACCGCCCGCATCTGGACAATATAACAACAACACATGTGGCGACAGCTCTTCTACATCGTATGCACCTTCCTCAGCCCAACCTTTTTTAGGGAAGAAACGGGGGAGGGGAAAGTATAGACCTCCATCCTGTCAACAACCACCACGAGGCACAAAACACATGGGACGGTAGAACAGACCCAGGTCTTAAACTTGTCCACCGTCCCCGTAACCGATGAACACATAAAAGTACTCTCATATGGCCTTTCTTTTGTACCCACCACTGACTATGACCCATTCATCTGGACGAAGGACATCAATCTGTTTACAAGAAAACTGAAATGGCACAAAACATACAGACAGAAGGACAGAAGGGACTGCCAGGAGCTTGGCATCTGTATAGAAGACCTACCTGCAGTTAGGGAGCTTACGGGACTACTTGAGACTAACACGAGATCTAGGGGAAGCGGCCCCTTCACAGACTGTAAGCCTAAAAGCACCAAGTTCCCACCGGTGGGAGGCATCTCTTGTATTGAGGTATTCCAGGACTTGGTAACTAGGGACCTTCAACAGCTGACACCAACACAGCACTTCCACAACCTCAGCTACAGCCAACGTTCGGCACTTAGAGACCTGCAAAAGAATCCCCAACTTGTAATCAAGTCTGCGGATAAAGGGGGTAATATCGTGTTGCTGAACAGGAAGGACTATGTAGATATGTGTCTCAGACTTTTGAAGGACCAGAACACCTATGAAATCTTGACTGCTAACCCCACAAAAACCTATACTGATGAGTTAAAAGGGATCCTACGACAAGCCAGAGAGCTAGATCTAATTGATGAGAATGAATTTCTCTTTCTCCTCCCCAGGGCACCCATTACTCCTACATTTTACGCACTGCCAAAGATCCATAAGGGGACAACACCACTAAAGGGTAGACCAATAGTCTCCAGTATTGGGAGTATCACACATAATCTAGGAATATATGTGGATAAAGTCCTTAGAGAATTTGTTGTAGCCCTCCCATCATACACAAGGGACACAATGGATTTACTAAAAAATATTGAACACCTCATAGTTGAACTGAACACTTTACTTGGTAGCATTGATGTGGAGGCCCTTTACTCTTCTATTCCACATGATTGGACACTGAAAGCGGTGGGTCACTTCCTTTCTACAAGGGGCACACATATGCAACGGCATAATGAGTTTGTTCTTTGTCTAGTTAAATTCATCTTAACTAGAAACTTCTTTTTATTTGATGGCTGCTATTACCACCAACTCAGGGGCACCGCGATGGGGAGCCCTTGTGCCCCCACATACGCAAATTTGCTCCTGGGTTGGTGGGAGGCCAACGTTGTTTTTAGCGACGAGAGAGAGACGTTTGGAGCCATGCCAACCTATTGGTCACGTTTCATTGATGATATTTTCATCCTGTGGGAAGGGACCAGAGCAGAGTTCTCCCGTTTTATTGATCTACTGAATAATAAGAAGATAGGATTGAGATTCACTTATGAAATCGATGAGCTCTCCCTGACGTTCCTGGACGTTAAGATCACGAAAACCACACAGGGGTATCTTGAGACGACCATCTTTAGGAAAAAGACGGCTACGAATAGCCTTCTAGAGTGGGAAAGTTGTCACCCAGCACCCCTCAAGAGGGGAATCCCTAGGGGACAATACCTCCGTAATAGAAGAAATTGTTCGGCCGAGGATGATTTCCTTAAGCAAGCTAAAGACCTTAGGGACAGATTCAGGGAAAGGGGATACCCGGACTATACATTAAGGGATGCCTTCCATCTAGCCCAAAATAAACAGAGGGAGGAGCTACTGAACCCCAGGAAGAGAGAAGAATCCAAGGGGCTTATGCGTATTATAGAAACTTATGATGATGTGAATCTGGACCAATCAGGGAAATCTTTAGAAAACATTGGAACATCCTTAAAATGGATCCGGATTTGAGCGAAGTCATAGGAGATTATCCTTTAATCACCTACCGGAAGGGAGTTTAGGTGATAAGGTGACACAAAGCCATCTATCACCTGTTGAAAAACCCAAAACATGGTTATATACACAAAAGGGTGCAGGTACATACAGCTGTGGACACTGCAGGGCCTGTCCTACTGTGCTCAAAACTAAGACATTCAGAAGTAGCCAAACATCCAAGACCTATAAAATTAGCTCCTTTATTAACTGCAGCTCCAAAGCTGTGATCTATTTGGCTACTTGTTAGTGTGGGAAACAGTATGTGGGCAAAACTATAAGGGAGTGGAGTAAACGTATCTTAGAACATCTAGGGGATATAAGGAACAAACGGGATACTCCTCTAGCTATACACGCCCCCGAACACCATGGAGGTAACAATGATACGTTCAAATTCATAGCCATAGAAAGCCTCAATCCATCCCCTCGAGGGGGAGACATGGATAAAACATTACTCCAGAAGAAACAAGATGGATTTATACCCTGCAGACCATCACACCTCACGGTCTTAATGAGGCCCTTAACTTTGCCTGCTACATCTAGAATTGGCACTCCCACGAGCACCATGTCATCTCTCGGGGCGTTCAGGGGGAGGGACGAGTCGTCAGACGCGCCGGGCCGTGCAGCAGCTACAAGAGTTGGCGGCTGGCGGCACTCCCGGCACTCTGCCAAAGCAGATGTCAGGAGCACACCTCCAAGCTGCACGCATACTGTAAGTAACAGGTTACGGCCTTCCATTTTGTTTCTTGCAAACTTTTAGCTCTGTTCTAGATTTTGGCTCTAGTCTAATGATTTGCTCATAGGTTAAACGGTTACACATACCAACCTGTGTCTCGATAGACCCTAATAGGGGATTTAGTATGACAGTACACATATATTGAGTAACTTGAGGTTACATGACTGCATGCATTGATACTATCCCTCTATATCACACAGTGTCCACATGTGTAGAATTATCACGTGAGACATCATCCCGAGGGTCGCTTATATGGGGGCACAGTGAGTACAGTAGGCGGCAACATTAACAATTAATTGCTGTCACATTACCTATTGGCGTATTAAACATGCCTATGAATATTGTTTTTGTTATGTGACATGATCTATGTACCCTTACTTATACTGACCCTTTACCCTACGGCCCCTGATGACGTAACGTACGGTGGTACTGAAACGCGTTGGGAGAGATGGTTTAATGGGAAATATGGTCTAACAGTCTCCTGGCTCCAACTGGACATTATGGTTTTGGACCACTAAGAGCACGATACATATTGTTGTTCATTGGCATTTATGAATTGGTCGAGAGCTGTCAGAAATTTCTGTGAGTGTTTGAACTTTGGAATTGATATCTGTGGACATTGGACAGATGGTTCCTAGACACGACGAGACAGACTGACTTTTAGCTCTCTGATATGGCCTTATGTTGTTTGGAGAATCTTTCATTGTAAATATTGGTACTAGATGTACTTTTAATGCATACCTAATAAACTTGTAGCCATAGCACACACATACACATACACATAATCTGCTGCAGTCATAGCGCACAAACACACAGTCTACACTACTTATGGCTTATGGCTTCTCCTCCTCCTTTTCATTACACTGCTGCTCATATACAATCATCCAACATCCAGAAAGAGAACAGCACAGATCTCCCCCCAAACAATGGACTCTTTAAGCTCAGAAACAAACTGCCAAATAGTGACCGACAACTTTTTCACCCTTATCTAATAGGGGCAGTGTCCTATTAGAATGTTGCTCATAAAATATATTGATTTTTTAAAAGCTGGAGTCGGAGTGGGTAAATTTTTCATGACTCCAACTCCACCCAAAACTAGCCCCGAGTTTACAGCCCTGGTATAAAGTAGGTCAGACAAACAGTGCAGACAAGGTGCCTGTAACTGCACACTCACCTTAGTTGGTTGTGCACTAAGCACAGCTCTATGCAGAGCTATTATATCCAGGGGAATCAGTACAGCTGGCCGGGATGCACTCTAGTCAGCGACTAGGTGTAACAAGGATGAATAGACCCTGGCTTGGATTACGCCAGATAGCACAATACTTCCTTCGAAATGGCCCTGCAGACAGGGCTGTGGAGTCGGTTAGCCGCAGCTCCGACTCCAACTCCGACTCCTGAATCTTATCAGGACCGACTCCAACTCCGACTCCTGAATTTTATCAGGACCGACTCCGACTCCCGACTCCAACTCCTTCATAAATGGCCGGTCAGATACCAGGGGAGTTATTATCACACTGGCTCAGCAACTTCTCCCTAATGTCCTACATGATCATGGTGCAACTTCTGAGTGAATAAGGGAATACTGGGTATAAAGCAGCTTCTCCTGTGTGTGCAGTGGATGCAGCCAGTCTCCAGCCTCCATGTCCTGAACTACTCACAACTAGACTAGATGGAGCAAGTGGTCTTTTCCTGCTGACAGTCTTCTATGTTTCTAACTAAATATTCACCATACACAAAGAAACACTGCTAACAATGCCAGATACCTGTGATACAGAGGGGTCAGCCATAGTGATATAGAGGGGTCACACATAGCGATGTTGAGGGGCACTGTGGGGGCACGCATGAGCACACACACACAGCCTGCTACAGCCATAGCATACACACATAGCTTTCTGCAGCCATAGCACACACACACACTCATACACACAGCCTGCTGCAGCCATAGCGCACACACACACACACACACACACACACACACAGCTGCAGCCATGGAACACTGAAGAAAAACACACAATCTTCTCCAATAGAGAAAACACCACAGGACAGATGTTACTGCTACACTACTTATGTCTCCTTCTCCTCTATATTACACAGGATATCTCCATATTACACGGCTGCTCATATACAGTCATCAAGCATCCAGGAAGAGAACAGCACAGATCTCCCCCCACACAATGGCCTCTTCCAGCTCAGAAACAATAGCTCAGTGACCTATTAGAATGTTGCTCATAATATATATTGATGAGCAAAACTTATAAAATTTATATCAAAACTCAATTCTAAATTTTTGAAAGATTTTTTTAAAGCTGGAGTCGGAGTCGGAGTCGATACATTTTTTTCCAACTCCAACTCCGACTCCGACTTCAGCCAAAACTAGCTCCGACTCTGACTCCACAACTCCGACTACACAGCCCTGGTAAAAAGTCTGTGTCTCACTGTATTGTCCAGGCTGCTCTACATCGGCTACTCACAGGTGCAGTCCCACTACTGATCAGCTTGGGGAATGAGACCTGAGCTGTTACCGACCTGGGCTGGTTCATCCCTCCTTAGACAACCTGGTAGCTCTGAGCTTTCCCAGAGTCACCATATTGACACTGATCTTAGTGCGGACACCCGATCAGCATAGCACAGGGAAGAGCAGAACTCCTGGAAACAAGTGATCCAACAGCCTGAGCCTCCCAGGTAGCTGGGATTACAGACACACGCCACTGGGCCCAGCAAGAGGAGCAGCTGCTGTGTAATATAGGAACCTGTGTGATGTAAGGAATACTGCCAGATAGCGCCACCTGCGATGCAATATAGGAACCTGTATGATGTAAGGAATACAGCCAGCTGGCGCCACCTGCTGTCTCTTTCGTATAATTACACCATGTTCAATATCAGTCCAAGAGATGATGATGGTAGTCCCCCTAGTTCTCCCCTGGGGCACCCCTGACTAAAGTGCCTGGCTGATGGTAGAGTGGTGTTCTGCAGGTGTGTGTTATGTCAGGTCACAGGGAGGAAGACAAAGAAAGCAGAGAGGGGTATAATATTATGGTAACTTTGTTTAACAGAAAATCATCCACATGCATGGAAGCACAGTTCTTCAACCAGGTACAGTTTCAAGGAAAACAAGGTAACAGCAGATGGCAAAGGGTTAATCCATGTGGGGGCAGTGAGTGTCCTGAGTTAGTTCACCCCCCTGGGGTGACAGAGAGAAATCACATCGGTGGACTCCCAGTGGTAGACGTGGTATGAGCCCGACCAGAGGTCACTAAGCCACAGACGGCTGGGAGGTCCTTGAAAACTGTTACCCTCTGAGATGAGGTAAAGACCTGACACTAGATTAGTTTTTGAAGGCCACAGAAGAGGTGTCCCTCAGGGTAAGGTAGATACTATGGGTGTTACGTATGGTGACTAAGAGGAACTGGCACGGTCCTGAGCCCCCCAGGTTAGACAACTTACTCTGCACCAATGCCTGCTGCTCGCTCTCTTAATTCAACTCACTACTTCTTCTATCCTCTGTACACACTGCGCATCGCTTTACACAATCTTCCTGAATACAAAAGTAAAAAGATGGGAAGTACAGTGGTACCTTCATTTAAGAGTAACTTGCATTGAGAGCATTTTGCAAGAAGAGCTCACAGTTTTTCAAAATTGTGACTTGGTTAAGAGCGACTCTGTACCCACAATCTGCCCCCCCCCCCCCAAATCATGTGTACCTTCAGATAGCTGCTTTTAATCCAAGATCTGTCCCACGATCCGTTTGGCAGGTGATGCACTTATTGTGCTAAAAAACAAACTGTCAGCCCCGGGCCCTACGGGAGTATCTGTGCCCTAACTTTGCACCACCCCTTCGTCCCTCCTCCCCACCCTCTTCATCATTAGGAATGCCCGAGAACATTTTCTCCATGCTGAACATTTGCACAGGTGTCTTAATGATCCAGCCCATGTGCCGCCCTCTCACAGCTGATGAATAGGAGGCAATCTGCCTGGAGCATTCCTAATGATGAGGAGGGCGGGGAGGAGGGACAGATAGGGTGTGCCAGCCTAATGCATACACAATCTAGGCCACTCCTGTAGGGCACAGGGCTGCCAGTTTAAAAGTAGTTTTTTAGCACAATAATTGCATCACCTGCCAAACAGACCGCAGGACAGATCTTTGACCTTTGACCTTCAGCTATTTGAAGGTACAAGCGGTTTGGGGGAACACAGAAAACATGTTTTACCATAGGGCAAATGGTGTAATCACAAAACCCCTCAAAATAAAAATAATTGCAAGTTTTTTTCCATTTCACTGCACAGATAATTTTTTTTTGTTTCGCAGCATATTTTATGGAAAACTAAGTCTGTCATTGCAAAGTACAATTAGTGTCACAAAAAAATAAGGGCTCATGTGGGTCTGTAGGTAAAAAAATGCAACGCTAGGAGGACACAAAGAGGACAAAATGATAGCGCAAAAAAGAAAATTGCCTCAGTCCTTAAAGGAGAATTCCGGGTAAAATCAATTTTAACCCCTTAACAACGCATGGCGGGTATACCCGTCATGTGGCCATTAAGGGGAAAGCAGAGAGCCCTACTTGAGACCTCTCTGCAGCCTGCGGTCCCCAGTTGCTATGTGCAGCTGGGGGCCGTGGGTATTAGCCGGTGTGGCCGATCACCACTGCTGGCTAATTAACTATTCAAATGCAGCTGTCAAAGCTAACAGCTGCATTTGAATAGTGCTTGGCCCCTATCCCTGGTGTTTACTGGCGGGATCTCCCCCCCTATGATGTGATTGCAGAGGGGAGAACTCTCATACTGAGCAGGCCGGGACTAAGCGTCAGAATGACGCCGATCCCGTCTGGGCAATCTATGTATGTGGTCTGCAGCATGCCAGTATAATAGAACACTGATCTGATGGATCTATTATATACACAGCATTGATCTCAATGGGAGATCAGTGCTGTGTATATAGAAGTCCCCCAGGGGGTTTCTGATAAATGTATGTGAAAAAAAAAAAAACCTTTTTATTAACCCTTAGAGGACCAGGCCAATTTAAATTTTTGCGTTTTCGTTTTTCCCTCCTTGTGCTTAAAAGGCCATAGCACTTTTTCACCTAGAAACCCACATGAGCCCTTATTTTTTGCGCCACTAATTGTACTTTGCAAAGACAGGCTGAATTTTTTCATAAAGTACACTGCGAAACCAGAAATAAATTCAATGTGTGGTGAAATTGAGAAAAAAAACGCATTTCTTTTATTTGGGAGATTTTCGTTTTTACACCGTTGGTCCTGGGGTAAAACTGACTTGTTATATATGTTCCTCAAGTTGTTACGATTACAACAATAGGTAACATGTATAACTTTCATTGTATCTGATGGCCTGTAAAAAATTCAAACCATTGTATAACAAATATATGTTCCTTAAAATCGCTCCATTCCCATGCTTATAGCGCTTTTATCCTTTGGTCTATGAGGCTGAGGTGTGAGGTGTCATTTGTTGCGCCATGATGTGTTCTTTCTATTAGTACCTTGCTTGCCAATATGCGACTTTTTGATCGCTTTTTATTACAATTTTTCTGGATTTGATGCGACCAATAATGCAGAATTTTGCACTTTACCGTGCAAGATCAGGAATGTGATTAATTAATATTGGGCGATTACGCATGCGGTGATACAAAACATGTTTATTTATTTATTTATTTTTATTTATAACATGGGAAAAGGGGGGTGATTCACACTTTTATTAGGGGAGGGGGCTTTTTATTGACAACATCACTTTTTTTTTTCTTTTACACTTATACTAGAAGCCCCACTGGGGTACTTATAGTAGAAAAGCACTGATCTCTCATTCAGATCTATGCTGCATAGATATGCTGCATAGATTGATGTGATAGGCACATTGATTGCTTCCGGCTGCTGCAGCCGAAGCAATCGAGTGCCAAGTCGGGATCAGCACTATTACGCCAGTGGATCGCTCCTCCGGCACAAAGCTGACAGCTGCATCCGATTACTTTATTAGCGGGCACGGCGATCGGACCGTCCCCGTTAATAGCCGCGGTCCAGGGTCGCCTAGGGGTTAATAAAAAATCCCCTCCCCTAATAAAAATTAAAATCACCCCCCTTTTCCTATTTTATAAATAAAAATGAATAAATATATTAAAAAAGAAACATATTTGTTATTGCCACATGCGTAATCGCCCCATCCAATGACATCTCACACAGCCTCGCAGAACAAACAATAAAAGCGTTATAAGGCTGGGAATAGAGCAATTTTAAACACATTCTGTTTTTTTTAAAGGTTTTAATTTTTAAAAGCCATCAAATAAAAAACAAGTTATGCAAGTTACATATCGCTGTAATCATACTGACTTGAGGAACATAGCTAATACGCCAGTTTTGCCATTGGGTGAATGGCGTAAACACAAAAACAGGAATTGTACCTTTTTTTTTAAATTTCACTACACATATATTTTTTTTTGGTATTGTAGCATATTTTATAGGAAAATTAAGTCTGTATTTGCAAAGGAAAATTAGTGTCGCAAAAAATAAGGGCTCATGTGGGTCTGTAGGGGAAAATATGCAAGCGCAGTGGCCTTTTAAACACGAGGAGGAAAAAACGAAAGCACAAAAATGAAAACTGGCTCCGATATCTGTTATTGCCCAACAAAAGTTATAAAAATTACTAATAGACATTTTTTTATGGGAAATGCACCTATAGTACTTGGCGTTGTTGTTAGTTCTCTGTAAACTTGGTGACATCACATCACATAGACTGCCGGCTCCTGATAGTCCAGTCTGTCCCGCCGCTGCTGCAGTCCGTCTGCTAAAAAGGGATCACCGCCTCCATCCTCCCCCAGATCCCTGCACCTCCCTCCATGCCGGCAGCTCTTGGCACCTCTAGTCCAGTAGCTGGGGGCTCCCTGCTACCTCTGCCAGCTGGAGAAGGGTGAAGTTAGGTGCCCTAGGCCAGCAGAGGCAATTCCCACAGCAGGGACAGCAGGCAGAAGTTAGTAGGGAGCAGTGAGAGCCGTCGGCTTCCCATTATGTGTGATACTGTCTACTGAGCTGGTGTATCTAAGCCCATCAGGTCTGATACTGTCTACAGAACAGGTGTATCTAAGCCTATAATGTGTGATACTCTCTACAGAGTAGGTGTTTCCAGTGCCATATGAACAGCTGCTGCTGCCCTGGGCACTAAACTAAGATGCCCCACCACAGAATTGGTAGATAGGTAGGTAATAGCTCCAGGCATCACATATAACACCGCCATACCAGACCTGACCAATACCACCATACTGTGACTGGATAGCACCGCCATACCAGTCTCCCTCACTCTACTCCGTAATCACGCCTGTGCTCACTCCCCCTCCACAACCAAAAAAAAAAGAAAGACAACTGATTTAGTGGCAAGTTGGAAAGGGAGGTGGGAGACTGCAAGGTGCTGCCCTAGGCACCGGACCATGGGTGCTTAGTGGTAAATACGGCCCTGGGTGTACCTAAGCCTATCAAGTGTGATACTGTCTACTGAACTGGTTGATTTAACCCTTTAAGGACAGAGCAAATTTCGATTTTTGCGTTTTCGGTTTTTCCTCCTTGTGCATAAAAGGCCATAGCACTTGCATTTTTCCACCTAGAGACCCACATGACCCCTTATTTTTTGCGTCACTAATTGTACTTTGCAATGACAGGCTGAATTTTTGCATAAAGTACACTGCGAAACCAGAAAAAAATTCAAAGTGTGATGAAATTGAAAAATAAAACGCATTTTGTTTATTTGGGGGAAATGTGTTTTTACGCCATTCGCCCTGGGGTAAAACTGACTTGTTATATATGTTCCTCAAGTCGTTACGATTAAAACGATATGTAACATGTATAACTTATATTGTATCGGATGGCCTGTAAAAAATTTAAACCATTGTCAACAAATATAAGACACTTAAAACCGCTCCATTCCCAGGCTTATAGCGCTTTTATCCTTTGGTCTATGGGGCTGTGTCAGGTGTCATTTTTTGCGCCATGATGTGTTCTTTCTATCGGTACCTTGATTGCGCATATACGACTTTTTGATCGCTTTTTATTACAATTTTTCTGGATTTGATGCGACCAAAAATGCGCAAATTTGCACTTTGGGATTTTTTTGCGCTGACGCTATTTACCGTGCGAGATCAGGAATATGAATAATTAATAGTTTGGGCGATTACGCACGCGGCGATAGCAAACATGTTTATTTATTTATTTATTTGTTTACTTTTATTTATAACCTGGGAAAAGGGGGGTGATTCAGACTTTTATTAGGGGAGGGGGATTTTTACTATTAACAACATTTTTTTTTTAACTTTTACACTTATACTAGAAGCCCCCCTGGGGGACTTCTAGTATAAGTGCTTTGATCTCTCATTGAGATCTCTGCAGCATAGATATGCTGCAGAGATCCATGAGATAGGCACTCGTTTACTTCCGGCTGCTGCAGCCGGAAGTAAACGAGTGCCGAGCCGGGGACGGCGCCATCTTGGAGCGGTCCCCGGCCGGCTTCATTTACGGAGATCGCTCCTCCGGGACAACATCCCGGAGGAGCGATCTCCCCACTAGACACCAGGGATGACGCTGCGTCCGGTAATCGGATGCAGCTGTCAACTTTGACAGCTGCATCCGATTACTGTATTAGCGGGCACGGCGATCGGACCGTGCCCGCTAATACCTACGGTCCCGGGCTACACGCGGCACCCGGGACCGGCGCGGTTCAGAGCGGGGCCGCCGCGCGGCCCCGCTCTGAACTCCCTTACCGGCATCAGGGCGTAAATTTACGCCCGATGTCGTTAAGGGGTTAAGCCTATCATGTGTGATACTGTCTACTGAGATGGTGTATCTAAGACTATCAGTGTTGATACTGTCTATAGAGCAGATGTATCTAAGCCTATCATGTATGGTACTGTGTACTGAACTGGTTTATCTAAGCCTATCGTGTGATACTGTCTACTGAACTGGTGTATCTAACATGATCATGTGTAATTCCTTCTGCTGAGCCTCTGTATCTAATACTGGCCTTACACAAGAGATATAATCCTGCCCTGACCTGTCAATCTTATACATATGAGGGAAGCCAGACGGCCTCTGGTGTGATACACTCAGATGAGTTGCTGTATCTAACTCTCCTATGTAACACACAGCACTACACTATTGTATATTAGTGTGTGGTGTTGGGTTTGGGCACAGTTATTTGGTGTGAGATGATACCAGCAGCCCAGGGGGGTTAGTATATGTGATGTTGGGTATTGTGCACAGATGAGGTTAGGAGGGTTATTAGTGTGGTTGTGATTTGCACATGTGGCTGTTATTACACTGATGTGTATGGGGAGAATGAGGCTGGAGCAGCTAATACCTGGGTGGACTTGTATATACTGTCTATACACCCTACAGCTATACGGTATTTATATTATTATTATTGTTGTAATAATTTGTTTGTAAATAAAAGATTTACAGAAACACACCCACAGCCCCCCATCATTGTGTATTTATGAAGAGGGGGTCAGTAATAAGAACAGTCTCAGTAAAATGGGATAAATTGGCAGAAAAAAAAAATCTTTATATATCTTAATATAAAATTTCTAACAAAAATTCCTGATTTTAATATTTTTAATAACTTCACAAAATACATGAGAACAGCGGGTAACCAAATTCTATTGACTTATTTCTGCTCTGGTTATTTATATAGTAAGATACACAGATTTTGTAACATGATACGGAGACAGAACTTCTTTATTTTTTTGTAGAACAAATTATTTTTTTTCCTTTTCCAATAGAATATATATATATATATATATATATATATATATATATATATATATATGGTATCTATACACATTATCCACATATATGTTGGTTTTCTTCCCTCACTCACAAGACTATGGAACTCTGTTGATCTCTGACATCACAAAGGTAAGCTGATGACATGATGACATCACAAAGGAAAGGCTATGACATCACACAGACATTGTACACTTAGCTGCACAGGTAACATTCCGTCAGTTGCTAACTGCCACTCAGCAGAGATACATGGGAGGGATCGCTCTCGCTTACTGCTATCAGCACTTGGATTGGATCATCGATATAGATTTGACTTACAACTTAAAATGAAGGCAAAAAACAAGAGGAATCATCTAGAAGGAGACACAGAAGAGAAGGAGAAGAATAATGGAGAGGACAAGAGGAGAGACAAGGACAGAGGAGATGAGGATGATGGCCAGGAGCAGCCAACTACAACCAAGAAGCCAAGAAAGAACCGCGTCTTAGCCTGCCTGCAAAGTGCCTGGGCCCGGATGACATGTAAGAAGAGGAAATCTTCCAGCCACCTCTCCGGTCACAGCATCGTCCTCCCTCTGATGGACGCCACAGGTAGGACCAACAACTGGAATTGTACATGCATCCTTAGGACTCCATAGAACACACACAGTGGGGCTGATTCATGGGAATAGCGCCCCCACACAGTAGTTACCCCCTCCAGTAGTGGCCTTAAGCTGCATGGTGTCCTGTGAACAACTCACCTTTGTTGTCCCCACCCCATTAGGTAATTTTAGTATTTGGGGCCTTGTTGACCAGTTTTACTAGTCTTCCTAGGGACGCGTGAGGCAGGCAGCCATCTTTTATATCCCAGGAATATAAACTGAAGCTGCTGTCCATGGGAGTTTATCATCTTTTATTGTGGGATGTGTGGATGTTTTTCGTGCCCCACGTTTACCAAACATGGTGGAAAGTGGAACTGTCTCAGTTGCCCCTAGCAACCAATCAGATTCCACTTTCCATTCCCAACAGACTCAGCTAGTACAATATACTGCAATACTATAATAATATATGTATATTAAAAGTAATGTTTTGCAGTGTACATTCATTGTGGTTTTCTCGGTCACAAAAGGTCATTAAAGCGGCAGTACATGGCATATGGCCAGAAACTAGGGACTGAATTTCACACCCATTTGCAATGTTTTCCACTTTCCCTCTCTGTAACATCACTAACCCCATCACCCTCTTGTAGATGTAGGAACCTCTGAACCACCTGTGTAGTGTTTGGACCCTCTGTGAGCCTTCTGTAGTATTAGGATTCCCTGTGCGCCATCTACAGTTTAGGACACCCTATGTTCCCCCCCTGTACTATGAGGAGCCATTGTGCCTCCTCTGTAACATAAGAACTTTCTGTAACCCTATACCACTAATATATATCTCTGGGAGGTATAATAACCCCTCTGTACCCCCTTCATAGCACTGGGACCTGTTTTGCCCCCTCTGTGGTATTAGGATGTATCTGTATTATAACAATGCCTCTGTGTCCCCTCTTTAGTACTAGGGCCCCTCTTTGATAATTGGACCCACTATACCTTCTGTGTAGTAGTAAAGCTGTCTCTGCCCCCTTTGTAATAAGAGGATGCTTCGGAGCCCCCTCTGTACTATACAATCTCCTCTGTGCCCCCTTTGTAGTATTATGACATGCTGTGTCCCCTTAGTGGAAATAGGACCCCTCTTTGCCCCCTCTGTAGTATTATTACCTCCTATATGCCCTATATGACCTCTTTCTATTAATTCACACATCTATCCTTTTCCTTTGTAACAGAAAACAGAACATCAAATGAGAAGGAAGGAGAGGTGCCAGCATGCAGGAAGGATAGCCGAATACAGGAAGCCATACTGCAGGAGCACCAACTACTGTGTGACCAGTACCACAACCTGGATGACCTGAGGGCCTTATACTACGCTGCACAAGAAGCCACGTTAGAGGACTACCAACGATGGTGTGACCAAACCTACAACATGGATGACGTATGTGCCTTGCACTATGTGGGCCATATAGCCATGGAAGAAGAATATCAGAAATTGTGTGACCGGATTCATAGCTTGGAGGTCCTGTATGCCCAGCACTATATGGCACGATATAGAGAGAAGCAACAACAGGAGACCGAAGAGGAAGGACCGAAGAAGGACGACGACGGACCGAAGAAGGACAACGATGGACCAAAAAAGGGCGACGACGGACCGAAGAAGGACAACAAAGCCAATAAAAGTGCCAAGATCCTGTTCTTAGCCCAACTGCAAAAATGTTGGGAATGGATCTCTAAGTCAAAATGGAGAGGAACATGTAAACTCAATGAAGAACGTTCCTGTGAAATGCCAGGACCTAGTAACATCAGGAATCCGACATCGAAAGAAGACCCTGACAACTCTAAAGACACCTCACCTGTTACAGTCCCCCTAACATTGGACTGCTTCACCTTCTACCATTCACTGGGAGAAGGAACCTTCGGTAAAGTCCTCTTGGCAAAAGACATCATCCGCAGTGAATGTGTTGCCATTAAAGTGACAGAGAAGAGGCACGTCAGCTTCGGAGAACGCCATGTCCTCCAACTATCTCATGGAAGCCCATACTTGATGCATGGCTTGGCCGCCTTTCACACACCGAACTTTGCCTGTTATGTGATGGAACTGGCCACCGGAGGGGACCTGTTTGAATTTGTCAAAAAGCACTCGCCTCTTGATACCGACACAGTAAAGTTCATCACAGCCGAAGTGGTATGTGGCACAGAGTTCCTGCACAGAAGAAATATTATCCATCGGGACCTGAAGCCAGAAAATATACTTCTCACCAGAGAAGGCCACATAAAAATAACAGATTTCGGCTTTGCTGTGAGAAATGTCTATAACCTGACCAGAACTGTGTGCGGAGGTACACCAGGATATGCAGCCCCAGAGATGATAAAACGCCAGCTACATGGGAGAGGAGTCGACTATTTCGCCATTGGCGTCATCCTCTACAATCTCTTGAACTTCAAGCGTCCATTTTATGGAAGAAGCCAGCACCAAACAGAAATCTCTGTCCTCTGTCATACTCCAGACTACCCAAAGTCCCTTACTGATGACGCAGTTAACATCTTAAAAAGCCTGCTGTGTAAAGACCAGTTTGAGCGGCTGGGAGTCAAAGAGGACATCAGGAGCCATCCATTCTTCTCGGATATCAATTGGGAGGACGTGGAAGCCGGGAGAATGTTTCCACCAGCAATCATGATGACATCGTCTGTTGACCTCAATGCTGAAGAACCTATGAAATTTGCTGAACCACCAGACGTCATCAAACCTGAAGATCAGCAGATCTTTAATAAGTTCAGCTTTGTGTGCCCGGAGTGGTCAAATCAATATCATCCTGTCATTACTGACAAAGAAGGTGCTGATAATGATGACGACGACGATATCTACATGTAGATCATCACCTCTACTGATCTCTGCTCCAATCTAAATTTTAACTTAACTTAACCTTAACTTAACTTAAGCATCAGAATTTAATCTTAACCAGACAAGACTTAAACCAACTAAATCAACTTAGACTTAACTAAAACCACCAGATTCTGGTGAAGCACAAGCTCCGTAAGACTTCGTAGAGCTTTGTGGGAGGGTGGGAGGGCTCCCTCTTTGTGCCTTCACCTTGACGTGGTGAGGGAGCTTGCGTGCCTTAGTGATCCATTGAGCTAAGCTGGCTGGAGTTAATGCTCCTGGTGGGGTCTCCCGTGCCAGAAAGGTCAAAGGGGAGAGGCCAGACTAAGTAAGGCACCCAGTAGAAAGGGCTGGAAATCTACTTCTTTTCTCTCTCATAAAAACGCAATAGATAGATATCAGAATATCCAGACAAGTGCAGCGCTTGAAGGTGAGCGACTCATGTCAGAAGGCGACTAAAGTGTTATCCAGACTTAGAAAAACATGGCCGCTTTCTTCCAGAAACAGCACCTCTCCTGCCCTCAGTTTGGCTGAGGTTTAGCAGCTCGGTTCTATTGAAGTGAATGGAGCTGAATTGTAGTACCACACACAACCTGAGGACAGGACTGGTGCTGTTTTTGCAAGAAAGTAGCTGTGTTTATTCTTATCCTGGATAACCTCTAAGTTAGAATAGGTATGGAACCTAGTGTACGGGACTCATCCAGACCTAGGAGCAGGGCTGGACCAGGGTCGCTTTAACCAGAGGGCACATGGTGCACGTGCACTAGGCCCAATGGTTAAAGGGGCCCCCCCGAGCAGGCAGGCCGGCCCCTGCAGGGCCCCGGCGTTCGCCGCTGCCCCCGCCCGCTGCTGCTGCAGCAGCAGCGACACTGACAAAGAGAGCCATTGGCTCCCTCCCTGTCAGTCACTCTTGTGGCCGCACTTCCTGTGGTCACAAGAGGCCGCACTCTCCCTCTAGCGCCCGACGTCACTGAAGCGTCGGCGCGAGGGTAAGGGGAGTGCAGCCTCTTGTGACTGCAGGAAGTGCGGCCACAAGAGGGAAGAGAAGAGGAACGCGTGGACCTAGGTGAGTAACAGTGTTTGTTTTTTATATATAGGAGGGGGAGCTATAAAGTATTGGGGTGCACAGGGGGCTATATACTATTAAGGGAACACAGGGGGCTATATACTACTGGGGAGCACAGGGGAGCTATATACTATGGGGAGCACAGGGGGCTATATACTACTGGGGGAGTACAGGGGAGCTATATACTATGGGGGAGCACAGGGGACTATAAACTACTGGGGAGCACAGGGGTCTATATACTATGGGGAGCACAGGGAAGCTATATACTATGGGGGAGCACAGGGGAGCTATATACTACTGGGGAGCACAGGGGAGCTATATACTATGGGGAGCACAGGGGGCTAAATACTACTGGGGAGCACAGGGGGCTATATACTATGGGGGAGCACAGGGGGCTATATACTATGGGGGAGCACAGGGGCTATATACTATGGGGGAGCACAGGGGCTATATACTATGGGGGAGCACAGGGGAGCTATATACTTTTGGGGAGCACAGGGGGCTATATACTATTGGGGAGCACAGGGGAGCTATATACTATTGGGGAGCACAGGGAGCTATATACTATTGGGGAGCACAGGGGTCTATATACTATTGGGGAGCACAGGGGTCTATATACTATGGGGGAGAGCACAGGGGGGCTATATACTATTGGGGAGAGCACAGGGGGCTATATACTATTGGGGGGGAGCACAGGGGGGCTATATACTATTGGGGGAGAGCACAGGGGGGCTATATACTATTGTGGGAGAGCACAGGGGGGCTATATACTATTGTGGGAGAGCACAGGGGGGGGCTATATACTACTGGGGAGAGTGCACAGGGGGGCTATATACTAATGGGGGAGCGCACAGGAGGGCTGTATATAACTGGAGGAGCACATGAGGGGCTATATACTACAGGGACACCTTAAAACTATGGAGGAACAGAAGGGTGTAACTATGTAGGGGTACAGAGGGGTGTAACTACTGTATAGGGGTACAAGGGACCTAACTACTGTATGTGTTGGAGCCTAAAATATTTGTCTGGCAGATTCTGGAGAGAAGATTCACAGCCAGGGGAAGACTTCAAGGTGGCCCAGGCTGGATGGAGAGAAAAAGAAAAGGTGACAGACTCTGATCGGAGAAGACGCCCCCGGTGAGTCACTGGATGTAACTGCACTCTGTTATAGGGTTGTAGTGTTAGAGGTCATGATGTGGCAGTATTATGTAATGGTATCATTGGTGATATCTTTCTGTTTTGTTTAGTGCAGTTTTTATGTAATATGTAATCACTGTATGGTGGAAATAGTGTTATAAGGTAACTACTGTATGTATTGGGGCTCTTGATACAGTGTGGGGGCAAATTCAGTACATTAAACAATGTGCCGAAAGGGAAGGGGGGGGGGGCCCACTCTTGAGGGCTGTGCACTGGGCCCACCAATGTATTAAAACGGCCCTGGGCTGGACTGGGACTAAATAGCAGTGACATCCCAGCAGCCCTTATTCAATATAATCCCTGCCATATGACAGAAAATACACAATGTCACACAACACCTAGGATGGAGCCATCTATCCCTACTCACATTCATTTGTAAATTACACTATGAACAATACAAGAAAAATAAAATAGCTAGGATTTACCTAATGACATGATCATGTGTGTACTACTACTATACAAGCACATATATGACCAATAATACCGCCATATAGTGGTCAGATACAATGTCTACATAGGATCTGTACAACACTACAACAATACAAACACACATATATCCAAAAATATTGCCATACAGTGGTCAGATACCAGCTATAGGATCTGTACACTACCACTATACAAGCACTCATATAACCAATAATACCGCCATACAGTGGTCAGATACCAGCTCTGTATAGGATCTGTACACTAACATTATAATAGCACTCATATAGTCAATAATAGTTAGTGTATGATATCAATGTGGTGATATATCTAAGCTCAACTAGTTTAAATTCTCCAGAGAAAATGTTTTCTTTCAAATCAACTAGTGTGACAAAGTTATATAGATTTGTAATTTACTTCTATTAAAATATTTCCAGTCTTCCAGTACTTATCAGCTCCTGAATGTCCTGCAGGAAGTGGTATATTCTTTCCAGTCTGTGCTGCCACCTCTGTTAATGTCAGGAACTGTCCAAAGCAGTAACAAATCCACATAGAAAACCTCTCCTGCTCTCTAGGCTGGAAAGAATACACCACTTCCTGCAGGACATACAGCAGATGATAAGTACTGAAAGACTTGAGATTTTTTTTAAATAGAAGTAAATTACAAATCTCTGGCACTTTCTTGCACCAGTTGATTTGAAAGATTTTTTTCTTTTTCGCTGGAAGTCCCTTTTAAGCCTTTGCCTCCGCAGCCTATTTTGGCCTTAAAATGTCACTGTCATTAAAATTTTTTTTGCAGAAATCAATAGTACAGGCGATTTTAAGGAACTTTGTAATTGGGTTTATTAGCCGAAAAATTAATTTTTATCATGAAAAAGCAGTTTGAAGCTCTCCTATGGAGAGAGGGAAATGAGACACTAGGGCAGGACAACAACGAGTTAATTTACAACTACATGATCTATCTCCTCTGACAGTCAGCACTGACCTCTCTGACCTCTGAATACGCTGTCACCCAGCTCAGTGCCTGTAATCCTTTGTTCTCCCCTCTGGCTGCCGACTCATATCCCTCCTCCCCCTCCCCTCTCTAAAGAACAGAAAGGTTGTCTCTGAGGCAACAAGTCACAATTTCCTGATACAGTAAAACCTTGGTTCCCGAACACCTCGGAGTTCAAACTATTCGGTCTTCGAGCTAAATTTCCCCCTGAAGTTTTGCTCGGTATCCGAACAAAACCAGGGGGATAACTGTCAGCTGAACTGATGTTCAGCTGACAGTTAGGTGTTCGGGAACACTGAGAGGCAGGAGCGGGCGGCACTCCATGATCTACCTCTGAAGACTCTCCTTCACCCTTCAGAGGCGGAAGAAGGAAGCGCTCCGGGCCGGCGGGGGGATGTGGAGAGCAGGTCAGAGGGGACTGAGCAGTGCGAGGCAGGAGTGATCCCCGCAGTGAGAGACAGGAGCGGGCGGCTATTTAAACTTGCCGCCAAGCTCCTGCTCCTCTCAGCTGCCGGGGACACCCTGTAAAGAAGTGGGTAATCCCATCATAATGAGGGGAATCCCCGCTTCTTTACAGGGTGTCCCCGTCAGCTGAGAGGAGTTTACATAGCCGCCCGCTCCTGCCTCTCACTGTTGCGGGGGATATGGAGTGTTTCTACGCTCTGTGGGCCGGATGCTCTGCACCTGACCCACAGAGTGTAAGAACCAATTATTCAGTTTAACATTGTTCCCTATGGGAACTGACAGATCGGTTCTGGAACAGCCTTCCAGAACCGATTATGTTCGAGAACCGAGGTACCACTGTGTTTTGCAGTGAATGGAAAAGAGGAGGGAGGGGGGGACCTGGGGAAAGTCTTTTTAAATGCAGATAATGGCATATTTGCCTAATAAACCCAATTACAAAGTTTCTTAAAATCGCCTGGACTATTGATTTCTGCAAGTGACTCTTTAATGCCCAGGACCTATTTTTCAAATCTGACCTGTCTCTCTTTATGTAGTGATAACTCTGCAATGATTTTAATTATCACGGTTATTCTGAGATAGTTTTTTGTGACATATTCCTCTTTATGTTTGTGGTATATTTTGGTTGATACACTCAGTAATTTTTTGTAAAAAAAACAAACAAAAAAAAAACACAAGATTTGCGCAAAAATTTTAACAATTTACATTTCTTTATATTCAAAACTCTATTTTCCTAAGAAAGATAGTCATATTACGTAAACTAATTATTACTCCAGCATCTACAACATGTCTGCTTTATCATTTGGTGAACGTCCTTTTACTTGTTAGGATGTTAGAGGGCGTCAAAATTTTGCAGTGATTTTTCAAATTTTCATGCTCTGATTTTATTAGGGACCAGTTCAGTTCTGAAGTGGATTTGTGGGGCCTGTATGCTAGTTACTTCCATAAATCCCTCCACTGTAAAAGCTGCACCCCTGAAAGTATTCACAGTAATATATCATAAGTTTACTAACCCTTCAGGTGTTTAGCAGAAATTTTAAAGGAGAAGTCCGGCCAAAATTATTTTTTGATATGTTATTACTTATGGAAATTTAGACAAATTTCTAATGTACATTAATTATAGGAAATGCACATATAGGGCTATTTCCCTTAATTTAGTAGATCATGGAGTGTTAGAATTCTCTCAGAAACAGTGACGTCACGACGAAGGATGTAATTCCTATACAGTGTCCAGCGGGGGTGGGGGGGGGGGGGTGGTTGGGGATGGCTCTATATGTAGAAGTCTATGTAAACTAACGTAATGTACAGTATGCTTTATTGAATGAATACATCTATGGACTACTATGGGGAACAAGTGTCCTCGCTCCCCAAAGTATTCCATGTATGTATTCAATCAGTACATTTGGATATCCATCACAGTAAGCCCACTGAACCGCCGCCCCCAGCCGCCGCCCGCTCGCAGAAGCTGACAGCTCATTCATTTGATTAGGTCCCTGCCTCAGTGCAGGGGCCTGATCACTGTCATCCATAGCAGCCCAGATGCAGGAAGCAGCGTCTGGCTTGCTATGGTAAGGGGGGGTCGGAGGGAGCGGATCTTGCTCCGGCTGCTCCATAGACACAGCGGTTGGCACGGTGTACAAATCATATAACTGCGGTGCAAAGTATAATAGAGTATATACATCAGCTGGAACTCAAAAGTGTGCTATAGGGTTGATATTCCTGGAGGTGTCAGTAATATGGAAAACGATTTAGCTTTGCTAGGTAAGTGGTCCAAACATTGGAAATTGAAGTTCAACATTTCCAAATGTAAAATAATGCACTTTGGGAGGAGGAATCCTCTATCCGAGTATCACATCGGCAGTACTGTGTAGGAAAAGACTTCAGAAGAGAAGGATTTAGGGGTAGTGATTTCTGACAGCCTTAAAATGAGTCACCAGTGCAACCAGGTGGTGGGGAAAGCAAATCGTATGCTGGGGTGTATAGCTAGAGGTATAACCAGTAGAAGGAGGGAGATTGTGATCCCGCTATATAGAGCTCTGGTGAGGCCACATCTGGAATACTGTGCCCAGTTCTGGAGGCCTCACCTAAAAAAGGACATTGATAAAATAGAACGGGTCCAAAGACGGGCTACAAAAATGGTGGAGGGTCTGAGGCATAAACCATATCAGGAAAGACTTAATGATTTGAATCTGTATAGTCTGGAGGAAAGAAGAGAAAGGGAGGACATGATTGAAACATTTAAGTATGTTAAAGGGAACCAATCACGCCGAAATTGCCCCCATTGATAAGGAAGCGTGCTGGTACATCAGCCAGCACGCTTCCCAAACATCCCCCTGTCCCCTCCGTCCCCTCTTTTGTTAGCCCGTAATCTTACTTTTGTGATGTCCCGCGCCGTATGCTAATCAGCCCTAAGTAGTCCGGGTGGGCTGAACTAGTCAAGGTGGGCTGTACTAGTCACGGGCCTGGGCGCTGTAATCACGCCCAGAGGGGCGTGATTCAAAGACCTTCGCTCCACCGACGTCATCTCTGGCCCGCGTTCACGTCGGCGGCGCGCCGCGTCTTTCGCATGCCGCGCATGCGCAGTACGGCGGGAGAAGACGCTGACGTACTGTGCGTGCGCGGCGTGCGGAAGACGTCGGCGTTGGAACGCAAGCGCCGCTAACGTCTTCCGCACGCCGCGCACGCGCAGTACGTCAGCGTCTTCTCCCGCCGTACTGCGCATGCGCGGCATGCGAAAGACGCGGCGCGCCGCCGACGTGAACGCGGGCCAGAGATGACGTCGGTGGAGCGAAGGTCTTTGAATCACGCCCCTCTGGGCGTGATTACAGCGCCCAGGACCGTGACTAGTACAGCCCACCTTGACTAGTTCAGCCCACCCGGACTACTTAGGGCTGATTAGCATACGGCGCGGGACATCGCAAAAGTAAGATTACGGGCTAACAAAAGAGGGGACGGAGGGGACAGGGGGATGTTTGGGAAGCGTGCTGGCTGATGTACCAGCACGCTTCCTTATCAATGGGGGCAATTTCGGCGTGATTGGTTCCCTTTAAAGGACTAAATAAGGTTCGGGATGGAAGTGTTTTTAGCAAGAAGAAGAGGACACAGTGAGAGGTTATCTGGGGGAAAGATCAGAAGCAACGTGAGAAAATATTATTTTACTGAAAGAGTAGTAGATACCTGGAACAAACTTCCAGCAGAGGTGGTTGGTAAATCTACAATAACAGAATTTAAACACACCTGGGATAAACATATATCTATCCTAAGATAATAAGAAAGAAAATACTAAAAGGGCAGACTAGATGGACTCAGTGGTCTTTTTCTGCTGACAATCTTCTATGTTTCTATACAGAAGACCCTTATATGACCTCTACTATGTATGTATCCGGGGCAGGTTACACATCCTGAACTGCTACCAGGGGCTATCCTCCCTTCTTTGATTGGACAAGTAATGACCACCCATAGGTCACATGAGTACGGACCGACCCCAAACCAGACATTGTGCATCACCAACATCCCCCCACTGGTGACAGGGACTCCCGCCCACACATAACTGTACCGCCTGCATGTAGTCACACAATCTCCTCCTAACCAAAATAATACCCAACCATCTACCCTAAATGGGTGTCTGACACCAGCAAAAAATATACAAGACCTAACCCAGGGGCGTAGCTAATGTCTCATGGGCCCTGGTGCAAGAAGTGAACTTGGGCCCCCACCCCCCCCACACACACACAGGGCCATGCGACTCCAAAACCGCAACCCGACCCCCTCCCCACACTCAGAAATGTGATAATTTAGTGATGGTGGCGTACGCAGGACTGCTTCTAGCTTTTTTGTTTCCTAAGGCAAAGACTGGAACTCCTTGTACCTCTAACATACAGTCATAAAGTTACCAAACAATAGCAGCAAACTGGGAACAAATACTCTCACAACATAAACCATAAACCAAGGAATGACATGGTGCACTGATCCCCTCCCCAGTATACAGGGAAAAAATATACTCACTAAACATATACCATCAGACCGGGGGTTAGTTGCTAGGAAGAAGCAATGTGTGTATTATGGCTTAGGGTGTGTTTACACAGAGAGATTTATCTGACAGATTTTTGAAGCCAAAGCCAAGAATAGATCTGAAAAGAGGAGAAATCTTAGTCTTTCCTTTATGATCTGATCTCTGAGTATAGCCTGTTCCTGGCTTTGGCTTCAAAAATCTGTTAGATAAATCTGTCTGTGTAAACGCAGTGTTGCCCAACCTTTTCCACCTCGGGGCTCCCCTTCCCAATGTTCTACAAAATACAAAAAAAATAATCATCAATACAGATCAGCATATAGCAGCTAAATTCAGCTTTCCGGGTCACCGGTGACCCGGTGACCCGGAAAGTAATGGCGATTGGTGCTGTCCGAGATAGTACCAATCGCCATTAGTGTCCCCACTAAAGTTGGCCGCGGTGCCACCCCCATGCCCATCACGGCGATCATACTGTAAAAAAACAGTTTTGCCGGGTGCTGCACCCCTCAGCTAGGTAGCGGAGTGGTACAGAACAGGTGTGTGTGGTGCAGGTGTACCATACTCACCTGATCTGGGCGTCCGGAGCGAAGATCTGCGGTCCGCGCCGTCCTCGCGTCTTCTTCGGGTCACTTCCGGGTTCGGTCGTCCAGCGTCGGAAATCTTCGGAAACGCTTGGGTCCTCGGGTTCGGCGGGCCTCGGCAATCTCCGGCGGCGTTGCTCTACTGCCCCCTAGCGGCTGATCAGTGAATATCATTCACTGATCAGTTGCTTTGGGTTAAAAAGATTTATTTTTTATTTTATTTTTTTTTTGCGCCCTAACGCCGCTGAGTGCTGATCAGCATCGCACGTAAGTGCGCCGCAGATCAGCAACTCCTCCTTTTTGGCGTTAGGGGCGTTTTTTCCCCCCTATATCCTACCGCCACTGTCCGCTGATAAGTGCCGCACATAAGTGCGGCATTTATCAGCAGCTCCTTTCTAGGGATGTTTTTTTTTTACTGTCAAAAAAAACACTACACTACACCACACTACATGAAATAAAGTTTTACACTACATTACATAACACATTTGCATACCCCATATAGTAGTCCCCGTATAAAGATGGCCCCCAGGGTGTTTTCGGCGTCAGAGGCATACGTTATTATTGCCTCCGACACCGAAGCAGCCAGTGAGGAAGAATGGGGGGATCCTTCGTTCCTCCATTCATCCTCATCGTCCTCATCATCCAGTGACGTGTCTGGGGGTAGCGTACGCTGCCCCCCAGACACGTCTTTTCCGCCAGTACCGTCCCAATAAGAGATGACGGTATGGCGTAAAATTCTCCAAACTCTGTGAGAGTACCTCAGGGTAAACTTACAGATTTAGGCCGGTTTCACACGTAGTAAAAGTGCGGCCGTAAAAATGTCTGTCCCGTACATCTCCGGGTGGTTTTTCGGCTGTATTTGAAAAGCACTTACGGTCTTATCGTAAGAGTCCGGCCGTAGTGTCATGATGTTTCTTGGCTTGTTTTGCCCTGCTCGAAAGCATGTATTTTATTCATGAATCTGCCCCCGGGCCAAATAAGCACACCCACATCCCTATAAAATCTCCGCCCACTCGCGAAGTACGCCCATATGCTTGTATTGTTTTGAAGCCAAAAAACGAATTGGCAAACATGTCTGATGCCGCTAATAATGCGCCCTATGGGCCAGCCCGGCGTATGAGGCTGCGCCGCAAGCACCAGCTCGTGGTGCTTTCGATTCTGTGGAAGATGCGTAATTATTACTTGGGTTTGTGTGTAAGTCTAATATTGTTTTTTTTTTTTTATTTTTTTTTTTTTTTTTGTTAAAGCTTTATGTAGCTTTTTTCGAACTAGCCTTACAAACTGTTTCGGCTTAGAATCCGTAAACCATTGATTTAAATGTATTGTTTATGCAAGCTCCCTTAAGTACTGTTGACCCAAGGTCCTTAAATGCAACAGTGTTAATAATTTATTGACTAATTGAGATGTCTTCCAAATGAATAATTTAATTTTTAAAAAATTATTCTCAGAGGCAAAAAGACGCAGAGCAGCGCCGTCTGCAGGAGGTGGGACGGCGATATTGGGTCCACCCCATCAATCTGCGGAGGGAGACACGGGGACACATTGGTTGCCTGTATGATGATTTGCGACGGTATGTCGATTTTAATAGATCAAAGTTGGCTAATCTTTGAATGTAATATGCAAATGTAAAGGTTACTGTCCCCAAATGTGTAGGCCAAAGTCCATTATGTTATATTTTGTTTTTGTTTTATCCTTACAACGTTTGATGTTAATTTCAACATTTGTAAACCGTATGACATCTTCCTCTGATGTGTGTTTCTGTGTAATATTAGTGCAAAATATTTTTCTTAATTTCTTGCAGCCATCCTGACAAGTTCCAGGACTTCGTCAGGCTGCCTATGGAGGCGTTTGATAATTTACTTGCCATTTTGAGCCCACATCTCCAGAGACAGGACACCTACATGCGGAAATCCATCCCTCCTGTGGCCCGTCTGCTCATAACGTTAAGGTGAAGAGGCTTTCTTTGAATTGTAACTATTTGTTCATGTATTAGTAGTTCAATCTAATATAGTGTTAAAATATGTAATAATGTAATATTTAGTTGAATGTGAAATCGAATACCAAAAATTTATTTTTTTTATTTTTTTTTTTTTTTTATAGATTCTTGGCGACAGGGGAGAGTTATGCATCGTTGCACCTCCAATTCCGGGTTGGTACGTCCACCATCTCTGGAATTGTGAGGTGCACGTGCGGCGTGATCTGGGACCATTTGCAGCCCATCGTGATGCCCAGTCCGACCCGGGAGATTTGGTTGCAGTCAGCAGCAGGCTTTCAGTCTGTGGCCAATTTCCCCAACTGTATAGGGGCGGTTGATGGTAAGCACATACGTGTGAAGCAACCACCGCGATCAGGATCACAGTATTTCAATTATAAGAAATTTTTTTCTGTGGTCCTGATCGCGGTTGTTGATTCCACGTATCGTTTCCTTGCCATCGACGTCGGCTCCTATGGCAGTACTGGGGACTCCCGGGCGCTACTGAGATCAGAGTTTGGGAGGCGAATTCTGTTAGATCACGTGACTCTACCTCCTCCCACTCCTCTTCCGGGTACCACGCATCCCGCTCCATTCGTCATGGTAGGGGATCAAGCCTTCCCTTTACTGAACAACCTGCTGCGCCCTTACCCACGGAGAGGGCTGGATGAACGGGGGAGAGTATTTAACCGGAGGCTGAGCCGGGCACGTAACTTCGTGGAGTGCGCCTTCGGAATCATGACTAGTCAGTGGAGAGTGTTTACCACTGCCCTGCAGTTGAACTTGGGCACAGTTGACATGGTCATTAAAGCTGCCTGTGTTCTTCACAACTACCTTCGGGACTATGCTCCCACCCCGGAGGTGAACGTGGAGACACTGCCAGCTTTTAGTGCCCCTGTCAACTATGGCCAAGGGAGACAACTCAACCGCGGGATAGTGGTCAGGAACCTCTTTGCTGACTACTTCATGACTCCTGAAGGCGCCGTGCCCGTGCCCCTTTCACAGCCTCCGTTATGAGCCACGGCCACAGGACTGATGTTTTTCCGCATGTATGTCACCTGTCTCTGGTATTTTTTTTTTTTTTTCGTACATTTTGTTTTATTTGATCCAGATGTATTGGTTTATATTTAATTTGCCTTATTTTTTTAATAAAACCAAACATCTATTTTGTTATTACACTAAACAAAGTGTCTGCCTTTTCAATGTCTGTAAACCATGTTGTGTGTTCCCACATAGTAGTGTTCCAAAATACACATAACCTCACTACATATACTACATACTACTGGCCAGTAATTATCGAGCATGGTCACATCCTGCTAATGTTAATTGTATAGTCCTTTGAACCTAGTGTGCTGAAACATTGATGTGATCAAAACATGTGCATTTCCTATGGAGTGACCAGCAGGGTGCGCACTATATAACAATCACTATTAACACACCACATATATCCCTCCACACATCACCCAGGTGCGCCAGCTTGATGTGGTCTACTTAGGTTGCGCTTCACAAAAAATCGTTATCAGCACATTTTTGTAAATTAAACACAGAAGAGTGTATTAAAAGCTGATAAATCTCGCTCTTTACTTTATCACCTGTTCCTTTTCTACAGTCATCTCCTGGATTTCTTAGCAAAAATCCATCACATCAATCGGCCTGTGTAAACGCTACATTAGGTCGTTTATTGTGTCTACGTTGATATATCCTCCACTTTGTACATAATGACCACATGCTGGATGTGCTGCAGGAGGCGATTTCTACTCCCATCGGACATCCAGCTCTATGTGTAAATGATAGTGTCATGATAATAAACATTAATCTCCAAAAATATGTTAGTGATCATCACAAGCCTCTCCTGCTCTGCCCACTTCCTGCCTTGCCCACAGATGTCAGCATAGAGCAGGCTCAGACCTGAAACACAAGTAATCGCAGCATTCACTACATCTTCGCTAGTGGCTTCACAATACGTGTATTTCACTCAGTATAGCTAACAAAAACAGGAGTGGATTCAAAACACCCAAAGGATCTCTTGACACAATGTTGTAATGTTGTGGATGTGCGCCATTAAAACACTAAATAAGGACATTTCAAAATAACATCCCTTCTTACAAAAAAACAGTGCACGATGTCACTTTAAATGGCGCACATCCACTCTATTTCAACATTGTGTGAACAGAGACTTTGTGTTTTTAATCCACTACTGGTTTTGTTAACAATACTGACCAAAAGATCCAGACTCAAATACACGTATTGTGAACCTACTACGAACATGTAGTGAATGTTGCGATTCTTTGTTTTTCATGTATGACAGTGCTCTCTGCTGACATCTGTGGCCAAGGCAGGAAGTGGGCAGAGCAGGAGAGTCTTGGCCTGATAAATGAAATACTTAACTACATTAATATTTCCTATCATGACACATAAATTTTGACACATACAGCAATGTCTCAGATATGATTACAAATATCCTCCTGAAGGACATCCAGCATGTGTTAATTTTATACTAAGGTAAAGCATACAAGTACATTCACTAACACACAATAGCAACATTCAATACATCTTTCTAGGCAAAAAAAGGACAAGAAGTGTTTTTAAGCGTATTTCGTAGTTCCTTAGTGCCAGTCAATAATCATTTTGGTTTGTAACCCTTAAACACTAAAACATAACCAAGTCAAAAATAATAATTATGGAAACAACAAGATATGTCGAGATGGATTTATTACATGTCCAAAAAAATTCACATTCACATGATAGTGTGTGTGGGTGGATGTGTGCGAGGGTGTGTGGAGACTACTTTGGACCATGTTGACAGAAGTTACAATAGTCTGCAGAGGCAAGAGTCTGGCCAATATGTGAAGCCCACAGCCAGCCTGACTGTATTCAGGCAAAACAAAACCAAACGGGACATCCATATCCCCCCAAGCTGTTATTGTCATCCCTAGCTAATGTGATGGCAGACCTTGTCAAAAGTGTGTTATTGATGTGGTCCTGGTGCGCACACATTTTTGGAAAATATTAATGCTAGTAAGCCGCGGTTGGCACAAAGGCCCTACAGTGTAGCAGACAAGGGGTGGTGTTGGTGTAGCTGAGGAGAGGGAGTGCGGAACAAACACAAATGTTGTTGGACGGTCAAGGCACATGTCACTCTCTCTCTGCATGCTCCACAGGACCCTCTTGGCATGTTGGTGGTGGAGTCCTGGCCAACCCCTGTGCCAGATTAGGTTCTTCATTCTCTTCATCCGATGAGGCCTCTGCTGGTTGCTGAACTACTTGTGGTCTGAGGAGAAAACAACACTGGTCACTATCTAAGATGGCACATTTGTTTAAGGACATATTTAGCCAGATAACTAAAATGGGTGCATCCAATGCAGGATTACACTCTGCCTGCTTTCACACTATTTTCTATGTAGGAGGTGGCACACTAGAACTTTTTACACAATATTCACACACTCTTGAGCCAAAATGTTGGTCTTCACAAGGCCACCCCAGTGGAACATTAGTTTACTCTCTGGACACATTGCGTCCATTGTTTAAACATTATGAATACAGTCCACGCTATTGGCATAACTGGCATTTCATGTTCTGGCTTAGATCCTGGAGGGATCAAAAGCTGTTACCAAAGCGATTAGGCCAGGCTGCATTTGTTAGTTATCTTGTGTCCAGCAGGGGGCGCCTCATCTTACCGAACTAGAGATTACTCTAAAGTGTTCACTAAATATACTGCTCCCCCTGCTGGAGCATCAAAGTATATAATCTAAATAAATATAACACATGTCTATGTCTGCACACATAAGACACAGAGCTACTTCCGTCATCATCTGATCCTACCATGGCCACATGCAATTAACACACACACTTACCTGCGGCGTCTGGTGGAATTCAAAATGAAACGCAGCATTGGGGCAAAACGCAAAGCGGCCAGTTCTTCTTGGGAGGCCCCACGCCTGATCAGCTGCCGTCGCTGCCTGATGAATCTGTCCCTCACACTGGACCACCTGGTCTCCACATAGTTAGCTTAAACCAAAAGCATCCACACATTAGGAATATATCGCCATCAGGTGACCCTAACATTAGAGTTTATGGTTTGCCACAAAGGCTAAACAACTTACCAATTCTCCATTGCTGTAATCTAGTATGCTGGGCCCAATCTGGGTATACAATCCGGGCAACCTCCCTCCATGCGGCACTCCGCGTTACCCGGCTTCTGTACCCAGGCGCAGGGCCGTCCCATAGCACTGGCCGAGCATGGACCTGAAAAAAAAAATAAAATCACAGTAACGTCTTACAAATTCTTAGGCAATAAGGTCCTAGCTCCTACACCCATTTCACATGCTACACGCCATGATTGTTTTTCAATAGTACGTCACTTATGTGGGTGGGGTCTCCAGCTTCACCTGCAGCTAACTCCCTCCCTCCATGATGTTTGCTGGCGGACATATCATATACACAGTACACTACTACTCACGTCATGTCCTCATAGTATTTGTCGAAAATCTATGTGCTTACTACTAGGGAATGGAAGGCCACAATCCTGCGCGGGGGGCTGGGATCGGATAGCGACACGGGGGGGGACACGCCTCCTCTCTGTAGTCTCGCCACCTCAGCAGTGTGCGTAGCGGGGGTGGGGGTGGGGGTAACAATTGTGTGTCGTGTGCTCGGCTAATTGCTATGTGACACCATGTAACGCTGCTCAGCTTACCCATTTGTGTCCGGCCTTGTGACGTCGTAAGCCGCTGCACTACAAGTCCCATAATGGGCGCACACGCCTCTTTTAACGTGGCTGCTGCGTATTGTGTGTGCTTCCGACGTTACAACGCGTGACAAAGTACACAGCAGAGCAGCGCTAAAAGGCAAAATACTCATTAGCCGAGCAGTGAACATAATTAGCACAGCACACCAAACACTCCGGCTAAACAACCACCCCGCTACGCACACTGATGACGTGCATGTACTACAGAGAGGGGGCGTGTCCACGCTGTGTCGCTAGCCTATAGCATCATCAGCCGGCGCCGGATCTTGTGCGTGATTTGCGTACTATTAAAGCGACCGCCTTATGATGACACTATCAGAACATTCTATGGGCGGATTTCTCCTATGTATGTGCCGCCAAAACCCATCATGGAGGGAGGAGGGAGGAGGGAGGAGGGAGGAGGGAGAGAGTTCGCTGCACGGCCATCTCGCTAAAAGCAAACATAAGTCACGCCCTGGTTGCCCACCAACATGTTCTATTACAAGGACAATTCCTCGACTAGGCATTACTTACAAATCTTGGCAAAAATATGATGTGGGGTACATGGTCCGAAAGAGCTAACACCTTCACATATTTGGAGGAGACACACACATATGTAAAGACTAATGCACTCATTGCTCGATTTCAAGCGCCCCCTGATGGCAAACACATAGGAATTACACACAATCGTACTTACATCAACTACTCGGAGCGATGTATCGTGCCACTAAATGACTATGGACAATCGTACACATAAAAGAAATATTATCTTGCATCTAGTGATGATTACATAATCGATTTTTTTGGCCAAAATTAGTTATCACTTAAACAGGATGCAATAACAGATGTGACTTTTGGACATCCAAAAACACGCTATAAAAGTCAAGCATTCTAAATTACATGTATGTAAATGTGAGTCACACAACAAATGACAATCATACATGAAGTCACGGCCACACAAATCTCTTCTCCGATGCCAAAGGAGGATCGAAATGTGTCTATCGGCGATCTTATCTATGTAAAAACCACTCCCAACACCTCCATAAAATACTTACTTCACTGATCAGCTGTGCGACGTCTATAACCGACCGATCAAGATCCATCTCTGGTTGCATCGATCACTCAGGCTTTGTTGTCCAAAAAACTGCTTCTTACAGCGACGGGTTTAGAAGTGCAGATCTTACAATGCAGACACATACTAAATAACCTTGGCTTCTACACATAGGAACTCAAAATGATACATTTGTTATCTCCATCCAGTCACCGACACGGGCTAGGTGAAGCCTGGGCACAAGCAGTTGTTACATTCATCCCTGTATTTTGTGTTATATTTAAAAATATACAAGGACAATTCCAAAATAAGACCGTGAGAAATGTGTGGAAAACAATCTTTCTCTCATGGCTAAGCTTCAAATAAATAATTCCTTTCTTCGATCATCCTATGTCAAGGCCAACTGCCAATCCTGCTCTCATCACACAGGTGCAACTAGCCACAGTGCAGGGTGACACTCAGATACATGCACTAACAATGCTATATAATATTTGGCCACTTTTACAAGAAATGGACCACAAACACAGCATTCCTTTCCCTTCCGGCCCAAAAGGCACCTGCAAAGGTCCAGGACACATGTCCACTCTCTGACAAGGCCGAGAGCACACCTGTACCAACGATACCTCATACCCAGCCCTCAGGCCAGGCACTCACTGGTCGTCAGTTAACTGCAAACTAAGGTGTCATCTCCAGAAGGAGAAAACTGGTGCGCAGCCATGAAATGACCACAGAACAACATGTTTGTTATTCCTAGATTCATTCCTTACACCCCTTGGTTTGCAACATGTCGTAGCTGCTTGCCGCTTGGGCCCCACGATTTCTGTGATCCGTTCTATATTGAAGCTAAGGAACCTGTGGATCAGCCTAGCCACTATGTCCATATGTGAGCGAACACACTCATTTACATATGCAAATAACCAGCCCTTGGCGGCAAAGCCCACTGTTGACTAGTAATCTACGTTATTTATCAGTTTGTTTACTGACATGGTTAAGAAATTGTGATTTACCATATGAAATAGAGGCTTGTTATTCAGACTGATAAAGTGTTGCCATCTGGATACATGGCTAATCGGCCTGTCGCATTAATGCAAATGATTACGCTAAACAAAGTGCACAACCAGCTAAGCTTTTTCTTGGAGAGGTGAAAAAATGTGAGATTATATAAATACACAAGGAATTGTATTCCAATACATTGTCAGACTTGCCAAGCAATATGATGTCACAACAGTAAAGTCAAAGTTAGATTAGGACAGAGGGGGAAGGGCGCATGAAGCTGCAGCTTACTGCAGACAGATCATTGCATTATGCTACAGTCTCCCAAAGGCCGATCTCGTGGGCCAGTCTAGGAGCAGACTATCAGATATTCATCCAACACACACTGAGTCAATGATTAGCGTAGTGACACAACATGTTAATAAAAGCCTGAGACTTGGGGGAAATGTTACATATATATCGTCAACACATCCATCAACTGCACTATGTGCTAAGGCAAAACCAACACAACCATAAGAATCGACCCTTTTTTTTATTTTGGAATAGAAAACATGTTAATATATCCTTGATGTATCCTTGGAAAGGCTTTAGGCCTCTCCATGTTCAAAATGGGGAGTTTATTATAGGATACAGTACATTGTGTAAGCGCGCGGTACTTTAGTAACCTTGAGGCAAAGGCCTACATTCCAACGGCCAATCGAGAGACAACAACGCAGATGTGTGTGGAAGAATGTCAACTATTCGACTTTCACACACACAATGTAGCATTGTTTGCTCCATTCCAAATCTAGTTTTGATGTTATTGTTGAGCATTAAAAGACTTCTAATGTGGAATTAAATATTCGATAGAAAAGAATTTTAACGCAAACTCAGCATGTTCAGTATGAAATATCACATGAACCAGATTATTGTGTATAAATGTAACCAAAAAAGGATACATTTGACACATCAACCTTCTGTGCAAGATGCTGAGTGAAACATATACAAAAGTCATTAATGGATGTAAAAACCGGACACAGACACTTGCATTTAGGAACTCATCTATTTGTATGACAGTCAATTTTTGACCTTCTTTAGGTAAACAAATAAATTAGGGACATATTGTTTCTGCTAACAAGGTCCCCTACACACAAGAACCATTGGCCCTGGAGATAGCTAAAGGAAAGACATTATGATTTTATTTGTTGCCATAGATTATTTGTTATGAGGATCTTAGCAAACTGTTTGTTTAAACAGAGTGTACCATGTCACCACGGTAAGGTGTCCTCAGGGACATGGACCCTACTCTACCCTAACACAAAATGACCTCTCTGGGCCTGAAAAAGGAGACCACTTGCCATAAACCAAAAAAAAAAAAAAAATAAAAAAAAAAAAAAAAATATAAATAGAAAAATATTAAAATAATGAAAACAATAAATTATGATGTATTGCCTCATACATCACATAGGAGAAATCATAAACGTCGGGAGTAACGAGTGGGCCGAGAGCGCCGTCCACGCCGTGGCGGGCGCCTAGGAACGGCCCTAGTACCCTCAGATGGAGGGGGCATGGCACCAGGTGGCTCTCGGGAAACTGCTGGGGGGACAAGGGGGGAGAGAGGTGGGGGCGCAGTGGTCTCGGGGAAAACAAAGCCCTCCGGCGGGATATGTGGCCTCCGTGAGTGTAACCCATACACAGATTGTAGGAGGGCGCCCACATAGCAAGGGTCGGGGAAAGTATCGGGGTCAATCTGCTCGTGACACGACAGCAGCACTTCTGTAACCATCCGCGCACTACGTGCCAGATTAGTAGGGAGATTCCGTAAACGGACTCCCAGATAGTAGCAGAAGAAATCATTCTGATCATCTCCTCCATCAAACCGCCTGACAAAGTTGATGACAGAATTATCCAACTCACTCAATGCTGAATGAGCTTCTTGTTGATCCCGACGCCTCCTGGTGGTGGTAGTAGTGGGCCTCGTGAGTGGCTGACGTGGCCGAGCTGCCAGGGGCACACCACTAGGACCTGCACCAGATGTTGATGGTGCTGCAGCCTCCTCCTCTTCGGCCATGGAAGTAGAGCCAGAAGGTCCTGGCATCTGCTCCGTGCCCTCAGAAAGAGTAGGACTGCCAGGCTCCTGTGATGGCGGTGGCGTGGCACTATCCCCCTCCTGCTGTGATGCTGCAACATCAGAACCACCAGCATCCTGTCCTCCCGGTGGTTCTGAGAAATTGCCACTGGTTCTGTGGAGAGACAGAAAGGTTAGCTAATATGGACACATTCATAAAGGTACTTCATATATAGAATGGTTTAGTTTTGATGACATACACTATGTAGAAATGTGTGCTTTGTTACCACGAATACATGATGTAGTACTATGAGCATCCTATGTTAGGACATACTAATATTTTTATTAACTCATTCACATTAGTGTTTTCAAAGAAAAAATTAACCAAAAAATGTTATAGTGTTAAAAAATGTCACCCTTTATGAGTGTGGAAACAATGCTCTCATCTTCATGGCATGTTGTGGGCATGGAAGCATTCTGCTCACAACACAACAACCAGTGTTTTTTAATGTCGCACAGCAGGGAGAGGGGCCTGAGTTAGTCATGTGACCAGATACACAAGCGGCCAGTAAGAGGCCTGTGTACCTGTCATAGATCCCCGCAGGCCACACTGAGACAGTGACAGAGCAGCAGGCCGCCCAGCATTGAGTAGAAAGGAAGTGAATAGTGTGGGCCGGAGAACAGCTCTCGGACTGCTTTGTACTGTAGGACACTAAATATAAAACATTATCCGCTGCATAGAAACAGGCATTTCATTCACCATGCTTACTGGCTCTGCCACATACAGCACACGCTGAACAACTGAGGGAGTGACCGTGATCTTCAAAAATCCCGAGATGTTGGTCTAGCGCCATGACAGAAAGTAACATATTTTATAGAAATGACAGGATGTTGAAGCACGAGTCAGAGTGGTGTGTAAGCATTTGGTTGAGTGTGAGCAAAGGGGACTATTGTGATTGGTCAGGATACATTAACCCTCTATGGACAGTCACATACACCAGCATGAAGGCTAAGAAACATGACACAACTAGGGCCTTATAAAGAATGTCAATAGTGTATGTTGTCAAATGATCGTGATACAGTAAAAGATAATTGTCTGGCCATTCATATAAAACATAGTCATAAAGAGGAATATTTGTGAAATAGGATGATATTATCTGCTAGTGAGTATGGACCAGGTTCAGCGGAGCAACCAAAGGCAGAATTTTAAGTCATTACTCCCATATAACATTTTATCTCATGTATTACATATTGGACACTATATGATACTATATACATTATGTAATAATAAAAAGATGCTTACAGCCGTTGACTGCGGCTCGGGAGAAAATCCAACAGGGGCGCATAGCGCATGGAGGTCGGCTCCCCACCCCTCTCCTCCGTGCGTATCGCCCGTTGGTACTGGTCCCGGACACTAGACCAGCGTGTCTCCACTGCTCGTACTGACAAAAGCAAATATTGATTATAAATAGATTGATAATTATCATTTATATATATTTATAGGGCTTGGTAGAAATATGGGCCATTATTCTCACGATTTTATGTCATAATTATTTGACAACACGACATACCCATCCGCAGCTGCTCAGCGTCCGTGACATCGCCCCACTGTGGGACTACCAGAGCCGCTATACTCTCCCACGTCTCGCGACGCAGGACGCGGTCGTGGTAGCCACGCACAGTCAAGTCCCACAAATGTGGACGGGACCGCACCTGAAAAAGAATATATAAACACAGAAATCAATAGACATCTCCATCTGACTTCACCTCTCTGTGTGTCTACATCGATTAGAATAATAACATGTTTTCCCTAATGACATTACATAGAGTGGTGTTGGGATTCCAACAGACCACCTGTGTAATCTAAGGAACACAGCCTAATAACCACTGAGCCAAGACTCAATAAACCAAGGAATGCCTGAACTCTTTGAACACACTTCGGAAAACATACCAAGATTGGTGTCTAATGATTGAATTTAGGAAAGGCTTTGTATCTTAACTAGCACTAATTAGTAGGCCACAAGACCAGATCAATGACAGCTTTGCATTAACACCTGATGCCAAAGAAAATCCACATTGTTTAGAAAATACATGAACACATGTGCAAACGAGTGAAGCTAACTATTTCACTACTGCGGTGTTTGTTCTGGTGTGTGTGGGGTGTTTTGTTATCTTAGTGTGTGGATAAAACATGTCACAACGACTATGGTTAGAGATCTCGACATTTTGTTATAACTATGGTCAACATTTATGTATTAAACAGTCGCTGATATATAGTTAAAAATATATATATTGATAATTAAATACATGTAAGGTTAGGTATTGCATTAGGTCCAACATTCTAGGAGGGGCACACAATAGCATGAAACTACGTGCCAAATGCAGCTACATGAAAAACGCATCAAAAACGCAACCTTGGTCGACTCGATTGGGGAAACATTCCACAAACATTACTTGACTATACTGTGTAGTGCGCACGCTTACTCAGATTCACATGCACTAGATCACACAAAAAACGCATCAAAAACGCAACCTTGGTCGACTCGATTTGGGAAAGATTCCACAAACATTACTTGACTATACTGTGTAGTGCGCACGCTTACTCAGATTCACATGCACTAGATCACACAAAAAACGCATCAAAAACGCAACCTTGGTCGACTCGATTTGGGAAACATTCCACAAACATTACTTGACTATACTGTGTAGTGCGCACGCTTACTCAGATTCACATGCACTAGATCACACAAAAAACGCATCAAAAACGCAACCTTGGTCGACTCGATTTGGGAAACATTCCACAAACATTACTTGACTATACTGTGTAGTGCGCACGCTTACTCAGATTCACATGCACTAGATCACACAAAAAACGCATCAAAAACGCAATATACAGATTTTGGCCCAAAAATGTCACAATTTTTACACATGTCACTGTTCTTACAAATATATATACATGGAAGAAATACTACAACCCGACACTCAATAGGGATACTAAATTCTACATATGTAAGTAGTTATTTAATATGGGAACTGCACTCGAAATTAATACTATAGCAGATAAGGAAACACATGACGATACTTTGGTGATTTTTTGTGCCCACATTCCCACGCATGACTAAAACGCAGATATTTAATACCAATAACAGTCTTCACATTCATATGTGTGTTACATGTGGCTTAGGTGCGTTTTTGTTGGCCGAGACGACCATGTGCATTTCTAAGTCCAAGTAAAACATTTTAACACATCACATAAATCTATAAACAGAGATATGTATTTTGGCTCGCATACATTACAGATTATTATACATATCTTTAGATACATATATAGATAGAGAGAGAAGGATAAATAGATACACAGAAAGAGACTACACATCCTATTTTCAAAGTCAAATTATTCTATAAAGATGAGTCTAATTCTTCGCTAAAACTTACCTCTGCGATCAGGCGTGGAACATCAATGTCCCGCTGCCAGGAACCACGTCGCCCACGACCAGCACCACCATGCTCCACTCGCCGTGCCATAGCTCGAGCTCGGGACATCTCAAAGGATGGTCACCTATTGAAGCCCATTCACTTGGGCCTTTTAAAGTGAAGGGGCGTTACGCATTGATGAATTATTCTAATGAGAATCCGAATTGATCCGGCTGTAATCAGAGGTTCCGTCAGGCCCGAATGTTACTTCCTACGGGCGACTTGGACCATTTCGGCCCGGAAATAATGGTCTTGCTCATTTTTTACGGACCCGGATACAATCAGGGCCGAAACTCATACGGAGTGTGCAGTGTGCAGCCGCATATCCTATACTTCCCAGCATACACACGAACCATCAAATATACCGCCGCACAATTACAGCCGCACATACAGCCGCACTTTTAATACGTGTGAATCGAGCCTTAGGGTACGTGCACACTGCGGAATGGCGAAGGATAACCCATTGTGCATTCCGGCACCCACCGGCGGACTGATGCAGGCATGCGTCTCCGCCAGGGCCGGATTAAGTTTGGTGGAGGCCCTGGGCAAAAATTTTGTTGGGGGCCCCCCATTTTTTTTTTCCAAATATATCCCATACAGCGATCTATACAGGTGGCTACTTACTGTAGCAGACTTAGCACCTACCCCTCCTCACTCCTGGCTGTGTGGCTCAGCATCCTCCTCTGTTTTGCATGTGATGGTCACTACAGGCTGCAGTCCAGAGGAAGATGCCAGGCCCTAGAGACAGGACAGGGAGGGGGTGTTTATGTTAATAATGCAATGCGAGAACACAGCACTTCAGTACTTTCTGTGCTCTCTTGCCCACTGTGTTAGCCACCACAGCAGCATATGCAGATGTGAATCGCTGAAGGAACCTGGACTTGCAAGTCTAAGTCCCATCTGCAGTTCCTAACCATATACACTAGCTGAAGCAGTAAGGAGCAACCAGAAAGTACTTAAAGGCTGTGTAGAATATATAGCGGATATGGTACATGTGAACGTACCCTAAGGATTAAAATACACAGCTGTGTGAAGCCCATGATATGGCATATATAGCCTGTGTGCAGCATATGACATACATAGGATATACACCATATGCTGCACACAGGCTATATACCATACACTGCTCTCAGGCTATATATCATATGCTGCACACAGGCTATATATCATCCACTGCTCTCAGGCTATACTGTATATCATATGCTGCACACAGACTATATACAGTATATACCATATGCTGCACACAGGCTATATGTCAAATGCTGCACACAGAATATATCAAGTATATACCATATGCTGCACACAGACTATATACAGTATATACCATATGCTGCACACAGGCTATATATCATATGCTGCACACAGAATATATACAGTATATACCATATGCTGCACACAGACTATATACAGTATATACCATATGCTGCACACAGGCTATATGTCATATGCTGCACACAGACTATATACAGTATATACCATATGCTGCACACAGGCTATATCTCATACACTGCTCTCAGGCTATATATCATATGCTGCACACAGACTATATATCATCCACTGCTCTCAGGCTATATATCATATGCTGCACACAGACTATATATCATCCACTGCTCTCAGGCTATATATCATACACTGCACACAGACTATATACAGTACATACCATATGCTGCACACAGACTATATACAGTATATACCATATGCTGCACACAGGCTATATACAGTAAATACCATATGCTGCACCCAGAGTATATACAGTATATACCATATGCTGCACACAGACTATATACAGTATATACTATATGCTGCACACAGACTATATACAGTTTATACCACATGCTGCACACAGGCTATATATCATATGCTGCACACAGACTATATACAGTATATACCACATGCTGCACACAGACTGTATACAGTATATACCATATGCTGCACACAGACTACAGAATTATTATCTCATGCAGTTTTGCCACAATTTCAGCTGATACAGTAAAACTCTGCTATTAAAAAGCAGCGTGTGTATTATGGCAAAGAGCAATATTTCCCTTTTAACTTCAGGGTTCCCTACCAAATAGTTTTCTACAAAAAAACTAAGAAAAAACATGTAATTCAGTGACTCACAGGTGACGTCTTCTTTAATCTCAGGTGTCACTTTCCTTTTCCTCTCCATCTGGCCTGGACCTCCAGGATGATTTCTTGCGGCTACAATTCTCCGCACATTTCCTTCAATTTCCTTTCACTTTTTTCTTAATGAGGGTGTGGGTTGTCCCCTGTATGTAGCATCCTCTGCTGTGCTCCCATATAGTAATAATGTCCCCTGTGCCCACATATAGTAATAATATCTCCTGTTGTGCCTCCTTATAGTAATAAAGTCCTCATGTTGTGCCCACTTATTGTAATATTGCCCCCTGCTGTGCCATCATATAGTATTAATGTCCAGCCCTGCTGTGCCCCCTGCTGTAATGTGCCCCCATAGTATATACCCCCTGCTCTAATGTGCCCCCATAGTATATACCACCTTCTCGAATGTGCCCCCATAGTATATGCCCCCTGCTCTGATATGTGACCCCATACATAGTACAGTATATGCCCCCTGCTGTAATGTCCCCATACATAGTATATACCCCCTGCTCTGATATGTGTCCCCATACATAGTATGTACCCCATGCTGTAATGTCCTCCATAGTATATATACCCCTGCTGTAATGTCCTCCATAGTATATGCCACCTGCTCTGATATGTGACCCCATACATAGTATAAACCCCTGCTCTGATATGTGTCCCCATACATAGTATATACCTCCTGCTCTGATATGTGTCCCCATACATAGTATATATACTCCTGCTGTAATGTCCCCCATAGTATATACCACCTGCTGTAATGTCCTCCATAGTATATACACCTGCTGTAATGTCCTCCATAGTATATATACCCCTGCTGTAATGTCCCCCATAGTATATACACCTGCTGTAATGTCCTCCATAGTATATACCCCTGCTGTAATGTCCCCCATAGTATATACCCCTGCTGTAATGTCCTCCATAGTATATACACCTGCTGTAATGTCCTCCATAGTATATACCCCTGCTGTAATGTCCCCCATAGTATATACCACCGGCTGTAATGTCCTCCATAGTATATACCCCTGCTGTAATGACCCCCATAGTATATACCCCTGCTGTAATGTCCTCCATAGTATATACCCCTGCTGTAATGTCCCCCATAGTATATACCCCTGCTGTAATGTCCTCCATAGTATATACCCCTGCTGTAATGTCCTCCATAGTATATACCCCTGCTGTAATGTCCTCCATAGTATATACCCCTGCTGTAATGTCCCCCATAGTATATACCACCGGCTGTAATGTCCTCCATAGTATATACCCCTGCTGTAATGACCCCCATAGTATATACCCCTGCTGTAATGTCCCCCATAGTATATATACCCCTGCTGTAATGTCCTCCATAGTATATACACCTGCTGTAATGTCCTCCATAATATATATACACCTGCTGTAATGTCCTCCATAGTATATATACACCTGCTGTAATGTCCTCCATAGTATATATACACCTGCTGTAATGTTCTCCATGGTATATACCACCTGCTGTAATGTCCCCCATAGTATATACACCACCTGCTGTAATGTCCTCCATAGTATATATACCACCTGCTGTAATGTCCCCCATAGTATATATACCCCTGCTCTAATGTCCCCCCCCCCTTCCCCTCGGCACTGGCAGGTTACCTGCATGGTGTATACTGGGTGCTGGAGGCCGGCCGCTCTTCTCATCAAACAGACGTGATGGAGGAAGGAAAGAGGCCGTGGACTTAATTTGGGGACCGCTTCTGTCCAGTTTTGGACTGGGGCACCTGGGGCCCACCAGTATAGAACCAGTGAAATGCGACATGCTGACCCGCTCCTTTCCTGGATTCATCTGTATCTGTGACAAATCCCTTGTAAATAACATTTTCAGTCGAACTAAAACTCAGGGTATGCTGGGAGTTGTAGTCTCTGAATAAATCACTGTGTGCAGAGTGTCCTGGTGGCTGCAGTCTGTGGGTGACTACCATCAGCCCTGAAGGTCCAGCAATACATCTGTCTACAGTTATGAGAGGATTGTACTGCTGTACTACAACTCCCAGCATATCCTGAGGGCTGCAGACTGTCAGTACATGCTGGGAGTTGTAGTGCCTGCAGCTGTTGTAGTTGGGTCCTATACACTGGGTGCTTTGTGGGAGATCAGAATACAGAGATCTGTGGGGGCTCAGTGTAGGGAAGTGACCCCAGAACAGCACTAATAGGGGATAGAACAACAACATCTTCCCCTATTAGTGATGTTCTGGGGTCACTTCCCTACACTGAGCCCCACAGATCTATGTATTCTGATCTCCCACAAAGCCTCCAGTGTATAATGCACCCAGGACCCAACTACAACAGCTGCAGGCACTACAACTCCCAGAATTTACTGACAGTCTGCAGCCCTCAGCATACGCTGTGAGTTGTAGTGCCTGCAGCTCTTGTAGTTGGGTCCTAGTTTAAAAATTTGCGCTAGTGTACTGTAGTGACCCCGGGGCTGTGTCAGTACACTACCGCAAACGATACACTGACCCATTAAGACCCCAATGGTACACAGGCTCTGCACACTATAGAAGTGATTATAGTGCAGTTACTAATGACTCACAGGTGACGTCTTCTCCTATTGCCGTCGCTCACACTTCGCTTTCTTCTCCATCTGGAGCAGCCATCATGAAGACTTCTCCGACCACAACTCATCTGCAGGCGGGCAGCTGGGGGTGACTGGGGAAGGGAGGCAGCTGAGGGTGACTGGGGAAGGGAGGCAGCTGGGGGTGACTGGGGAAGGGAGGCAGCTGGGGGTGACTGCGGAAGGGAGGCAGCTGGGGGGGACTGGGGAAGGGAGGCAGCTGGGGGTGACTGCGGAAGGGAGGCAGCTGGGGGTGACTGGGGAAAGGAGGCAGCTGGGGGGAATAGGGAAGGGAGGCAGGGATAGCAGCTGAGGCAACAGGGGGAGGGGAAGAAGCTGGGGGGCAGGGAGATCAGCTGGGGCAACCGGGGTAAGGGGAGAACCTGGGGAACAGGGGGAGCAGCAGGGGTGACAGGGAGAGAAGATGGGAGGGCAGCTGGGGTGGCAGGGGGAGGGGGAGAAGCTGGGGTGACAGGGGGAGAAGATGGGAGGGCAGCTGGGGTGGCAGGAGGAGGGGGAGAAACTGGGGTGACAGAGGGAGAAGATGGGAGGGCAGCTGGGGTGACTGGGGGAGGGAGAGAACCTGGGGAACAGGGGGAGCAGCTGGCGCAACAGGGGGAGAAGATGGGAGGGCAGCTGGGGCGGCAGGGGAAGAAGATGGGAGGGCAGCTGGGGTTGCAGGGGGAGAAGATGGGGGCGGCTCGGGTTGCAGGGGGAGAAGATGGGAGGGCGGCTGGAGTTGCAGGGGGAGAAGATGGGAGGGCGGCTGGGGTTGCAGGGGGAGAAGATGGGGGGTGGCTGGGGTTGCAGGGGGAGAAGATGGGGGGCAGCTGGGGTTGCAGGGGGAGAAGATGGGAGGGCGGCTGGGGTTGCAGGGGCAGAAGATCGGGGGGCTGGGGGAGAAGATGGGTGTAAGCTGGGGTGGCAGGGGGAGAGGATGGGTGGGGGCAGCTGAGGTGACAGGCAGGGAGGGAGGAGGGAGCGGTCGGGGGGCTGAGGGATCAGCTGGGTGGCAGGGGGACCAGCCGGGGGTCAGGAGGATTAGCCGGCTGGCAGGGAGATCAGCCGGGGGTCCGGGGGATTAGCCAGCTGGCAGGGGGACCAGCCGGGGGTTCAGCAGGGCGGCAGGTACAGAGGCAGGCTGAAAAGGTCTCCCCATGCAGGGCCGGCGTGAGCTTTCGGTACACACAGGCCGGAAGCTCACAGTGCAGCTCCGCGATGCCCGAACTTCTTCCCTGCTCAGCAGCGTGCGTGTGACGTCATCACGCCGCTGCCAAACAGGAGAGAGGTTCGGGCATTGCGGGGCTGCACTGTGAGCTTCCGGCCTGTGTGTACCGGAAGCTCACGCCGGCCCTGCATGGGGGAGACCTTTCCAGCCTGATCCCCCAGCCGACCCATCACTCCCCTGAGCCCCCCCCCCCAAAAACAAAACCGCCCGGGCGCGGAGGGGTTTAACAAAAAAAAAAAAAAAAAAGCTCCGGAACTCCCCTTTCGGGTTCCAGCTGGTGGGGGCCCCCTAGTGGTGGAGGTCCAGGGGCAAGTGCCCCTTGTGCCCCCCCTTTAATCCGGCCGTGGTCTCCGCACATGTCATAGACTCCATTCTATGCACGGGCGGATTCCGTAGTCCGTCCAAAGAATGAACACGTTCATTCTTTGGACAGAGGGCGGAATCCGCCCGTGCATAGAATGGAGTCTATGACATGTGCGGAGACGCATGCCTGCATCAGTCCGCCGGTGGGTGCCAGCTGCGGAATGCACAAAGGGTTATCCTTCTCCATTCCGCAGTGTGCACGTACCCTTACAGTGTATGAAGGAAGGGACACCCGAATCCAGCCCCCAGATGCCCCCCCCAACACTCGGAGTTAGTGGGAAGATTGTTTGGGAACTGATCTTCCCACTGCTGGATAAAGGTTACAACCTGTACGGGGATAACCTTTATACCAGCACCCCCTCTTCCGGTCCCTCGCTGCCCGAGCTACTGTAGCTTGCGGCACGATCCGAAAATATCAGAAGCAGTAATAGAGCCCTAATATTTAGCAGCCATGGAGCGGACCCAGCGCTTCTGGATATGAAGGACCCAGTATTGCACCAGGAAAACATTTTTTTCAGGTGACGTCCTGCACACTGGAAAACAGGAGACCCCAGAAGAAGTGCAGAGTGTGGCGTAACAGGGGGATCAGGAAGGACACCATTTTCCAGTGTGACACCTGTCCTGATCACCCCGGCCTCTGCATACTGGATCGCTTCAAGACGTACCACACGTCATCGGAGTTCTACATTTTCTAAATTCTGTCCCTTTTTCCTATTTCAGGGGTCACGTTGGTCCAGGGATTATTCTGATCGCCAATATGGAGTCGGGAAGGAATTTTTCCCCTGTGATGAGGCTACTGTCGTCTGCCTCACATGGTTTTTTTTGCCTTCCTCTGGATCAACACAGGTTGAATTTGATGGACACCTGTCATTTTCAACCTTATAAACTAATAATTGGCCTAATACCCCCAAATAAATTAGAATTGTCCCTTTTCCCCAGCTAAATAGGTATGGCCGCCATTCCCATTAGAGGATGCCATGATGCAATTATAAAGCCTCTGTGCTGCCAGGGCAGTAGAAACCCCCCCACAAGTGACCCCATTCTGGAAACTACACCCCTTAAGAAATCTAACAAGGGGGGCAGCGGGGATATGGCCCCCTGGTGACGGGCACATTTGTGGCGTGAAAATGAAAAAATTGTATTTTTTATTTTCACTGCACATGTTCCACATATGTGCCCGTCACCAGTGGGGTCAATATGCTCACTGTACCCCCTTGTTGGATTCCTTATGGGGTGTGGTTTCCAGAATGGGGTCACTTGTGGGGGGTTTCTACTGTCCTGGCAGCACAGGAGCTTTTTAATTGCGACATGGCCTCCATCCTCCATTCCAGCCTCTAAATGGCGCTCTGTCCCTTTGGTGGCTTGCCCTGTGCCCACATGGCAGATTATGTCCACATATGGGGTATTTTCCTACTCAGGGGAAATTACCCTACACGCTTTGTGTTCACTTTCTTTTTTAACCCCTTGTGGAAAAGAAAAAAAATCAAGGCTAGACTAACATATAGTGTAAAAAATGTTTAATTTTTACACTAAATCATTGATCTTGTCTTGATTTTTTCATTTTCACAAGGGGTTAAAAGATTAAAAAAACACTAAATGTGTAGAGCAATTTCCCCCGAGTACGGAAATACCCCACATGTGGACATTAAGCGCCATGCGGGTGCAGGGTAAGCCTCCAAAGGGAAGGAGCGCCATTTGGCTTTTGGAGGCTGGATTTGGCTGGAGTGGATTTCGAGGGGCTATGTTGCATTTAAAAGGCCCCTGTGTTGCCAAGACAGTTGAACCCCCCCACAAGTGACCCTATTATGGAAACTACATCCCTCAGGGAATGTAACAAGGGGTGTAGTGAGCATATGGACCCCACTGGTGAAGGGTACAAATGTGGAACAACATGGTGTGAAAATGAAATATTACATTTTTTACACTATAATGTTGGTTTAGCCTTAAATTTTTCATTTTCACAAGGGGTTAAAAGAGAAAAAAACACACAAAATGTGTAGAGCAATTTCCCCCGAGTCCGTAAATACCCCACATGTGGACATAAAGTGCCATGTGGGCGCAGGGCAAGCCTCCGAAGAAAAGGAGCGCCATTTGGATTTTGGAGGTTGGATTTGGCCAGAATGGATGATGAACGCCATGTCGCATTTACAGAGCCCTCGTGCTGCGAAAACACTGGAAACCCCCCACAAGTGACCCCATTCTGGAAACTACACCCCTCAAGAAATCTAACAAGGGGTGCAGTGAGGATATGGACCCCTTGATGACGGGCACATTTGTGCCGTGAAAGTGAAAAAATGAAAATTTTCACTTTCACGTCACATTGTTCCACATTTGTGCCCGTCACCAGTGGGGTCCATATCCTCATTGCACCCCTTGTTAGATTCCTTGAGGGGTGTAGTTTCAAGAATGGGGTCACTTGTGGAGGGTTTCCAGTGTTTTGGCAGCACGAGGGCTCTGTAAATACGACATGACCCTTGAAATCCATTCCAGTAAAATCCAGCTTGCAAAAGCCAATTGGCGCTCCTTCCCTTTGGAGGCTCGTCCTGCGCCCGCTTGGCACTTTATGTCCACATGTGGGGTATTTCTGTACTCGGGAGAAACTGCGCTACACGTTTGGTGTTTTTTTTTTCTTTTATCCCCTTGTAAAAATGAAAAATGAAGGCTAGAACAACGTTTTAGTGTAAAAAATAGAATTTTTCCTTTTTTACACCACATTGTTCTGAAAATCTGTGAAGCACCTGTGGGGTCCAGATGCTCACCGCACCCCTTGTTACATTCCTTGAGGGGTGTAGTTTTCTAAATGGTGTCCCTTTAGGGGTGTTTTTTAGGTTTTGGCACCCCAGAGCCTCTGCCAACCTGAAGCGGTACAGTCAGAAATGACCAAATATAACGGAGGCGTTGAAATTCACTAGGTGCTCTCTTATATCAGAGGCTTGTGGTTGCGTTTAATAGCGCAATAGGGCCACATATGGGGTATATCTATAAACTGCAGAAATGGGGCAATCAATATTGGAGTGCATTTCTCTGCTAATAGGTTTATCATTATGAAAGATATTGGATTACAATAAAATCTCTGCACAGAAAATTAAAATTTTCAAATTTCTTACACACTTAGCTTTTATTTCTGTGACTCCCCTAAAGGGTTAAAAAACTTTCTGGATGTGCTTTTGCAGAGTTTGGGGGGTGCAGTTTCTGAAACGGGGTGCTTTGTGGGGCTTTCTAACATACAGTCCCCTCAAATACACTTTCAGTGAACCTGAACAGGTCCCTAAAAATATCTGATTTTGAAATTTTACAGAAAATTTGGAAATTTGCTGCTTATGTTTTAAGCTTTCTATTGTCTAAAAAAAATGAAATATAGTTTAATAAAAGCTACCAACATAAAGTAGACATGTTGCTAATGCTATTTAATATATAACTTATGTGGCATAACCATTTTCTGTATAAGCAGAAAGGTTTCAAATTTGGAAAAATGCATTTTTTCACAATTTTTCACGTTATTTTGGTGTTTTTCATAAAGATTCGTTATGAGTATCGACTCCATTTTACCAGAAATGTAAAGTACAATATGTCACGAGAAAACAATCTCAGAATCTGCTGGATAGGTAAAAGCCTCCCGAAGTTATTAATGAATAAATTGACACTGGTCATATTCATAAAATTTGTCTCTGTCCTTAAGGCCATTTCAGGCCTGGTCCTTAAGGGGTTAAAGGCTAGCTATGATCTGCTCCCCTCACATGTGTATGGTGTATTAAAGGGAACCAATCACCCCAATCAGGCTGATATGGTTCCCTGAACCGCTGTATACAGCTTCTGAGCAGCCGGCGGCATGTACCGTCCGCGGCTGCAGCAGAAAGTGTATAACTGAAAAAAAGCAGTTTAATCCCCCAGGCACGTGACAGGCAGCGACGGGGAAGTAGTCATCTGGGCGGCTCCCCGTCTGTGTCTAGTCACCGCTCTCTGCCTGTCCGCGTGCTCGGAGGGGATAAATGACAGGCAGAGAGGTCCGTTACTGGCCTCTCTGCCTGTCATTCATCCCCTCCGAGCACGCTGACAGGCAGAAAGCGGTGACTAGACACGGGTGGGGAACCGCCCAGATGACTACTTCCCCGCCCACGTCTGTCACGCGCCCGGGGGAGTAAAGTCCTTTTTTGCGGGTATAGAGCTACTGCTGCAGCCGCGGACGGTACGTGCGGCAGATGCTGCAGGAGCTGTATACAGCAGTTCAGGGAACCATATCAGCCCGATTGGGCTGGTTGCAGGCCCGGACTGGTAATCTGGCAAGCCGGGCAAATGCCCGCTGGACTGGCCAGATTACCAGTCCGTGGGCCGCCCGGGCTGCATCAAAAAAAAAAAATCACCGCCGCGGCCCGTTTCTCTTTCCTGTCCGCTTCTGCCCGCTCCGGTCACTGCAGCCCGCTCTGTCCGCCTCCTGTCACCGGATCACAACCTCTGCCCGCTCCGGTCACTGCAGCCCGCTCGGCCCGCCCCTGACGTGCTCCGCTAATCCAATCAACGTGGAGCAGCGTGTGGCCGCTGCGGCCGGCCGTGGAACGCGCGTTACGTGCACCGCAGCGGCCCCACGCTGCTCCACGTTGATTGGATTAGTGCACGTCAGGGGCGGGCCGAGCGGGCTGCAGTGACCGGAGCGGGCAGAGGCTGTGATCCGGTGACAGGAGGCGGACCGAGCGGGCAGCGGTGACTGGAGCGGGCAGAGGCGGGCTGCGGTGACCGGAGGGGGCAGAGGCGGGCTCCGGTGACAGGAGGCCACAGGAGCGAGCTGCGGTGATAGGAGGTAACAGGAGCGGGCTGCAGTGACCGGGGGCCATCTATAAAGGAGGGGGGAGAAGAGAGAGGGGGCCATCTATAAAGGAGGGGGGAGAAGAGAGAGGGGGGACATCTATAAAGGAGGGGGAAGAAGAGAAAGGGGGGACATCTATAAAGGAGGGGGAGAAGAGAGAGGGGGCCATCTATAAAGGAGGGGGGAGAAGAGAGAGGGGGGCCATCGATAAAGGAGGGGGGAGAAGAGAGAGGGGGCACATCTATAAAGGAGGGGGGAGAAGAGAGAGGGGGCCATCTATAAAGGAGAGGGGAGAAGAGAGAGGGGGGACATCTATAAAGGAGGGGGGAGAAGAGAGAGGGGGGCCATCGATAAAGGAGGGGGGAGAAGAGAGAGGGGGCACATCTATAAAGGAGGGGGGAGAAGAGAGAGGGGGACATCTATAAAGGAGGGAGGAGAAGAGAGAGGGGGGACATCTATAAAGGAGGGGGGAGAAGAGAGTGGGGGGACATCTATAAAGGCGGGGGGAGAAGAGAGAGGGGGGACATCTATAAAGGATGGGGGAGAAGAGAGAGGGGGCACATCTATAAAGGAGGGGGAGAAGAGAGAGGGGGGGACATGATGTCCCCCCTCTCTCTTCTCCCCCCTCCTTTATAGATGTCCCCCCTCCTTTATAGATGTCCCGGACATCTATAAAGGAGGGGGGACATTTATAAAGGAGGGGGGAGAAGAGAGAGAGGGGGCCATCTATAAAGGAGGGGGGAGAAGAGAGAGGGGGGACATCTATAAAGGAGGGGGGAGAAGACATAGGGGGGACATCTATAAAGGAGGGGGGAGAAGAGAGAGGGGGGACATCTATAAAGGAGGGGGGAGAAGAGAGAGGGGGGACATCTATAAAGGAGGGGGGAGAAGAGAGAGGGGGGACATCTATAAAGGAGGGGGGAGAAGAGAGAGGGGGGACATCTATAAAGGAGGGGGGAGAAGAGAGAGGGGGGACATCTATAAAGGAGGGGGGAGAAGAGAGAGGGGGACATCTATAAAGGAGGGGGGAGAAGAGAGAGGGGGGACATCTATAAAGGAGGGGGGAGAAGAGAGAGGGGGCCATCTATAAAGGAGGGGGGAGAAGAGAGAGGGGGGACATCTATAAAGGAGGGGGGAGAAGAGAGAGGGGGGACATCTATAAAGGAGGGGAGAGAAGAGAGAGTGGGCCATCTATAAAGGAGGGGGGAGAAGAGAGAGGGGGGACATCTATAACAGAGGGGGCCATCTATAAGGGAGGGGGAGAAGAGAGGGGGCCATCTATAAGGGAGGGGGAGAAGAGACTGTATGAGGTGATAGTGATATGTGTACAGTGGAAGTTATTTAGTAGCAGCGGTGGTGTTAGTCAGTATGTGATGGTATTAGTCAGTATGCGGTGGTATTAGTCAGTGTGCGGTGGTATTAGTCAGTGTGCGGTGGTATTAGTCAGTGTGTGGTGGTATTAGTCAGTATGTGTTGGTGGTGTTAAACTGAGCACAGTGACCGAGGGCGGAAGCAGCCTGTCTCTGTACACTGTGTAGTGGTGATGACCTGAAACTGCAGCTCAGCTACACAGTACAGAGACAGAAGCTTCTGACCCCATTTACTGTGTTATCTGTAATTCCAGTCATGACCGTGATGATACAACATGTAGCCGTGCTGCGCTCACAACATCCTCTCATAACCTATCACCGCACAGCGAGTGGGCCTGTGTGCTTGGAAATGCCAGGGCTGATTTTTAGTCCCAGTCCGGCCCTGGCTGGTGTAACGCCTGGACTAGTGGATCCACTGGACCGTCACCAGCGATGGCACTAACCTCACCAGGGAGCGGAGTCTAAGGGGCCGCTGGTTTTCACCAGAGCCCGCCGCAAGGCGGGATGGACTTGCTGCGGCAGGCGACCCCCAGGTCGCTACCCCTGGCTTGGTTGCTGGTGACGGCAGGCGAGGCGTGGCAGGAGCAGTAGGTAGGAGATGGTACTGGCAATGGTCTGTAGGTGAGACCGCACGTGACAGGCAGAACACGGGAACTAAAGAGTAATGGGGAAGCAGGAACCAGGAACAAGGAGTGGGGACCAGGTAGCGGACAGGAATCAGGAACAAGGACTAGGGACCAGGTAGCGGACAGGAATCAGGAACAACAGGGAGCTGGGCCAAACGCTATGGGAAGCATGTACAGGCTCCAACACCTGCAGTGGGGCAGGGCTGGAATTTATAGGGAGTGATTGTGAGCATGACCAATTAGGAGCGCACTGCCCCTTTAAATCTGAGACAGCCGGCGCGCGCGCGCCCTAGGAGGCGGGGACACGCGCGCCGGCCGGCACAGCGACGGACAGGAGCGTGGAGAGGTGAGGCGCCCCCCGGGGCCGAAGTAACAGCAGCGCCGGGTCCCTGCCTATGGACACCGGCTGCTGCATGGGGGAGAGAGGAGTCGCGGCGGCGGCCCGGAGCACGGGACGCCGCCGCGGCCGTGACAGTACCCCCCCCCTTTGGCCTCCCCCTCTTTCTGGCCTGTAGGAACCTCTTGATGAGATCTTGGTCCAGGATGTTAGCCTCGGGTTCCCAGGACCTCTCCTCAGGACCAAATCCTTTCCAGTCCACCAGGAAGAACCGTCTCCCTCTGACAGTTTTCATGGCCAGAATGTCTTTGACAATGTAGACGTCATCAGAGACGGCTTGTGGAGCAGAGAGCGAAGCCTTATCGGAGAACCGGTTGAGGACTACTGGCTTTAAGAGGGAGACATGGAAGGCGTTCGGAATCCGCATCGTAGGAGGTAGGCGGAGTTTGTAGGTGACAGGGTTGAGGCCTTTTAGCACCGAGAAAGGACCGATGAATCGAGGACCCAACTTGTAGCTGGGAATCTTGAGTCGGACATATTTGGCCGAGAGCCAGACTTTGTCCCCAGGGAGAAAATTCATGGCGGGTCTTCTTCTCTTATCCGCCTGGTCCTTCATGCGGTCAGATGCCTTGAGCAGAGATTGTCGAGTCTGTTCCCAGATTGACTGCAGGTCAGATAACAACTCCTCCACGGCTGGGACTTCAGAGGATGGAGAGAGAGGCAGAGGAGGGCGAGGATGACGTCCATAGACCACATAGAAGGGTGACTTGCCTGTGGAGCTCGAGTCCAGATGATTGTAGGAGAACTCCGCCCATGGAAGCAGACTGGACCAGTTGTCCTGGCGAGCGGAGACGAAATGTCGAAGATAACTGCCAAGGGCCTGATTGACCCTCTCCACTTGCCCATTAGTCTGGGGATGATAGGCCGAAGAGAAGTCCAGCTTCACTTGGAGTTGAGAGCAGAGAGCACGCCAGAATCTGGAGACAAATTGTGAGCCTCTGTCAGACACTATATGAAGAGGAAGACCATGGAGGCGGAAGATATGCTGAAAGAACAGCTGGGCCAGGCGAGGAGCTGATGGTAATCCAGGAAGAGCCACGAAGTGGGACATCTTGGAAAAGCGGTCAGTTACAACCCAAATGACCGTGTCACCCGCAGATGGAGGTAAGTCTGTGACAAAGTCCATGCCTATATGGCACCAGGGGCGGTCTGGGACTGGCAAGGGCTGAAGTAGGCCGGCAGGTTTTTGATGGGAGGACTTGTTTCTGGCACAGATGGTACAAGACGCCACAAAGTCCTTGACATCTTGGAGTAGGCTAGGCCACCAGTAGTGGCGGGAGATCAGTTGCCCGGTCTTTAGAGCTCCCGGATGCCCGGCCACCATAGAGGAATGACCCCATTTCAAGATGCGTTTACGGAGTGCGGGGCGCACATAAGTCTTACCGGGAGGCAATCTCTGCAGAGTAGAAGTAGCAACAGGTACTAGGCGATCGGGAGGAATTATGTGACGAGGAGGTTCCTCTTGCCCCATGACATCGGATGCTCGGGATAACGCATCGGCCTTTATATTCTTCTCGGCTGGACGGAAATGAATGGTGAAGTTGAACCGAGAGAAGAAGAGGGACCACCTGGCCTTCCGGGGATTGAGGCGTTGAGCCGATTGGAGGTAGAGGAGGTTCTTGTGGTCCGTGTAGATGTTAACGGAATGTCTAGCCCCCTCTAGGAGATGACGCCACTCCTCCAGTGCCAACTTGATAGCCAGGAGTTCACGATCTCCAATAGTATAGTTCCTCTCGGCCGGGGAAAAAGTTTTAGAAAAGAACCCGCAGGTTCTGACCTTGCCTGATGTGTCCCTTTGCAAGAGGACGGCTCCTGCGCCCACAGAAGAAGCATCAACTTCAAGAGAAAACGGCTTGGAGATATCCGGGCGAACTAGAGCAGGAGCGGAGGCAAAGGCCGACTTTAGGCTATTGAAGGCTTGTTCGGCCTCTGGAGGCCAGCGTTTGGGATCCGCCCTCTTCTTTGTGAGAGCCACTATGGGTGCTACCAGGGTAGAGAAGTGAGGGATGAATTGCCGGTAGTAGTTGGCAAATCCAAGGAATCGTTGGATAGCTCTAAGTCCCTCAGGGCGAGGCCATTGGAGAACAGCTGAGAGCTTGGCAGGATCCATCTGTAGGCCCTGGTCGGAGACAATGTACCCAAGAAACGGCAGGCTGCGTTGATGGAAAACGCACTTCTCCAGCTTGGCATATAAACGGTTGGCCCGTAATCTTCGTAGAACCTGCCGTACATGGGACACGTGGGTCTGCTGGTCGTGGGAGAAGACCAGGATGTCGTCAAGATAGACAATGACGCAGACATAGAGGAGGTCGCGGAATATATCATTCACGAATTCCTGGAAGACCGCTGGGGCGTTGCATAGGCCGAATGGCATGACCAGATATTCGTAGTGCCCATCCCTGGTGTTGAAAGTGGTCTTCCATTCGTCTCCTTCACGAATTCGGATCAGGTTATACGCTCCCCTCAGATCCAGCTTAGAGAAGATCCTAGCTCCACGGAGACGGTCGAATAGTTCGGGGATTAGCGGAAGAGGATAGCGGTTCTTGACAGTCACCTTATTTAAGCCCCGGTAGTCTATGCATGGGCGGAGGGAACCGTCCTTCTTCTGCACAAAGAAAAATCCTGCGCCAGCAGGAGACGTGGATTTACGAATGAAGCCCTTCTGTAAGTTCTCCCGGATGTAGGAGGACATGGCTTCCGTCTCGGGCACCGAGAGAGGGTATACTCGACCACGTGGAGGAGAAGTTCCTGGAAGAAGGTCTATAGGGCAATCATAGGGCCGATGAGGTGGTAGAGAGTCCGCTTCCTTGGCTGAAAAAACATCAACGAAGTCATGGTATTCCTGCGGTAGTCCCGATAGAGGCTTGGCGTTAGCAGGTGACCTCGTAGAGCACTTGGGTTGAGGAGGTCTCAGACACCTATTTGGACAGTCCTGGCCCCAGCTGAGAACCTCCCCAGTTCTCCAGTCCAGCTTAGGGGCATGTAGTTGCAGCCAAGGGAGACCCAACAGGATGTTGGAAGAGGAATGGCGCAAAACGTAGAAGGAGATCCTCTCCTGATGTAAGGCGCCCACCTGGAGGACTAGGGGTTCCGTCTGGCAGTGCACAGCTTCGGAAAGAATCTCGCCCGTGACCGAAGAGATAGACCGGGGTTGGATTAGCTGTATCACGGGTACCCGCCATCTTTGGACCAACGAAGCAGAAATGAAACTGCCAGCAGCGCCAGAGTCGATAAGGGCAGTAGTCTGGAGAACTTGCCCTGTGGGTGTCTGGATGGAGACTGGCATAGTCAACCTTGGAGAGGTGGCATTCACACCTAGGGAGGCCTCTCCCACCGGACCTAGGTGCGAGCGTTTCCCGGACGCTGAGGACGTTGGGGACATCTCTGCCGATAGTGATCAGCGCCACCGCAATAGAGGCAGAGATTCAGGTTCAGTCGACGAGTCCTCTCATCAGTTGTCAGGCGAGCACGTTCCACCTGCATAGGAACCTCTGGAGACGACTGGGACATGGGAACAACGGGATTCTGGAACACCGGTGCCAGCCGAGGATGGCGACGGGGCAGACTCAGACGCCGTTCTTGCCGGACCTCCTCCTCTCTCTCGGAAAACCTGGTGTAGACTCTGGTAGCCAGTAGGATGAGTTCGTTCAAAGAGGTAGGCAGGTCTCGGGCAGCGAGCACATCCTTCACTTGACTGGACAGGCCCTTTTTAAAGGTGGCAATCAGAGCGGCCTCATTCCAGTCTAGTTCCGCAGCCAGGGTGCGGAACTGGATGGCGTAATCACCAACGGAGGAAGTCCCTTGGGATAAATTGAGGAGAGCAGTCTCAGCCGAAGATGCACGGGCAGGTTCCTCAAAGACAGAGCGGAACTCGTCCAGGAAGATTCGGAGATTGGCAGCAACCGGATCATTACGGGCCCAAAGTGGCGTGGCCCAGGCCAGAGCTCTACCCTCCAATAGGCTGATAATGAAGGCCACTTTAGAGCGCTCGGTGGCAAACTGACTGCTTAGAAGTTCGATATACATAGTGCATTGGGTCAAGAATCCTCTGCACAACTTGGGGTCACCTCCATATTTACTTGGGAGAGCCAGTCGTAGTTTTGAAGAGGCTGCCGGAGGTGATGACTGCTGAGCTGTGGTATGCTGCTGTACGGCTGCAGTCAGTTGTTGGATAAGCTGTGACTGTTGCTGGATCTGTTGAGCCTGTAGGGCGACCACTCGGGCTACTTCGCGGATATCAGGCACCTCGCCGGGATCCATGGTTGGAGCCTACTGTAACGCCTGGACTAGTGGATCCACTGGACCGTCACCAGCGATGGCACTAACCTCACCAGGGAGCGGAGTCTAAGGGGCCGCTGGTTTTCACCAGAGCCCGCCGCAAGGCGGGATGGACTTGCTGCGGCAGGCGACCCCCAGGTCGCTACCCCTGGCTTGGTTGCTGGTGACGGCAGGCGAGGCGTGGCAGGAGCAGTAGGTAGGAGATGGTACTGGCAATGGTCTGTAGGTGAGACCGCACGTGACAGGCAGAACACGGGAACTAAAGAGTAACGGGGAAGCAGGAACCAGGAACAAGGAGTGGGGACCAGGTAGCGGACAGGAATCAGGAACAAGGACTAGGGACCAGGTAGCGGACAGGAATCAGGAACAACAGGGAGCTGGGCCAAACGCTATGGGAAGCATGTAGAGGCTCCAACACCTGCAGTGGGGCAGGGCTGGAATTTATAGGGAGTGATTGTGAGCATGACCAATTAGGAGCGCACTGCCCCTTTAAATCTGAGACAGCCGGCGCGCGCGCGCCCTAGGAGGCGGGGACACGCGCGCCGGCCGGCACAGCGACGGACAGGAGCGTGGAGAGGTGAGGCGCCCCCGGGGGCCGAAGTAACAGCAGCGCCGGGTCCCTGCCTATGGACACCGGCTGCTGCATGGGGGAGAGAGGAGTCGCGGCGGCGGCCCGGAGCACGGGACGCCGCCGCGGCCGTGACAGCTGGTTGGTTCCCTTTAAGAACACATAACATACACTTCCCTCTCTTCTCTGGCTGCTCTTGTCTCCTTATCTGCGACTTTTATTACAGCAAGTCAGGTTTAACCCTTTCACTACTTTCCTCCAGATATGTCTATTACATTAGCAGCAGAAGAAGGGTTAAGCCTGACCTGCTGGGTTACAGGTGAGGAGACAGGGGATGAGACAGGAGCAGCCAGAGATCAGCCCCTCCTCTCCCTCCCTCATCCAGGGCTATGACAGGACTGCTGCCCCCACCTCAGGGTAACTGTGCAGTCCCTGTCATAGCCCCCATTCACAGCTACTAGAAACCAGAGAAGAAAGCAGAGTGTTTCCTTACAGCTGCTGCTCTGTCAGGACGGCTCTGTGGGGGAGGGGCCCTTCCTCACTCTGCCTCCAGTCTCCATGTAGCTGAGCCAGTAGGTGACCCTCCCTGCCATCTGGGTGTGTGCCATCCAGAGTCTTCAGAGGAGAAGATGCTGCCTTGCTACTCCTGTCTTCCCTCTGGTGTAGGGTCGGCACCATCTCTCCTGCTGCCTGAGGCCTCTATGGTGCAGCTTTTTCCTCTCTTCTGCCGCTACGTCCTGTGGCAGAGAGGTAAGCAGCAGATGGTGGCCGGGACCCTGGGCCCCCACCCTGCTTCGGCGCTGGCAGTTCACCAGCTGCCTGAGGTCTGTGTGACCCATGGATGCAAAGCAGCTGTGCTAAACAACTTGGGAATTTAAACAGGTGGCGGGGCATGCCGGGCCCCCCGGGCAACTGCGACCTTTGTGACCGCTGTAGCTACGCCACTGGTTATAAAGCATGACCACATAATGACTGGCTTACCTCGCACCATTTCCAGAGATACTTTCTTCCAGGATATATTCTGAGGTCAAGGATCCATATTCTCAAGTTCTGCTGACACAAAAAAATTGAAGAAAGAGCTAGGTGTAAGTCTGGATATAACCAGACTAATCTATTCATCATTTCTATGTCTCACTGTACAATTATTCACTATATCTATATGGTCACTAGCAGCTGTGTCCAGCCCTATGTTGGTGCGTATACTGATGAGGGGGGGGGGGGGGGGGCAGGGGATATATAGATGGTGGGAGTAGTGATGTCACGATACCAGAATTTTGAGTTCGATACCGATACTAACTTTTTTATTTCGATACTCAATACCAGTTCGATACTTAGTAAAGTATAAAAAAAAAAAAAAAAAAAATACAGTGGTAGAAATATAATACCCCTGCACTATTACAGTGATACCAATTTTTGGACTATTTTTATTTTATTGTGTTAAAAATAAAGTTAGTGATATCTGTCTAAGACAGTTCTGCTGCATCAGCTATCACTAAGACAGCTCTGCTACATCCGATATCACTAAGACAGCTCTGCTACATCAGCTATCACAAAGACAGCTCTGCTGCATCAGCTATCACTAAGACAGCTCTGCTACATCCGATATTACTAAGACAGCTCTGCTACATCCGATATCACTAAGACAGCTCTGCTACATCCGATATCACTAAGACAGCTCTGCTACATCAGCTATCACTAAGACAGCTCTGCTACATCAGCTATCACTAAGACAGCTCTGCTGCATCAGCTATCACTAAGACAGATCTGCTGCATCAGCTATCACTAAGACAGCTCTGCTACATCAGCTATCACTAAGACAGCTCTGCTACATCCGATATCACTAAGACAGCTCTGCTACATCCGATATCACTAAGACAGCTCTGCTACATCAGCTATCACTAAGACAGCTCTGCTACATCAGCTATCACTAAGACAGCTCTGCTACATCCGATATCACTAAGACAGCTCTGCTACATCAGCTATCACAAAGACAGCTCTGCTGCATCAGCTATCACAAAGACAGCTCTGCTACATCCAATATCACTAAGACAGCTCTGCTACATCCGATATCACTAAGACAGCTCTGCTACATCCGATATCACTAAGACAGCTCTGCTACATCAGCTATCACTAAGACAGCTCTGCTGCATCAGCTATCACTAAGACAGCTCTGCTGCATCAGCTATCACTAAGACAGCTCTGCTGCATCAGCTATCACTAAAACAGCTCTGCTACATCCGATATCACTAAGACAGCTCTGCTACATCAGCTATCACTAAGACAGCTCTGCTACATCAGCTATCACTAAGACAGCTCTGCTACATCAGATATCACTAAGACAGCTCTGCTACATCAGATAACACTAAGACAGCTCTGCTACATCAGATAACACTAAGACAGCTCTGCTGCATCAGATATCACTAAGACAGCTCTGCTGCATCAGATAACACTAAGACAGCTCTGCTGCATCAGATAACACTAAGACAGCTCTGCTGCATCAGATAACACTAAGACAGCTCTGCTGCATCAGATAACACTAAGACAGCTCTGCTACATCAGATATCACTAAGACAGCTCTGCTAGATCAGATAACACTAAGACAGCTCTGCTACATCAGATATCACTAAGACAGCTCTGCTACATCAGATATCACTAAGACAGCTCTGCTACATCCGATATCACTAAGACAGCTCTGCTACATCAGCTTTCACTAAGACAGCTCTGCTACATCAGCTATCACTAAGACAGCTCTGCTACATCAGCTATCACTAAGACAGCTCTGCTGCATCAGCTTTCACTTAGACAGCTCTGCATCATCAGCTATCACTAAGACAGCTCTGCTACATCAGATACACTAAGACAGCTCTGCTGCATCAGATATCACTAAGACAGCTCTGCTGCATCACATAACACTAAGACAGCTCTGCTGCATCAGATAACACTAAGACAGCTCTGCTGCATCAGATAACACTAAGACAGCTCTGCTACATCAGATAACACTAAGACAGCTCTGCTACTTCAGATATCACTAAGACAGCTCTGCTACATCAGATAACACTAAGACAGCTCTGCTACATCAGATATCACTAAGACAGCTCTGCTACATCAGATAACACTAAGACAGCTCTGCTACATCAGCTATCACTAAGACAGCTCTGCTACATCAGATAACACTAAGACAGCTCTACTACATCAGCTATCACTAAGACAGCTCTGCTACATCAGATAACACTAAGACAGCTATGCTACATCAGCTATCACTAAGACAGCTCTGCTACATCAGCTATCACTAAGACAGCTCTGCTACATCCGATATCACTAAGACAGCTCTGCTACATCAGCTATCACTAAGACAGCTCTGCTACATCAGCTATCACTAAGACAGCTCTGCTGCATCAGCTTTCACTTAGACAGCTCTGCATCATCAGCTATCACTAAGACAGCTCTGCTACATCAGATACACTAAGACAGCTCTGCTGCATCAGATATCACTAAGACAGCTCTGCTGCATCACATAACACTAAGACAGCTCTGCTGCATCAGATAACACTAAGACAGCTCTGCTACATCAGATAACACTAAGACAGCTCTGCTACTTCAGATATCACTAAGACAGCTCTGCTACATCAGATAACACTAAGACAGCTCTGCTACATCAGATATCACTAAGACAGCTCTGCTACATCAGATAACACTAAGACAGCTCTGCTACATCAGCTATCACTAAGACAGCTCTGCTACATCAGATAACACTAAGACAGCTCTACTACATCAGCTATCACTAAGACAGCTCTGCTACATCAGATAACACTAAGACAGCTCTGCTACATCAGCTATCACTAAGACAGCTCTGCTACATCCGATATCACTAAGACAGCTCTGCTACATCAGATAACACTAAGACAGCTCTGCTACATCAGATAACACTAAGACAGCTCTGCTGCACCACCCATCACTAAGACAGCTCTGCTACATCCGATATCACTAAGACAGCTCTGCTGCACCACCCATCACTAAGACAGCTCTGCTGCACCACCCATCACTAAGACAGCTCTCCTGCACCACCCACCACTAAGACAGCTCTGCTGCACCACCCATCACTAAGACAGCTCTGCTACATCAGCTATCACTAAGACAGCTCTGCTGCACCACCCATCACTAAGACAGCTCTGGTGTACCACCCATCACTAAGACAGCTCTGCTGCACCACCCATCACTAAGACAGCTCTGCTGCACCACCCATCACTAAGACAGCTCTGCTGCACCACTCATCACTAAGACAGCTCTGCTGCACCAGTTACCAAGATTGCGGAGGAAGAGAAGAGGAGGTTACACAGGATCCCACACACTACAGACGATCTTATCTACTCCTCTCAGCCCCGGCCACCTCCCCCACCTGCCAGCTGGCTGGATCCTCACATGTGCTGCACTTCCTCCGGCCTCCTCTCCCGGATCTCACAGACCCCCGCTCTCCCTCTTCATCCTCCCCACCTCCAGCCTTCTCCGTCCTCCTCTCTCCGTGACCTTCCGCTCTCCCTCTCCAGCCGCTCTCCTCTGTGCAGCTCCGGCTCCTCTCCCGGACATCCCGCTCTCCCTCTCCTCCGTCCTCTCTCCCGGACCTCCCGCTCTCCCTCCAGCCTTCTCCTCCGTCCTCTCTCCCGGACATCCCGCTCTCCCTCTCCGTACTCCTCTCTCCCGGACCTCCCACTCTCCCTCCAGCCTTCTCCTCCGTCCTCCTCTCCTGCTCTCCCTCTCCAGCTGCTCTCCTCTGTGCAGCTCTGGCTCCTCTCCCGGACATCCCGCTCTCCCTCTCCTCCGTCCTCTCTCCCGGACCTCCCGCTCTCCCTCCAGCCTTCTCCTCCGTCCTCCTCTCCTGCTCTCCCTCTCCAGCCGCTCTCCTCCGTGCAGCTCCGGCTCCTCTCCCGGACCTCCCGCTCTCCCTCTCTGTACTCCTCTCTCCCGGACCTCCCGCTCTCCCTCCAGCCTTCTCCTCCGTCCTCCTCTCCAGCCGCTCTCCTCCGTGCAGCTCCGGCTCCTCTGCATAAATCATCTCTCTGATAACAGAGTCTGGCGGAGCCGGACTCTGTTATCAGAGAGACACCAGCAGCGGGGGTCTGTTACACACAGTAGCCGACCCCCGCTGTATATGGAGCGGGCTCAGGAGGGGTCAGATGCCGCTGTCAGTGTGACAGCGGCATCTATATACTTAAATAGCCGGCACTAGCAATAGCTAAGTGCCGGCTATTTGAAATTGGCGCCAATGGGAGCGGAGGGAGGGAGAGCAGAGGAGGAGACTGCAGGGGGCAGGGGGAGGCACATAGAGAACACGGCCGGCGCTCAGCTAGCCGCCCACCGTGTTCTCAGCTTAACTTAAAGTTTCGATACCAGGAAATCCTGGTATTGAACCGTTTTTTTGCCCGAAATATCGATAGTAGTATCGATATTTCGGTGCATCGTGCATCCCTAGGTGGGAGTGATGGTTTCTACCTCTGACCCATGTCCCTCTGTCCCTCTATTAGAGCAGAGAAATAGATCTGTATTAATGTGCTGCCTGTATTGCCCCAGAAGCCATCTAGCTGCTTCCTATCTACTATGTATATTATTCCATCATTTGGTGCAACTTGGATTATAACAATGTCTATTAGCACACAGAAGCATAAGAGCGGCGGTCTTCTAGTACAGTCTTTCTCAACCTTTTCAAGACAGCTCCCCCAATGAAATGCTCCAGCCGAGCACCCACAAGGATGTGATCGATTTTATACATTTCCTTAGGGTTGATTCACAAATACGTTTCTTAGTGAAATCTGCTGCGATACTCTGTGATGTTATGGCCTACGGCCAGATTTTCATTCCACTGCGAGAATGTAGCCAGTGTATATTTAACTACTTAGCTCCCAGGTCTTGAACAGATCATGCTTACCTGCCTGCGCTTCCGCCTGCTTCTCAGTCTTGCGGTTCACAGCCAATCAGTGCACTGTCCCGCCGCAGCCACTGATTGGCAGAGCGCACTGTCAGTGAACCACAAGACTGTGAAGCAGCTGGGAGTGCAGGCCATCAGCATGATCTGTGGGCCATCAGTGAGCCAGGAGCCTGAGAAACAGATGGAAGCGCGGCAGGTAAGCAGTTTTGTTCAAGGCTTTGATTTTTCTGCGAACTCGGTACGTGTGAATCAACTTTTATTTTTTATCAGATAATTTTTTATTGAACTGCTCATTGCATGACAAACATCAGCACTGACAATAGTCAATAGGATAGAAAATAATTACATAATACATGTACATTTTTTTTTACATATGGTACGAAAATATGCATCTGGATACATTAAGGGTGCATTCACACGTACAGGATCCGCAGCAGATTGGATGGCCCACATTAGATTCAAAGCAAATTTGCGCCATGAAATCTGCTGCAGATCTGCTGCACATCCTGTGAGAACGCAACCTAATTAAAAGAAATTCGTCCTGCAATCAGTCCTCCAGTTTTTCTTTTTTTTCCTCATAAATGCTTGTATCGCAGTTTCGTACGTTTAAGTTAAAAGAAACATTAGGGAAAAAAAGCAGTAATAGTGTACAGAAATAGAACCCAATTCTATCACAATTTCACTACATAACCAACGGCCCATTATGAGCCGAACAGTCTGCATTGCACACTTAGCATTATGTAACCATATGGTGTTATTATCCAGTCACAGTATGGTTGTACTGGTCAGGTCTGGTATGGCGGTGTTATCCAGTCACAGTATGGCGGTATTGGTCAGGTCTGGTATGGCGGTGTTATCCAGTCACAGTATGGCGGTATTGGTCAGGTCTGGTATGGCGGTGTTATCCAGTCACAGTATGGCGGTATTGGTCAGGTCTGGTATGGCGGTGTTATCCAGTCACAGTATGGCGGTATTGCTCAGGTCTGGTATGGCTGTATATGTTAAATGTGCATTGTCTGAAGCTTTTACCTACCATTCCTATGACGAGAATCACTACAGACAATATGCAGAACATTTAATGTGCCAACTTGTTTATACATCTTAAACATTTAAAAATCAGAAAAAAAAAGATTTAGACAATGTATGTGGCCGAAATAAGATCAGCAATCTCCTCTCCTGACATCCTCTGTGCTGCTGTGACCTCCCCTATACTATCAGCACCGTCCTCTCCTGACATCCTCGGTGCTGCTGTGACCTCCCCTATAAGATCAGCACCCTCCTCTCCTGACATCCTCTGTGCTGCTGTGACCTCCCCTATAAGATCAGCATCGTCCTCTCCTGACATCCTCTGTGCTGCTGTGACCCCCTATAAGATCAGCACCGTCCTCTCCTGACATCCCCTGTGCTGCCAGGACCCTGTGACTTCCCATATAAGATCAGCACCGTCCTCTCCTGACATCCTCTGTGCTGCCAGGACCCTGTGACTTCCCATATAAGATCAGCACCCTCCTCTCCTGACATCTTCTGTGCTGCTGTGACGCCTCTATAAGATCAGTAAACACACCCCTCTTACGGGTGGGTCAGGGGTTCCAATTAGAACAACGCACCACTTAACCCACAGGCCGAAGCCTGGGGTACAATACCCCTTTAAACAAAAATAACCCCCCTAAATAAAATATAACTGTAGCTTTAATGATTTACTTAAAATATTATTAGTGAACTTAGTTAAAATGACATAACACCCAGACATATCACTAAATCACTAAGGATATAAATATCCTCCTCCTAATATCCAACACTAAACTAGTGCAGCCTGCAGAACTGCACTGTAGTATTATAGGACTGGGTATATGGGAATAAAACACAGATCGTGCCCCACTCTCTACATGTTTCATTGCAACAGCAATGTCATTAGGAGAAAAATAGGCAACACTGGTTACCTATACTGGCTGCTATTTATATGTGTACCCATTAATATAGCCGTTAGTAACGCCCCAAACAATCACTTATAGTTGGCCAATGATTGGACATGTTATTATAAGGTGCACTCCTGCATACTCGCTATTGGAAAAAGACATTGTCCTCATCCGCCTCTTTTTCTAAACCGCCACTCACCAGATCGCGTCAAACCACGTCACAGAAACCGGCGGTCACATGACATGTCCTTGTCACATGATGGTATGATGCCGGAAGTGACAACAGTGCAACGTCAATGAGCACGTGATCCAAAGTTGTCACATGACCGTATCACCTCTTATATACCACGCATGACATCTAACTTAGAACCCAGCGCGCTGCCGACATCCGATGCGCATGTCACCACACTTAGGTCCAAAACCATTATTCCAGTTGTGGTGCACATGACAGCACACTTAGTCTCTGGTGAAAGCGGAATATACCGCTACTGGTCAAAATCATGGTGCCACTATTGTTATCATTTAGTATATATAATAGACACCATTATAGCTTAATAAATGTAATATGTAGAATGGTTTTTTATTAGAATAAGAAGTTTAAATATATAGCAGTATATTCACAGGTAAGTATATAAATCAATGGATACACACACACATATATATATATACCTATATGTATATTCAGTGATGTAATCATAAATCAAGGCCAAACAAATACATATAAAAGCCAGATGGTAACAATTTTATGTTCACAAATGATATATTACTGTATTATACCTAAGAACATTACTGCTCACAGGTAAAAAATATATTTACAAAAATATTAGAGGAAAGCAGGAGATGAGAAGCCCTCATTCAGCCCCAGAGGAACTTGACTCTGGAGGCGAAATATCCATCTCGCCTCTTCCTTCAAAAGAATTTTATCAATATCGCCCTTACGTGGACCCAATTTCATCTGACAAAGGCCCCAGAATTTGATATCATCAACTCTACCACCATGAATATGTTGGATATGTCTCGCCAGAGGTGTATCTGACTCTGTACGGATAGTGCTCATATGTTTTGACACTCTTCAACGTAACTCCTGAGTTGTCTTCCCAACATATATTAGTGGGCATGTACACTGTGCAATATAAATCACGTTTTTGCTACTACAGATCAGAAATTGCCTAACTTCATATGTTCTCCCATCCACAGGGTTTCGAAATATTTTGGTTTTGGTCATGTGTCTACACAGACCACAATGACCACACAGAAAAAAAACCCTCACGTTACTCTCTAACCATGTGCGCGGACCCGATGTAGATTGAAGGTGACTATGCACCAACATATCCTTAAGATTAGGACCTCTCCTAAAAGTCACACACGGATGTTTACTAATCACGGGGGCTAGATCTGTGTCTGCCTTCAACAAATGCCAGTGCCGCCTCAGAATTGCCATTACTTTATCCGTATGACCATCATAATTGCCAATGCATCTAATCATCTTCTCCGTCTCACAAGGACGGGTATTCTGTAACAGGCTAGATCTATCACTACTGCAAGCTCTATGATATGCCATCCGTAGATGTTTACTAAGGTACCCCCTATGCCGAAATCTCTGATAGAGATTTTTACATTCCAGCTGAAATTTATGCTCTTCCGAGCAATTGCGACGGGCCCTTAAATATTGGCCAATTGGTATACTACGTCGCAGGGACCCAGAATGCCAGCTTTTCCATTGGAGCAGAGAGTTGGCAGATGTTGGTTTGCGGTAGATACCAGTCTGGATTTAGAGAGCATTGTCTATATAGATCTGTAAATCCAAAAAATTAATACTCCGGCCACCAAATTCATACGTGAAAAGCATCCCAATATCATTTCTGTTCAGTGTCAACAAATACCTGTAATAAGGACGCATCCCCATCCCATAGGATGAGGATGTCGTCGATATACCGCGCCCAAAGTAAAATATATGTGACGTAAACAAACTCAAATCATCATCACCAAAAACAATCGTGTTCTCCCACCACCCTAAAAACAAATTAGCATTATTTGATGCACAAGAAGACCCCATAGCAGTGCCTTGTGTTTGATGATAGAATTGTCCATTAAACAAAAAATAATTGTGTGTCAAAATGAATTCTAACAAATCAAAAACAAAAGTATTATGTGCCCGAAAGTGTCTGCTTTTTGTGCTCAAAAAATAAGAGGTGGCCTGAATCCCCACATTATGACGTAAATTGCTATATAGGCTCTCCACATCCAGACTGGCAAGCCTGTATTTTCGTTCACAGTTAGATCCATTAATTTTGTAACCATATCTTTGTGTCCTTAACATAGGATGGTAAAGAGGATACCAAAAAATATATCACAGAAGAAACTCACACTAGTAAATAGCCAATAATACAAATAGTGGAGTGCAATGAATTAAATCTAAAAAATAGCTTTTATTAATTTAAAGTTAAAATTTAGGTTACAAAAAAATAGACCAGACAATTTAATAAGATAGGTATCCTAGGTAAAATATATCTTACCACTCAACGGTGACTGCTGAGTAGATGGTACCGGAGCGATAGTGGACCATACGGGATGCGTAATCGTCCTGAACCCCAATGGATTCCACGATGAGCGGCTGAGATCCTCTGGTATAGAGAAATGGAGGACAAAAAATGGGGTGCACACTGTGTAGGAGATAGGACAGCCGATCCCTGACACTGTCCTATTGCACCCTAGAAGTACTGTCCCTCCAGACAGAGCTCTCGCCCTAATAAGGGCGACTCCGCCACACTCGCTCCTAGGGTCCCTAGTTAAACCCTAATACTCACTGGTGGCTGTGTCCCAATGCATTTCATCTCCCGTTAGGGGAATCATCAGGGGATCTAATGAAAAAAGTGCCACGTACAAAACAACAAAGAAGGGTAGAAGCTGCACGTGTGGTGCCAGCTACGCGTATGGCGTTCCCCTATTGATACACAAGACATGCTGGTTTATATGTACAAAACTCCGCCCAGAAAAGGTTGCGGCTACACACCTGATGCAAATCCGTCTCCACCTGGACATCCTAAAGATCGCGCTCTGACATGCTCAACCCCCGCTGTCACAGTCATGTGTTATCTAGTATTTCCGGGTCCGAAGAGCATCACGGTCACGTGAGCCTTCGTATCATAGTTACGTGTGCGTCATGTGATCGCCCGTTTTGGTCACATGTCCGCTGGTCATTCAGTGCACGTCACAGTGGGCTAGTGTAAAGCTGGAACGCACAACCACGTCACCTGAGACGCACACCAATACTGACCAATCGGCCGACAGCACGAACACTAGTATGCTATGTTTAACAGGTACATATCAGGTTCAGGACGATTACGCATCCCGTATGGTCCACTATCGCTCCGGTACCATCTACTCAGCAGTCACCGTTGAGTGGTAAGATATATTTTACCTAGGATACCTATCTTATTAAATTGTCTGGTCTATTTTTTTGTAACCTAAATTTTAACTTTAAATTAATAAAAGCTATTTTTTAGATTTAATTCATTGCACTCCACTATTTGTATTATTGGCTATTTACTAGTGTGAGTTTCTTCTGTGATATATTTTTTGGATTTATATATTTTTTGTTTTTTTTGGTCATGGCTGGTTGCGTCTCTGATTTATTAAACACAGAGACGTGGTCCAATGAGGCTTTGGAAGTGTTTTCAGACAAAGCATTCACACAGAAAAAATACACTCCGTCCCTGAGTTCATCATTTAGGGAACTTACTAATTTATACAAAGAATACACCACCTCTTGGTGGGAAGTCCAATCCCTAGATACATACACCAAACAAGGGATTGTCCCTAGGGGCTTGAGAATTTCCCTTAAACCGGCAGCTAGAAGCCGTACCCCTCAAGTCACAAGTAGATGGGAAAAGGAAGCCACTAGCAGTTCTCTCAGGTTTATGAGAATACTGCTAGAGGAAGAAAAGATTGCTCTGGATCTATTACAAAAAAAAGTAAAGGAACAGACTGAAGTTGTTCTTAAATTTAAAGAAGACTCCGAATACGGAGTAAAAGAAACACAACTTCAAAACACGATTGAACGACATCAATTTAAGATTAAAGAGCGTAAACATAACCAATTTTTACGTGATATACAGGACTTTAAGGATAACAAAATTTACACATATCAGGATAGTAACCCAAAACATCACAGAGAAACTGACATTTCGTCCTCAGAAACAGAACAGTCAGATATTGAGAGGGATAGACCCCCAAAAAAGCATTACTACCAAGCTAAGAATAAAAGGGGAGGGGGAGGTAGAGGTAAAACAAATAACACATACTCCCGGAATCCCCAGAGTACACACTCTTCAGAATCCGGTGGGGCTTTTTTAGACAAAACAGTGGGATATCCCCTACGAAGCAAAAATTAAATACCACCATGTGTAAGTCTACTGAGAACCAGGTGGTGAATCTGTCATCTAGACAGCTCACGACCTATGAATTATCAGTTCTAGCAAAGGGCTCATCATTTGTGCCTGTCAACAATTTTGACCCCTTTGTATGGACAAAAGATATTAATCTGTTCATCAGAAAATTGAGATGGTTTAAGTTTCATAAAATGAGAGATGAAAATGTCAGCACTCATTTGGGAATAACCACTAATGAACTCCCAGCTGTCAGGGATCTGGCAGCCCTGCTAGAGGAGAATGAGAGAAGTAGAGGAGAGGGTCCCTTTACAGATCTGTGTCCTAGGAGCACCAGGGATGCACCGGTGGGGGATCCCACCTGCATTGATGCGTTCCTGATGCTTGTTACACAAGATCTGGAGAGAGTTAAACCTCATCCCGTTGCAAACCTCAGCAGGGAGGAGTGTGAAGCCCTCAAAAGTTTAGAAAGTGATATTGATATTATCATAAAAAGATCTGATAAGGGGGGGAATTTGGTGGTGATGGACACCAATCGCTACCAGGAAATGTGTATGGATATACTTAAAGATAGATCCACATATGAACCTTGCAATCCCAATATTTTATGTCAACTAAGGAAAAAACTGAAAGGGGTTTTAGATAGAGGAAAAGAGGAGAAAGTCATTTCGCAGTCAGAATACGAGTTTATGTTTCCAGACCATACACAAGTGGCAACATTTTATGGCCTACCTAAGCTACATAAAGGGACTGATCCCTTGAAAGCTAGACCCATCGTGTCCGGGGTTAACAGCCTCACCCAGAATGCTGGTATTTATCTGGATCGAGTGCTGAGGGAATTTGTTGAAACATTACCTTCCTATACCCGGGACACGATGGATCTGCTAAGGAAGATCGACGGCTTGACACTGGACGAGGAAAGTTTCCTCGCCAGTGTGGACGTCGAAGCCCTGTATTCTTCAATCCCCCATGAGTGGGGCTTGAAAGCAGTGGCTTATTTCCTAAGATCGCGAGGGATACATCAGCAAAAGCATAATCAATTTATCATGGATTTACTCGAGCTAGTCCTCACCAGCAACGTCTTCGTGTTCTCTGGTAGAGCCTTCCACCAGCGCAGGGGCACCGCAATGGGGTGCCCCTGCGCCCCAACGTATGCCAACATGCTGTTGGGGTGGTGGGAGGCTCACATAGTCTTTGGGGATAGTGATAATATCCACTCTAATCACATCCCCTTCTGGTCACGATATATCGATGACGTGATGCTGGTGTGGACTGGCTCGAAGGAGGGTTTTCAGGATTTTATGATCTGGTTGAACAACAATCCCATTGGGTTGAGGTTCACAAGTGAAATTGATAAAAAAACAATCAATTTCCTGGATGTAAGGATCATGAAGAATCCTGATCAGTCCCTAAGCACTACGATCTTTAGAAAAAGTACTGCGACAAACAGCTTGCTCCGCTGGGAGAGTTGGCACCCCTTCTCTCTGAAAAGGGGGATCCCAAAGGGGCAGTTTCTACGTCTGAGGCGCAATTGCTCCTCGCGCTCAGACTTTGAGACTGAAAGAAATGAATTACAGCGGCGCTTCCAGACTAGGGGATACCCTAATGATGTTATCACTCAAGCTAGTGAAGTAGCCTCCAGCATAGAGAGATCGGAACTTTTAATACCAAAAAGAAAAGAAGGAGGTAATGAACTCATGAGAGTGATAGGCACGTATGACAGTGCACACAAAGAGGTACGAGCCATCCTTAATAGATACTGGGACATTTTGCGTATGGACCCTGTCCTTAAGGAAGTTATACCGCCATACCCAGCGATAACTTATCGCAAAGGGAGAAGTATTGGTGACAGGATAATCCATAGCCACTTTGTCCCAGTACAAAATGAAACCTGGCTCCCTAAACCCCCGAAAGGGTGTTTTCCATGTGGATCTTGTTCTGCATGTGAATTTTTACAAAAAACAAAAAAATTTTCCTCCGTAGTCACGGGTGAAGAATTTGAAATTAGAGACTTTGTGGGCTGCCGCACCCGAGGCATAGTCTACAAAGCAAGATGTACGTGTCCCCGTGAGTACGTAGGGAAAACTATAAGGGAGCTCAGAAAAAGAATACAGGACCACGTTGGCAATATTAGGAGGAAGGAGAACACCCCAATTGCGAAACATATTAACGAGGTCCATGATGGTGATGTAAAAGCCATATCCTTTGTGGGTATTGAAAAAGTGCATCCACCCAGACGTGGTGGCGACTGGGACAAAGTGATCCTCCAAAAAGAATGCCGTTGGATTTATAAATTAAAAACGGTCTACCCTCTGGGTTTGAATGAACAAATCAGCTATGCTTGTTTTTTATAAATTTCGGAGTAGTATGAAATATGTATCTTTGTCTATGTTAACTCCTTTCTAAATCATGACCTAACCAACCATGACCTATCACATAATATTATTTTTGTTTAAATCACACACGTCCGTTTATCCCCTATCCTATTTTATCGCGCTTTAGATATGCATATACTATATCCGCTGTGAAACATATCGTATGAGACACATGTTTCATCTCTGTCTGGTTACTGTCCTCCGTGGTTGTACGAGATATGGGCTGCCGCTATGACAGTTTTTTCCTGCTACTCACTGTCAGTGTAAATTTACACTGTAGCAGGAATTATCATAGATATTTTGATATGATACGGCAGTATTATACCCTCTGTTATGACACCGTGATGACATTGGGAATAGCGCCACCTCTAGCTTTCATTGGATTCATATGGTAGATCACAGTATGTGAGGACACTGCGTTTACATTGGGATCAATGCTACACATAGTATGTACCATTCATATGTACCTGTTAAACATAGCATACTAGTGTTCGTGCTGTCGGCCGATTGGTCAGTATTGGTGTGCGTCTCAGGTGACGTGGTTGTGCGTTCCAGCTTTACACTAGCCCACTGTGACGTGCACTGAATGACCAGCGGACATGTGACCAAAACGGGCGATCACATGACGCACACGTAACTATGATACGAAGGCTCACGTGACCGTGATGCTCTTCGGACCCGGAAATACTAGATAACACATGACTGTGACAGCGGGGGTTGAGCATGTCAGAGCGCGATCTTTAGGATGTCCAGGTGGAGACGGATTTGCATCAGGTGTGTAGCCGCAACCTTTTCTGGGCGGAGTTTTGTACATATAAACCAGCATGTCTTGTGTATCAATAGGGGAACGCCATACGCGTAGCTGGCACCACACGTGCAGCTTCTACCCTTCTTTGTTGTTTTGTACGTGGCACTTTTTTCATTAGATCCCCTGATGATTCCCCTAACGGGAGATGAAATGCATTGGGACACAGCCACCAGTGAGTATTAGGGTTTAACTAGGGACCCTAGGAGCGAGTGTGGCGGAGTCGCCCTTATTAGGGCGAGAGCTCTGTCTGGAGGGACAGTACTTCTAGGGTGCAATAGGACAGTGTCAGGGATCGGCTGTCCTATCTCCTACACAGTGTGCACCCCATTTTTTGTCCTCCATTTCTCTATACCAGAGGATCTCAGCCGCTCATCGTGGAATCCATTGGGGTTCAGGACGATTACGCATCCCGTATGGTCCACTATCGCTCCGGTACCATCTACTCAGCAGTCACCGTTGAGTGGTAAGATATATTTTACCTAGGATACCTATCTTATTAAATTGTCTGGTCTATTTTTTTGTAACCTAAATTTTAACTTTAAATTAATAAAAGCTATTTTTTAGATTTAATTCATTGCACTCCACTATTTGTATTATTAAAGAGGATACCAGAGGTGACAAAATATTGTATTTGCTCGCCCCCTGTGTCAAACAGTTGTTACCAGACACTATAGGTCTTTACGTCACATATTTTACTTTGGGCACGGTATTCAGAGGTCAGAGAGGTCAGTGCTGGCTTCAGAGGAGATAGCTAGTGATGTAGCTGTAAATTAACTCTTTGTTGTCCTGTTTTGGTTCCTCATCTCCCTCAACCCCTCCCCTCTCCGTAAGAGAACCATGAAGACAGGGGGGAGAGCTTCAAACTGCTTTCGCATGATAAAAATGTATTTTTCAGCTAATAAACCGAATTACAAAGTTTCTTAAAATCACCTGTACTATTGATTTATGCAAAAAAATAAAAATAAACAACAGTGACACTTTAAGCACTAAAGTCCGTATCCAGATTATCTATTTGCTGCCAAAGTGTTTTATATTATTCAGAGACTGCACAGTAAAGCTTTTCTATTTTTATCACTGAGACTCAGTCATCTTTCCATCTGCACCAGCACCTATACACATCCGCCACACACCTTGGGTCATTTTTCCCCTCTCTGTGGGTGGCAGTACCGATAGTCCAGGTGGGTCAATTGCCACTCAGGACTGCCGTAACAAGAGCCCAAGGAACCCATCACAGCCTGGCAGGTCACCGACCATTTTGGGGAAGTACAGCCAGCCACAACACTAAAGCAGGTACCAACATCGCACCTGTGTGCTGGACTATCACTGGCATCACACATACCATCCCTGGCAGAGCTGTACAACACAACCGACCAACCATCACAGAAGTGGCGTCACCAGTAACAGCCCAGCACGTCACTGGTCGAGTACCACAATTACTTAGCAGCTCCACATTCCTGCCCATAGAGGTGAGTGTCAGCGTGACATCCTGTTTATGATGCCTAATAGGGTATATAGACGGGGTTAGGGGGGGGAGACAAACTCTTTAATTAATCTTAGGGCCCTATTCCACAGGAACGATAATCGGCCCCATTCAGCCGATTATCGTTTGGTGAAATAGAGAGAACGATCAGCCGATGATCGTGTCATCGGCTGATCAATCATTTAGGGCCAGACCTAAAATCATCGTTCCCCCATCGCGAATCACTACAGTGGAATAGCGGTGCACGGCGGGCGACTGACGATTTGAGAAGCAGCAGCAGCATACATTACCTGTCAGGTCTTCTGCTCCGCTCTGTCTTCCTCCCCGGGTCCCGCACGCTCTGGCTTCAGAATGGCCTGTCAGCTGACAGGCCACTCAGCCAATCACAGGCCGGGACCGCCACAGCCAGCTGACAGGCCATTCTGAAGCTAGAGTGCGCCGGACCCGGGGAGGAAGACAGAGTGGAGCAGAAGACCTGACAGGTAATGTATGCTGCAAGGGCTGCAAGGACATCGGTAACGATGTCCCTGCAGCCCTCGCTCAATGATCATTGGGCCGTGGAATAGGCCCAGTAGACGAGCGGCGATATAGCAGATTGGCGCTCATTTACATCGTAGATTGGGCCCTCCTCGGCCCGTGGAATAGGGCCCTTAGCGTCGTAAGTACTAGATTGGTTACATGTTAGTTGTGTGGCTTTTTGTACCCAGCATGTGTTTTTTATTAGAACTTATACACTTATACAGTGCCAGGTTCTGCAGTAATACTTACAGATATTCCAAAAGCTGCCATCTTTTTGGCAAATCTTTGTAGAAACCACTGCCAGAATGGGATACTGAGGACAGCCGAAATCTGCAAATGATAAAAACATTCAAATATTATCTATCTATCTATATATCTCCTATCTATCTATCTATCTCCTATCTATCTATCTATCTATCTATCTATCTATCTATGTATCTGTCTATCTCCTATCTATCTATCTATCTATCTATCTATCTATCTATCTATCTATCTATATATCTCCTATCTATCTATCTATCTATCTATCTATCTATCTATCTATATATCTCCTATCTATCTATCTATCTATCTATCTATCTATCTATCTATCTATCTATCTATCTATCTATCTATCTCCTATCTATCTATCTATCTATCTATCGCTCCATGTAATAGAGACAAGGATCAGTCGATGAAGCGATAATCGGCTGATCGTTGGCTTAGGTTAGGACCAAAAATCACTGGGTGCCAACCACGCATCACTACATATAATAGCGGTGCACAGCTGACGGCTATCGATTGCAGGGCCGATTCTAGCTCTTCTGCTGCCTGAGGCGAGAACTGAAATAGCGCCCCCCCCCCCCCCCTCAACTGAGATCAACATCATATAAACACCAAATAATTCCACCACATGATGACTGCATATCAGCACTCCATAGTGACTAAATACTATTACCAATATTGCCACTACAAGGGAAAAATTCCACCACTGACTGATCAATACCACCAGTAGTGCTACTGAATAAAAAACACTGTGTAGAGTCCAGCATTACCCCCACACAGTGACAGTATAGTGATCAGGGTACAGTTACATCCAGTGACTCACAAGTGACGTCTTCTCTCATCAGAGTTGTTCACTTTCTCTTTTCTTCTACATTCAGATCCGACTCCATCATGAAGACTTCTGTTAGCCATGACTTGTTCCCGCAGCATCTATTGGACAGACATTTTAGGCTCCACAATTTAGAAGATCCCTTCTGCATCTCCACACTATTATAATCCCCATTCTCCTCATGTAGTCATAATCCCCCCAGGCAGTTATAATCCCCCCATCTCTTCCTGTAGTCATAATCCCCCGTGTCCCCCATCTCCTCATAATCCTCCAATCTCATCATAATCCCCCCCACCTGTGTCTCACCATCTCCTCATATTCCTCCTGTGCCCCCCATAATCCTCCCATCTCCTCATATTCCTCCTGTGCCCCCCATAATCACCCCCTGTATCATCCATCTCCTCATATTCCTCCTGTGTCCCCCACAATTACCCCCTGTATCATCCATCTCCTGTGTCCCCCCAACAATTACCCCCTGTATCATCCATCTCCTGTGTCCCCCCACAATCACCCCCTGTATCATCCATCTCCTGTGTCCCTCCATCTCCTGTGTCCCCCCATCTCCCCACAATCACCCCCTGTATCATACATCTCCTGTGTCTCCCCACAATCACCCCCTGTATCATCCATCTCCTGTGTCCCCCCAAGTCCCCACAATCACCCCCTGTATCATCCATCTCCTGTGTCTCCCCACAATCACCCCCTGTATCATCCATCTCCTGTGTCCCCCCAAGTCCCCACAATCACCCCCTGTATCATCCATCTCCTGTGTCCCCCCACAATCACCCCCTGTATCATCCATCTCCTGTGTCCCTCCATCTCCTGTGTCCCTCCATCTCCTGTGTCCCCCCCCATCTCCCCACAATCACCCCCTGTATCATCCATCTCCTGTGTCCCCCCCATCTCCCCACAATCACCCCCTGTATCATCCATCTCCTGTATCATCCATCTCCTGTGTCCCCCCCATCTCCCCACAATCACCCCCTGTATCATCCATCTCCTGTGTCCCTCCATCTCCTGTGTCCCTCCATCTCCTGTGTCCCCCCCCATCTCCCCACAATCACCCCCTGTATCATCCATCTCCTGTGTCCCCCCCATCTCCCCACAATCACCCCCTGTATCATCCATCTCCTGTATCATCCATCTCCTGTGTCCCCCCCATCTCCCCACAATCACCCCCTGTATCATCCATCTCCTGTGTCCCTCCATCTCCTGTGTCCCCCCCATCTCCCCACAATCACCCCCTGTATCATCCATCTCCTGTGTCCCCCCCATCTCCCCACAATCACCCCCTGTATTATCCATCTCCTGTGTCCCTCCATCTCCTGTGTCCCCCCCATCTCCCCACAATCACCCCCTGTATCATTCCTCTTCTGTGTCCCCCCCATCTCAGCAAAGTAAAACAAAAAACAGGCCAGCAGCTACTCACCTCACCAATCGTTCCCACGCAGTCCCTGTGGCTTCCTGGTCGCTTCCTGGTCAGGCTGATCACAGATCTCATAGAGCAGCCTGACCAGGAAGACATCACTGGCTGCTCCAGATCACTTCTAGATCGCAGCACTAACACAGCCTGCGACCTAGAAGTGAATGGCACAGAGCAGAGAACTCTTAGTTCCCTGCTCTGAGCCTCCTGTCAGCTGTGTGTGCTCCTATAGTGCAGAAGCAGGGAGTCCGGCATCACACTGGAGTCCCTGCTTCTGCACGTATATTCCGTGGGCGGTACGCTATTAGCGTAGCACGCCCCGGAATACGCATACAGGAGCAGAGACATCAGTCTATGGCTGATCTCTCTGCTCATGTAGTCAGTGAGCGGTCATGCTTATAATATATGCATGAAAGCTCACTGTGCAGGGGCGGCCAGTGCCGCCCCCTGCAGGGTCGTGGGAGCTGCCGCCTGAGGCGAAGACTTCACTTCGCCTCATGGCAGATGCGGGCCTGATCGATTGCCCAAACACCTGTTACCTTACCTCTCCCCGCTCCCGGTCTTCTCTCCTTTGCTTCGCAGCTTTGCAGTCCCAGCAGCAGCGTCTGAGCGGCCTGTCAGCTAAAAGTCCGCTCAGCCAATCAGAGGCCGCTCAGACACTGCTGTTGCTGGGGCCGGGAATCTGCACAGCACAGGAGAGAAGACCGGGAGCAGGGAGAGGTAAGTTATAAGGTGTTTGGGCAAGGACTGCAGGGACATCACTAACAATGTCCATGCAGCCCTTACTGCCCAATTATTGGGCTGTGTAATAGGTCCAGTAAACTAAAATGATTGGGCCGTAGTCAGCGCGTGTAATAGGACCCTGACTATCTTCTCGTACAATGGATACATTAAAGCCAAAAAGAACTAACAGGGCAAAGCATGGTGCAGATACTGTATGTACATCAATGGAGGCTTAAAGGGATACTCCGACAAATTTGTTTTTTTTTTCCAAATCAACTGGTGTCAGAGAGTGACAAAGATTCGTAAATTACTTTTCTTAAGAAAACTCAAGTCATCCAGTACTTATCAGCTGTTGTATGTCCTGCAGGAAGAGGTGTATTAATTTCAGTATGACACAGTGCTCTCTGCTGCAACCTCTGTCAATGTTAGGAACTGTCCAGAGCAGCAGCAAATCCTCATAGAAAACCTCTTGTGCTCTGGACAGTTCCTGACATGGACAGAGGTGGCAGCAGAGAGCACTGTGTCACACTGGAAAGAATACACCACTTCCTGCAGGACATACAGCAGCTGATAAGTATTATCTATCTATCTATCTATCTATCTCCTATCTATCTCCCATCTATCTATCTATCTATCTATCTATCTGCAGGTTTTCATTCACATTGTAGGCAATGCGGCATGAAGATATTATGGTCAGGTCGTATCCAGGGGAGTGCTGTAGCTGTCTTGTAGGAGGGCCACTTAATGGAGTAGCTGTGTCTCATGTCGGCTCGTCTTCCCAACCTACAGATGACGCCTCGGACTTCTCGGTGTGAATTAGTCCCAAGCCTGGGTCTCTCTCCAAGCAGGAGCTAAACCGCATCGATCAGGTAAGTGATCACAGTTATTGCGCTCCTCTCGTCCTGGCGATGAGTCCATAGCGGTACTCTCGTGCCCTCTGGTTAGACATGCCTGGAGACTCTCCTTGTGGTATCCTCCTCAGACATATGGATAAATATATAAGTAAAAACCTCCCATAACGACCCTCTAGTTATTGCTCGGGTGATCAACCGATCATGACATGGATCCCGGCGTCCTTTTGCACAAGATCTATAAATTAAGCAAAAACAGAACATTAGATACTAGTCTCATATAGTACATGTTGATGCAAACACAGGATATATTTGGCAGTTCAATAGCAAGTCATCTCCTATACATACCACTAGTAACTTTATATTCAATATTGAGGCCATACGGCCCCAATGCTCCATGTTTGTGAATCCACTCTCTCTCCTTTTTAGGAGTGTGTGCCTATCACCTCCCCTCTTTGGCTGAACAACTTGATCGATTATCATGAATTTTAGATCCCTTTCGGTGTGCCCGACATTGGTGAAATGCTTAGGTACAGGTAAGTCCATTTTGTCCTTACGGATCGAATATCTGTGTTGGGTTAACCTAGTTTTAAGGTCATTGGTGGTTTCCCCAACGTAAATTGTTTTACAAGTGCACCATAATACATACACGATCCAACTCGAGTTACACGTTAGATACTGTCTTATGGGATACTCTTTTAGGGTCACGGGGTGAATGAATTTCTCGCCCTTACACATGTGTTTGCAGTTAACACAAGATAAACATGAGTCCGATCCTTTTTTACGTGTGTCCTCCTTGGGCAATGCTACATCCGTCTTGACAATTCTGTCTTTTAAATTGCTGTTTCTGCGGTATGACAATAATGGTGGATTTTGAAATTCATGTATATTTTTGTAGCTATTCTTGACAATCTGCCAATGTTTATGAATAATTTGACCTATTTGCGGGGATAGATGTGTGTAGGTTGTTATGAAGGGTATACGATTTAATTCATGTCTGGATTTTCTCTGTGTGAGTAATGTATGTCTGTCCAGTCTATTAACCCTTTCTTTGCTCTCTTCCACTAATCACAGTGGATATCCCCTGTCTGTGAATTCCCTGGCCATTTTGTCAAGTGTTCTATCAACATCCATTTCTGGGTCTGTGATGCTCTTGGCTCTGATCATCTGACTATATGGGAGGGATCGGATCATTTGTCGGGGATGGCAGCTGTCAAACCTGAGTGTATTGTTACAGTCCGTCTCTTTGTTATAGATGTTGCTGACCAGTCTATCCCCTATTAAGATCACTTCAACGTCCAGGTAATGTATACGATCATGTGAGTGGGTGGCTGTAAATGTAATTGTTTCATCCACGCTATTCAAATGCACTAAGAACTCATTGAACTGTGTGACCTGTCCACAGAAGAAACACGTCATGGATGGAACGCCACCACCCCAGGACATGTTGGAAGTGGTGGGTTCCATAGATGACGCGCTCCTCCAACTCAGCAACCACTATATTTGCATAGGTGGGTGCCACATTGGCACCCATCGCCAGGCCTCTCTGTTGCATGTACAATTGGCCATCAAAAACAAAGTCATTGTTACTGAGAACTAAATTCAGCAATTGTAGTAAAAATTCCTTCTCCTGCGGGAGCATCTGAAGTTTAGGTAAAACATTCATCATGGCTGACATCCCCCTGCTGATTTCAATAGATGTATATAAGCTACAAATGTCTAAAGTGACAAGTAAAGTGCCTGATGGAATGGACAGTGATTTGATGATGTTCAGGAAATGTGTTGAGTCTCTTAAGAAGGATCTGGCCCCTGGGGCTAATGGTTGAAAGACTTTATCCAAAAATATGGATACATGATTTACCACAGAATCTCTTCCCGATACTATCGGTCTCCCAGGGTTTTTTTTGAGATTCTTGTGAATCTTAGGAATGAAGTATAGTATAGGTGTAATCGGATGCTCAACTATTATAAAGTCTTTCAAGTCACCATGTATTATGTTGCTGTCATGTGCCTCTTTAACCAAAGCTGTTAGTTTTCTAGCAATAGCAAATTTTGGATCATTTTGCAATTGTATATACACCTCATTGTATATACACCCCCAGGGGCCCCCAACCGCAGTTACAGTAGGGCAGGGGAGCACAGACAGCGTCCTGCAGGCTCTGGCAGTGATCCCTGGCTACAGCTAATGGCTGCTATCAGGGGTCACACCGAGGCTGCAGGACGCTGGGCTCTGGTGTGTGCTCCATGTGTGGCTCACCCTCCCCCCAGCTCCTCTTACTGCACATGACCCCCTCCTGCTGCTGCTGCCATGGCCAAGGACCACTACACCCAGCATGCTGCTAGAGGGAGTAAGTATACTGTACATGTAGTGTGTAATGTGTATGAATGTTATGTGTATAATGCATGAATGTAGTGTGTGTTACATGTCATGTGTATAGGGTGTGGGCTGGATGGTTGAGGCCGGTGATTGGCTGCAGCTCCTATGTATAGTGTAACTGAGGCCGGTGATTGGCTGCAGCTCCTATGTATAGTGTAACTGAGGCCGGTGATTGGCTGCAGCTCCTATGTATAGTGTAACTGAGGCCGGTGATTGGCTGCAGCTCCTATGTATAGTGTAACTGAGGCCGGTGATTGGCTGCAGCTCCTATGTATAGTGTAACTGAGGCCGGTGATTGGCTGCAGCTCCTATGCATAGTGTAACTGAGGCCGGTGATTGGCTGCAGCTCCTATGTATAGTGTAACTGAGGCCGGTGATTGGCTGCAGCTCCTATGTATAGTGTAACTGAGGCCGGTGATTGGCTGCAGCTCCTATGTATAGTGTAACTGAGGCCGGTGATTGGCTGCAGCTCCTATGTATAGTGTAACTGAGGCCGGTGATTGGCTGCAGCTCCTATGTATAGTGTAACTGAGACCGGTGATTGGCTGCAGCTCCTATGTATAGTGTAACTGAGGCCGGTGATTGGCTGCAGCTCCTATGTATAGTGTATTATAATGTCACTAAGGTGATACAGTGTATTTTATTGAGGAAAAAATAAAGTGGTATTCAGTCCTTAAAGTGACTGTACCACCAGGCCCAGGCTGAAGCACTGGAGACGGGCCAATCCACCCTTAGTGGGAGGAAACCCCCGCCCCTCTATGATAGGGTTCCATTGATTCTAATGGAGTCACGTCATGGAGGGGCTGGGGTTTCCTCCCACTAAGGGTGGGTCGGCCCACCTCCAGTGCTTCAGCCTGGGCCTGGTGGTACAGTCACTTTAAGTGGTGGTCACTGTATGGTGGTAATATTGGTCTGTATATAGTGTATATACAGTGGCGGTCTTTGGCACCAAGCGATCACTTGGGGCCCCCAACATCCAGGGGGGCCCCCACGCCACGCTCTTGTGCTCAAGACCACTGGACAGGGCTGCTGCCCCGCTCGCTGCTGCCATTTGAACTGTAACTATGAGCACTCGTAATGAGCGCTCATAGTTACATGCAGCAGCACTGACAGGGCAGGAGACATTGGCTCCCTTCCTGTCAGTCACTCTTGTGGCCGCAGGAAGGGTTTTCCCTGCGGTCACAAGTGGCAGCTTTGTCCTTGTGGTGCCGGCGCTCCAGTGACATCACTGGAGCATCGGCGCCAGCACAAGGGGAGTGCAGTCTCTTGTGATCGCAGGGAAAACCCTTCCTGCGGCCACAGGAGTGAAGAGAAGAGGAGACGCCCGGACCCAGGTGAGTATAAGTGTTTGTTTTATTGTGTTATATACTGTATGGGAGGGGGAGCACACAGGGGTCTGTTTAACTGGGGGAGTGCACATCGGGGGTCTATATAAATGGGGGGAGCACACAGGGGGGCTATATAACAGGGGGAGCACACAGGGGGGCTATAGACTACTGGGGCTTCACAAAGGGGTCTACATACTATTGGGGGCAGAACACAGGGGGTCTATATACAACTTGGGGCAGCAGAATGGGATCTATATACAACTTGTAGAGCACACAGGAGGTCTATATCCAAGTGGGGGAGCACACAGGGGGGCTATATACTACTGGGGGAGCACACAGGGGTCTATATACTACTGGTGGGGCACACAGGGGGTCTATATACTACTGGGGGAAAATACAGGGGGTCTATATACTACTTGTGAGGCACACAGGTGGTCTATATATAACTGGGGGAGCACACAGGGGTCTGTATACTACTGGGCCAGCACAAAAGGGGTCTATTTAATACTGGTGGGGCACACAGGGGGTCTATATACTACTGGGGGAACCACACAGGGGGTTTATATACTACTGGAGGAGCACACAGGGGTCTATATCCAAGTGGGGGAGCACACAGGGGGGCTAAATACCCCTGAGGGAGCACACAGGGGGTCTATATACTAGTGGGGGAGCACACAGGGGGTCTATATACAACAAGGGCAGCACACAGGAGGTCTATATACTTCTGGGGGAGCACACGGGGGGGGGGCTATATATAACTGGGGGAACACACAGGGGTCTATATACTACTGGGGGAAGCAAACAAGGGGTATATACTATTGGGGGCAGGACACAAGGGGTATATACTACTGGGGACAACACACAGCGATCTATTGTTTTGGAACGCATGTCGAGGGGGAGGGCCCAGACATAACTTCGCTTGGGGCCCCAGAAATGCCAAGACCGCCCCTGTGTATATAGAGTCATTATGCGGTGGTCACTCTTTGGCAGTAATATTGGTCTGTATATAGTGTGTATATACAGTCATTACTGCCATACATTGACTGCCACATAACGACTCTATATATACACTATATAAAGACCAATATTACTGCCATAAAGTGACCACCAGATAATGACTATATATACACACTATATAGAGATCAATATTACTGCCATACAGTGACTGCCGCATAATATTGATCTGTATATGGTGTATTTACAGTCATTATATGGTGGTGACTCTATGGCAGTAATATTGTTCTGTATATAGAGCAAAAAATTCACACAGGGGAGAAGCCATTTTCATGTTCAGAATGTAGGAAATGTTTTACAAAGAAATCCATTCTTACTCAACATCAAAAAATTCACACAGGGGAGAAGCCATTTTCATGTTCAGAACGTAAGAAATGTTTTACAAAGAAATCCAGTCTTACTCAACATAAAAAAATTCACACAGGGAAGAAGCCATTTTCATGTTCAGAATGTAAGAAATGTTTTACAAAGAAATCCAGTCTTACTCAACATCAAAAAATTCACACAGGGGAGAAGCCATTTTCATGTTCAGAATGTGGAAAATGTTTTACTAAGAAATCCAGTCTTACTAAACATCAAAAAATCTGCACAGGGGAGAAACCCATTTTCATGTTCAGAATGTGGGAAATGTTGTACAAAGAAATACGGTCTTACTCAACATCAAATAATTTGCACAAGCCATTTTCATGTTCAGAATGTGGGAAATGTTGTACAAAGAAATCCAGTCTTACTAAACATCAAATAATTCGCACAGGGGAGAAGCCATTTTCATGTTCAGAATGTGGGAAAAGTTTTTTTTACAGAAATCAGATCTTATTAAACATCAAAAAATTCACACAACGGATAAGCCTTTTTCATGTTCAGAATGTGGGAAATTTTTACAAAGAAATATAGTCTTACTAAACATCAAAAAATTCACACAGGGGAGAAGCCATTTTCATGTTCAGAATGTGGAATTTTTTTTTTTACAGAAATCAGATCTTACTAAACATCAAAAAATCCACACAACGGATAAGCCTTTTTCATGTTCAGAATGTGGGAAATTTTTTACAAAGAACTACAGTCTTACTCAACATCAAAAAATTCACACAGGAGACAAGCCATTTTTATGTTCAGAGTGTGGGAAATGTTTTACAAAGAAATGCAGTCTTACTAAACATCAAATAATTTGCACAGGGGAGAAGCCATTTTCATGTTCAGAATGTGGGAAATGTTTTACAAAGTAATCCAGTCTTAATAAACATAAAAAAATTCAAACAGGGGAGAATCCATTTTCATGTTCAGGATGTGGGAAATGTTTTACAAAGAAATACAGTCTTACGAAACATAAAATAATTCGCACAGGGGTGAAGCCATTTTAATGTTCAGAATGTGAGAAAAGTTTTTTTTACAGAAATCTGATTTTTAGTGACTCCACCCACTGGACTCTTTACCACAGAATGGTCAGGGATTTCAATCAACAAGTTACACTGAATCTGTTTACACAAAGATATATATCAATGCGCTCAGTTCTTCCTGCTCTATAATATGATGGCCATAGATTAGATAGCATTGTCTTGGTGACTGCTCTCCTATTAAAGGAAAACTATCATGGCAGCTACAGAAGCCTTGAGAAGGCTGCCAAGACAGCTGATTGACACCATATTCTTTCATTGCTTGGGGGTAAAGCATCTAGGGGGTTAAACGAACAGTGTTGGAGTGAGACAGCGGGTGACAACTGCAGATATACCCACTCCATACTTCCTTAAAGAGCAACGCCAGCGAAAAACTTTCTTTCAAATCGACTGGTGTCAAAGTGCCAGAGATTTGTAATTTACTTCTATTAAATAAATTCAGTTCTTCCACTAGTAGCTCTATGTGCCGGGCTCTGCTGAAGAGAGAAGACATTGGGGTGAGTATTAATAGGGCTCCCTCTCTCCCCCCTAGTACGGCAACCATATTCTGCAAGGGAGGGCGGCAATTATGGATACATTATGATATCAATGTGCCCCCTTACTCCATGGGATTAAGTGAGGATGGCATGCATCCTCACTTAACCCCTTGTGTGGAATAACCCCTTGTGTGGAATACTGTCAGCAGCATCTGTCAAAATGCTGCTTACTGTAATGTGCAGAACACCTCTCACAATGATGGGTGTTTTTCCCTGGGCCTTTTTTGTGTGTTTTATTTTTTAGATATCCGTATCCAGAGGACTGCGTCAAATTCGGTAGACTATTGCTATGACCAGCATTTTTTTTTTTTTTTTTTAATAAAATGGTCAGCGAGGGGTGTGGGGGTGTTCTTTTTTGAATAATAATTTCAGGCTTGGTAGTGGAAGCTGTCTGATAGACGACATCCATTTCTAAGTCAAAGCCTATTGTTAGCTAGTATAAAATGGCTAACACTAACCCTCCCCCCAATATTACCCCAATACGCACTGCCCCAGGGGTACTGAGGACAGCCGGGTACCAGTATTCCCACAGTGTTAAACCTGGCCTGCTATCACCCAGTTCAGAAGCGCCAAATTTGACACTCTGGAACTACTGGCTACTGGTACCCGGCTCTTGCCAGTACCCCTGGTGCGGGGGGTACTTGGGTAATAATGGGGGGGGGGGGGTTAGTGTTAGCCATTTTATACAGGCTAAAACTAGTCCTCGACTTATTAATTGATTCTGTCAGACAGCTTCCATTACATTACAGCTTCCATTACTAAGCCTAAAATAAAACACAAGACAATAGAAAAAAAGTCTTTTATTAAAAAAGAACACCCCCACACCCCTCTTTGATAATTTTATTTTAAAAAAATGCTGGGCATCGACGTAGTCCAACAAATCCAACATAATCCTCTGGATACTGATATCTGAAAGACAAAAGGGAAAAACACACACAAAAAGTCCAGGAGCTAAACACCCATCATTGTGACAGGTTTTCCGCACCTTACAGTATGCAGCATCTTGGCAGGTGCAGCTTACAGTATGGCACACAAGGGGTTAAGTATGGATGCATGGCATCCACACTTAACCCTTTGTGTGCCAGACTGAACCATGAAGTATGGAGGCATGCCATCCTTACTTAACCCCATGGGGGGGGGCACATTGATGTCACAATGTACCCTTCCCAGCAAGGTAGGGGGTTAATTGCCCCCTATTCTTGCTGGGATGGGTGCAGTGTTGGGAGAAGAAGGGGAGCGCGATTGATACTCTCCTCCGACGTCTCTTCTTCAGCAGAGCCTGGTGCACTGAGCTACAAGTGTGCTAGGCTCTGCCTCTTCAAAGATGGAGCCTTCAAAACAGCAGCTGCAGCCACTGACTGGCTGAGACGACAATGCTCCAGCATCAGGGGAAAAATGCAGACTCGAAAAACGCCCAAAGTCTCAAAGACCTAGGGTCCTATCAATGCAGCAAGGAAGCCCCATGCAAATCCAGTAGGCAACACTAAAGGTAGGAATATTCAGTGCTGTACATAGGTAGGAGCCCATGCAATAAACTACATGACTGCCATGGAGAAAAAGTGTTTGTCATCTGATGGACCCACAATGGTCTTTATAACCCCTTCACTATTTACCCAATTTCAAAGATTTAAACAGCCAAGACTGGAGTTATCTCCTATCCCGACCATTGTAGCGTGCATGAGTGCAGTGACCTGGGGTAACGATGTTAGTGCTCAAGTTATATGTAAAAAACAAACAAACAAAAAAAATCAGCAGTGCATCATTCTAGTTCTACATTTGGACCACAAGAGGGCAGCATATCACATAAAAAAAATCTGTTCCCTATAAGCCTAAATACTGGAGGCTGGAGCAGGTGGATGTTATTCTATGATTACCTATATATCTGCCAGAATCTATCTATCTATCTATCTATCTATCTATCTATCTATCTATCTATCTATCTATCTATCTATCGGTGTGTTTACACAGACAGAGTTATCTGACAGATTTTTGAAGCCAAAGCCAGGAACAGACTATAAACAGGGAACAGGTCACAAAGGAGAGACTGAGATTTCTCCTCTTTTCAAATCCAAAACCTGTCAGATTTATCTGCCTGTGTAAACGCACCATATCTCCCAGTAATACATAGGATTAGTGTCTGATCTGGGACAGCAGGATGTGAGAGTATTACTACAGCCAGGGCTGGCTCCAGGTCTTTGTGGGATCTTGGGCGACCAAGCCTCAGCGGGCCCCTCATTTACACACTATGCACAATAACGTGAGACACCACTAACATATACAAACATACATTATTGACATAGATACTGACCGACTGACTGACACTGACACACTCGGACACTGACACACAGCAGTTACAGCTCAGTCTTCTCCCTCTTCCTCTCTGTCGGGCTGCTCTCCACACTGTGAGGTTGAGGACCTTAAGGTCATGTGATCAGGTCCTTCACCCTTTTCTCTCTCTGTGCAGGTCCTGCTCCGTCTCCTGTGTCTTCTAATGTTCAGTGCACACCCTGGACTGCAGTGAGCGGGCTGAACATCAGAAAACCGGGCCCCTCTCCCTCTCTGGGCCCCTAGAGATGCTTTGGGCCCCGGCCCTTGCCCAGGTAAGCCCTGTGCTGACGCCGGCCCTGACTACAGCTCCTTCATGCTTTGTCACCCAGCTTTCCCAGACTCCTACAATGACTATACAATCCCTGGGCTGCAGGGTTGTGGGAAAGCTGGGTGCCCTCATTCATATCCTGTATATTTTCACCTGCTTTTTTGGGTTATTTTCAGCCTGGAAACAAGGTGAGATGTAAATGAGCTGAATCGTTTTCTCCAAGGAGACACTGCACAGATTTTATTTTACACAATTAGATATAGAAGATAAAACCGGATCCTTCATTTCCCGGTGAGCCCGTGCTGGAGCGGTGGCCATGTGGGCAGTCGCCTAGGGGCATCTTTCCAGGCGCCCCCGCACCATTACTTATTAAAGACGAGGATTGGGAGTATTGATCCTGCAGCTTCATTGATTTTGTCACATCTCATCCGGGGGCTATGTTCACACTACGTATATTTCAGTCAGTATTGTGGTCCTCATATTGCAACCAAAACCAGGAGTGGATTAAAAACACAGAAAGGCTCTGTTCACACAATGGTGAAATTGAGTGGATGGCCGCCATTTAATGGCAAATATTTGCTGTTATTTTAGAACAACGGCTGTTGTATTGAAATAATGGCAGTTATTTAACGTTATATGGCGTCCATCCACTCCATTTCAACATTGTGTGAACAGATCCTTTCTGTGTTTTTAATCCACTCCTGTTTTTGGTTGCAATATGAGGACCACAATACTGACTGAAATATACGTAGTGTAAACATAGCTTAGAAGTGTACACTGAGCGATTTTTAAAGATTAAAGGGAACCTGTCACCCCCCGTGCCGGGGTGACAGGCTCCCGACCCCCCGTTAGAACCCCCTATACTTACCTCATCCCGCCGGGTCCCGCTTCTGGATTCGGTCGGGTCCCGGAGATCTCAGCCGCTGCAGCCCGGCGCGCGCGCTGACAGATGAGTCCAACGCTCATAGAGAATGACGGAGCGCTGGACTCTCCTGTCATTCTCTATGGGTGTTGGACTCATGTCTCAGCGCGCGCGCCGGGCTGCAGCGGCTGAGATCTCCGGGACCCGACCGAATCCAGAAGCGGGACCCGGCGGGATGAGGTAAGTATAGGGGTCTCTAACGGGGGGTCGGGAGCCTGTCACCCCGGTACGGGGGGTGACAGGTTCCCTTTAACGATCGCAAACGAGATATATGTTTATCGTTTACTTGAAATTGTTCACCACATTACACAGAACGATAGTTAGTTACGATCGTTATTGCGATCGTTACTATGATCGTTTATTCCTTCTGATCCCAGAAAAACAATGAACAATGTACAATTACAGTGAATGAATAGTGAAAAAATGCGGAACTTGAGCGAACGAACGTGGAATTACAGCGAACGATTAGCGAACAATTAATGATAATTTTAGGTTCAGATCTAAATCAACGATCAACGACATACAAATGATTTTTCGATCGTTGCCTGCAATTACACAGAACGATTATTGTTTAAATTCGAACGATTTAACGATTTTTCGCATGATAATCGTCCCATGTAATAGGGCTGAAAGGCTGAGAGCGGCCACAGCTGATGACCCACATTCACCTGTAACAGAGACTTGTATGCTCCAAGCAGAAGAGATAACTTACATGTCATCTGTAGTGTCAAATGGGGCTAAACTGCAATACTAGGCTCAGCCTATGAACAAAGGTGTAATATACTCCAGAGCTGCACTCACTATTCTGCTGGTGGGGTCACTGTGTACATACATTACATTACTGATCCTGTACAGATCCTGAGCTACATCCTGTATTATATTCCAGAGCTGCACTCACTATTCTGCTGGTGAGGTCACTGTGTACATGCATTACTTATCCTGTACTGATCCTTAGTTACATCCTGTATTAGGCTATGTTCACACAAAGTATGTTTCCGTAAAAGTACGGCAGTTGTTGAAATCGGCAACAACGGCCGTACTTTGTACGGAAACATACGTTGCCTTTTCTTCTATGGGATGTCGGCCGGAGCATATACACATAGGGGGAGATTTATGAAAGGGTGTAAATATACACCTGGTGTAAACTGCCCACAGCAACCAATCACAGCTCAACTTTCAGCTCTGGTAAAATAGAAGAGGAGCTGTGATTGGCTGCTGTGGACGGTTTACACCAGGTGTATATTTATACCCTTTCATAAATCTCCCCCATAGTATACGATTCAGCTGGGATACCCTGCAGCGCTGCAAAGAACTGACATGTCAGTTTTCTGCGGCCACTATTCAGCCATATCAGTTCACTCAATGAAGCGAGCGGCCCCGGCCGAAGTTTCATTGTGTGCTGTGGGGAGTTCTGATGCGGGTGCTCATGGATTCGCCCGCATCAGAACGCTGCGGCGCCAAAGATCTTTTTTTTAGAGACCGGCCGGGTCAGGGTTCCAGGGTGTGAACATGGCTTTATACTGCAGAGCTGCACTCACTATTCTGCTGGTGAGGTCACCGTGTACTTACATTAAATTACTTATCCTGTACTGATCCCGAGTTATATCCTGTATTATACCCCAGAGCTGCACTCACTATTCTGCTGATGGGGTCACTGTGTACATAACACACAAAAACACAGAAAAATGCAACAGCTCACCGCAATGGCAAGATAAAGACCCACTACAGACATAAAAATAGTTAAAAGCAGCCCCCCCCTAACTGCCAAAAAAACTTCCACAAAAATAATGAGGCTCTTGGTTACCACTTGAAAATGGTGTAAACTACCCCACCACGTTACGGTGGCCTCATACCGGGGCAGTCCTATGCTGTGTACATACATTACATAACTGATCCTATACTCATCTTGAGTTGCATCCTGTATCATACCCCAGAGCTGCACTCCCTATTCTGCTGGTGGGGTCACTGTGTACATAAATTACATTACTGATCCTGTACTTATCCTGAGTTACATCCTGTATACAAAAATTATTCCTGCTGGCTATGATGGAAAGGAGTCAGATCACACATGAGATGTATGGGGCCCTGCAGACCAGTCATACCCCAGTAGTCCCTGTCCACCCCAGTAGTGTCTGTAATAGAGAACTGAACATGGAGCAATAGAAGAAGGTGACTGGTCTGATGGGTCAGGTTCTCCATTATGTGGACAGCCGGGTGTGTGCTCATCCCTTTCCTGGGGTATAGATGGCACCAGGATTCACTATGGGAAGAGGATAAAGCCTTTTAGGACCAGGGAGCGACCTGATATTTCCTGGCAGAAGGTATGCTGAGCCTTGTAGTACCCCCCGATGAGCCTGTAGTTATAAATCTCTGCTACTCTGCTTCTCTATAGGGATTCAGCACTTGGAGCTGTCCGGAGAGCTGGTGCTGAAATCAGGTCTTACTCCTCTCTCAGGACTCTGCAGGATCACTGTCCTCCAGCCACCAAAACTATTGCTCTCTGTTCACATTTGTGCATTTTATTACATTAAAATTTAAAAATATTACCAAAAATGCAACAATTGATCACAGTTACATCCTGTATTATACTGCAGAGCTGCACACACTATTGTCTCATATGACTGTATCTATGTGAATAGACCCCAACAGTAAGATTGTAGGTTTGTGAGCTCACTGTATGCAAATGTATGATCACTATTATCAGTCATGATGTGTCTTCAGTTAGTGCCCCCTAGTGGTGGCCGCAGATGATAAGAATTTTATTGTTGCAGAAAATTTAGAGCTGTAAGCCAAATAAAGGAAGATATGAGACTCAGGACCACTCTTTATATGAATAGTAGGAGACTGCTCTGGATGTCTCATCTGTATTAATATTAAGAAATAAGTCAGGGGGGATGATCCTGTCCCAGTGTAGAGGGCTGCAATGACATGAACCTGTCCTAGTAGGGACCACATTGTGTTCCCTTAGACAACCCCTTTAATATCAGAAGACTCGTCCTTGAATGTTGTTGCTTAGACAAGGTCACAGCATAGCTTTCTATGACATGTAATACTTGAAATGTTTCCCAAGCTGTGTTATGTCTCCTGCTTTATGCTATGTGACTTAGTGATTCTGCAAGGCATGGAAGATATTGGCTGGTGGCCCACATCATTACTGATCCTGTACTGATCCTGAGTTACATCCTGTATTATACTCAAGAGCTGCACTCACTATTCTGCTAATGGGGTCGCTGTGTATATACATTACATTACTTATCCTGTACTGATTCTGAGTTACATCCTGTATTATACTCCAGAGCAGCACTCACTATTCTGCTGGTGGGGTCACTGTGTACATAAATTACATTACTTATCCTGTACTGATTCTGAGTTACATCCTGTATTAGAGTCCAAAGCAGCACTCACTATTCTGCTGCTGGGGTCACTGTGTACATACAGGGCCGTATTTGCCACTAGGCACCCATGGTTCGGTGCCTAGGGTGGCGCTTTGCGGGAGGCGGCACCCGTAGGGAAGCAAATGTTTTTTTATTAAAAAAATAGTTAAAACCCCTGCCGCCATAGGCCGAGGATCTATCACAGGCCGGAAGCTCACAGCTGCAGCCCTGCGGTCCCGAAATTCTCAAGCAGGAGAGAAGTTCGGGTACCGTGAGGCTTCTGGCCTGTGATAGAGGCTGTCTGTGCTCCCCCTGCCCCCATCTTCTTCCCTTGTCACCCCAGCTTCTCCCCCTGCCACCCCAGCTGCTCCCCTGCCCCCCATCTTCTTCCCCTGCCACCCCATCTTCTCCTCTGCCACCCCAGCTGCCCCCATCTTCTCCCTGTCACCCTAGCTGCCCCAATCTGCTCCCCCTGCCTGTCACCCAAGCTGCTCCTTCTGCCCCCATCTACTACCACTTCCACTCCAGCTGCTGCCCCTGTCACCCCAGCTGCTCCTCCTGCCCCATCTACTCCCCCTGCCACCCTAGCTACTCCCCCTGCCCCCCATCTTCTCCCTCTGCCACCCCAGCTGCTCCCCCTTCCCCCCAGCTGATCCCTCTGCCCCACAGTTGCTCCCCCTTCCCCCATCTTCTGCCACTGCCCCCCAGCTGTTCCCCCTGCCCCTTTCATCCCAGCTGCTCCTCCTGCCCCCATCTACTCCCCGTGCCACCTCAGCTGCTCCCCCTGCCCCCGCAGCTGCTCCCTCTGCCCCACAGCTGTTAACCCTGCTCCCCAGCTGCTCCCCCTGCCTCCCCAGATTCTCCCCCTGGTGACCGATGCGACCGCTATAGCTACACCACTGGTTTGCGGTAGTGTACTGACACAGCCCCACGGTCACTACAGTACACTAGCGCAAACTTTTAAACTAGGACCCAACTACAAGAGCTGCAAGTACTACAACTCCCAGCATATATCGAGGGCTGCAGACTGTAAGTAAATGCTGGGAGTTGTAGTGCCTGCAGCTGTTGAAGTTGGGTCCTAGGTGCATCATACATTGGATGCTTTGTGGCATATAAGAATACATAGATCTGTGGGGGCTCAGTGAAGAGAAGAGCCCCCAGAACAACACTAATAGGGGAAATAACAAAAACATCTACCCCTACCCTATTAGTGATGTTCTGGGGTCACTTCCCTGCACTGAGCCCCCACAAATCTATGTATTATTATATGCCACAAAGCATCCAGTGTATAGGACCCAACTACAACTGTTGCAGGCACTACAACTCCCAGCATGTACTGACAGTCTGCAGCCCTCAGGATATGCTGGGAGTTGTAGTACAGTAGTACAATCCTCTGATAACTACCGCTGTAGACAGATGTATTGCTGGACCTTCAGGGCTGATGGTTGTCACCCACAGATTGCAGCCACCAGGAGACTCTGCACACACTGATTTATTAAAGTGTTGTGCTCTCAGAAACTACAACTCCCAGCATACCCTGAGAGCTGCTTTCCACCAATCAGTGGGTAAAGTAGCACTTAGCTGCTGGTAAGTCAACATCTTGACCTGAATACAAATTTCGGGGAAAAATGCAGACCCGAATAACGTCCAAAATCTCAAAGACTTTCACACTGAAAGGCAAAAATGCTATGCGTCACATTGACGCCCAAAAAAACCTATGTGTAAGGGCACCCTTAGAGTGTCAAGTAGCCTAGCCACAAAGATTCAGAATAGATAAAAACTTTTTCTAAGGAAGAAAAAAATTATTTGTCAAATGAAAATGAGGTGGAGTAAGAATAATATGGAATGCGAAGGATTGGTTAGGTCTCCTTACTCACAAACAAAAAGAATTTGCAGGATTCATGGAAGTTTAGAATTCACTGAAATTTTCCAGAGTTTCTAAAACTATCACATCAGGGATTCCGTAAGGAGAAAGGTTATACAGTAATGGATTTATTCACGGAGGGTAGTCTTAAAGTGTAACTATCATTTTGGTCTGGCGCCAGCCCCTTGGGTTCTCAGCAGCCGGACCCTGACCGATCTGCACTTATTTTCAATTGAAACATGCTGACAAAAGGATAAAAGACTCTGAGGTTGCACAGAGTGACGGTATTATTAAAATCCAAACACTACAAGGGGAAGACGGATTATATATGTTACATTTCTTCTGGGCATGTGCACAACTGAGAAAATATTGGGAAGAAATTGTGTCTATTCTGGTGGGAAAAAAGGTATTGCAGGGAGCTCCCCCCCTTAAGGGGGCAATATTAGGGAAAGAAATGGTCCAAGGGAGGAGAGGTACCCTGGGTGGGCCTGGGTGAACATTGTAAGGGTCCATTTACACAGAAAGATTATCTGACAGATTATCTGACAAAGATTTGAAGCCAAAGCCAGAAACAGACTATAAACAGAGATCAGGTCATAAAGGAAAGCCTGAGATTTCTCCTTTTTTCAAATCCATTCCTGGCTTTGGCTTCAAATCTTTAGCAGATAATCTGGCAGATAATCTTTCTGTGTAAATGGTCGCTAAAGCCCGTATTCCACGGGTCGTTGGAGGAGCAAACGAGCCCTGTTAGCGCTCGTTTGCTCCTAGTTCGCCGCTCGCTGCCGCTGCTATTCAACGCGGCTGCAGCGAGCGGGTGAGTGCGGGAGGGGGCGGCGGGAAGCTGCGGGGGGGCTGCCCGGGGGATCGCTAGATCGTCCGGGCAGCCCATAGGATATAGCAGCATCTGCTGCCGACGCTCCTATTCAACGGAGCGACGGCAGCAGATCGCTGCTATATCAGTCGCTTGTTTTTCAACATGTTGAAAAACAAGCGACTGCAACGATCAGCCGACATGAACGATGTCGGCTGATCGTTGCACTCTATTCCACGGAACGATTATCGTCCGTAGCGGTCCATATCGTCCGAAAATGAACGATAATCGTTCCGTGGAATAGGGCCTTAAGGGTGGTTTATAATTATCTGAAGGGGTCTAGGTGATTGTTGGAGCTGTGCTAGATGTTCACCTGGGTCGGACTGGGCAAATATTGGAGCTGAGCTGTATACTCATGTAAGTGAGCCCGGGCAAATATTGGAGCTTAGCTATATAATCATGTAAGTAGGCCTAGGTTAACACTGGAACAGTAACTATAACTATCTATGATTGCCGAGATGAAAGTGGGAACTGTGCTATTTAGCCCTCTAGTTCGGCCTAGGTGATTGTTGGAGCTGTGCTCTGTGATCATCCGGGTGGGCCTATGGGAATATTAGAGTCAGGCCATACAACCATCTAGGTGGGCCTAGGTGAGCAATAGAACTGTGCTCTACACGTATATAAGTGGGCCCTGATGACAGGCAGATTTGTGTGGCACAATCTCTAAAGGTTTAAAGGGGTTATCCTGCGAAAATCAACTGATGTCATAAAATTATACAGATTTGTAGTTTACTTCTATTAAAAAATCTCAAGTCTTCCCATACTTATTAGTTGCTGTATGTCCTGCAGGAATTGTTTTATTTTCAGACTGACACAATGCTCTCTGCTGTCCTCTCTGGCCAAGACAGGAACTCTCTCTCTCGGTTTTCTATGAATCCCCATAGAAAACCTCTCCTGCACTGGACAGTTCCTGTCTCGGCCAGAGATGTCAGCAGAGAGCACTGTGTCAGTCTGAAAATAAATCATTTCCTGCAGGACATACAGCAGCTAATAAGTATGAAAAGACTTGAGATTTTTTGATAGAGGTAAATTACACATTTTTATAACTTTCTGACACCAGTTGATATGAAAGAAAAAGATTTTTACTGAACAACCCCTTTAAGAAAATACTGGAACTTCAGTATAGAATCATCTAAGCAAGTCCTGCTGAATACTTGTATCGAATGCTTGGAGAGATCTTGGAGAAAAACTGAAATACAGCTACAGACTGTATAGTTTGAGATGACGCTAACACTTAAGAAGAATCCTTAAAATAGGAATAGACAAAAGGAAAAAAGGAATTTAGGCAGAAGGAAAGAGATGCAGAGGGTCAGGGATTAGAGAAGGAAGAAGAGTACCCCCAAGTGATATGATTTACTCAATGAGACCCCCAAGGACTAAGATCCCACTGCAGCCATAGGCTCTGTCAGCAGCTCCTTCCCAGATCAGATCCCTCAATAACAATGTGACTGATCTGTATGTCCCAGTTATTATGCTTCCTTCTCAAATATTAGTGCCCCCTGTAGCCATTAGTAAGGCCCCTCCCCCAGTAACAGTGCCCCCTGTAGCCATTAGTAATGCCCCTTCCCCAGTAACAGTGCCCCCTGTAGCCATTAGTAATGCCCCTTCCCCAGTAACAGTGCCCCCTGTAGCCATTAGTAATGCCCCTTCCCCAGTAATATGGACCCCTGTAGCCATTAGTAATGCCCCTTCCCCAGTAACAGTGCCCCCTGTAGCCATTAGTAATGCCCCTTCCCCAGTAATATGGAGCCCTGTAGCCATTAGTAATGCCCCTTCCCCAGTAATATGGAGCCCTGTAGCCATTAGTAATGCCCCTTCCCCAGTAATATGGACCCCTGTAGCCATTAGTAATGCCCCTTCCCCAGTAATATGGAGCCCTGTAGCCATTAGTAATGCCCCTTCCCCTGTAATATGGAGCCCTGTAGCCAGGTATAATGCCCCCATTCCCAGTAATAGTGTCACCAGTTGTCAGCAATAATGACCCTGTAACAAGTAATAAAACTCTCTTGCAACCAGTAACAATTCTCCATAATCCATAATGATGACCACATTCCCCTATAATAACATCCCCTTTTGCCAATAATAAAATAATAAGGCCCCTGTAGCTAGATATGCTGCCTGCAGCCAGATACAGTGGTCCCTGTAGACAGATAGGCCCCCTATAGCGAGTGGTAATGCCTCAGTAGCTAGAGACAATGCTCCCTACAGCCAGATACAACACCCCATATAACCAGATATGCCTCCTATGACCAGATGCAATGTCCCCTGTAGTCAGATACAGTATGCTCTTTAAAAACACATACAATGCCCCCTGTAGCCAGCAATGCCCCATATAACCCAAAACAATGTCTTGCAAACAGAAAGAAAGTTACACTTACTTCCAACCAATTTAACACTGTGCCTCCTGCAGCCAGATACAATACCTCTATAACCAGATACAATACCCCTATAACCAGATACGATACCTCTATACCCAGATACAATACCCCTATAACAAGATACAATGCCCGTATAACCAGATACAATACCCCTATGACCATATACAATACCCCTATAACTAGATACAATACCTCTATAACCAGATACAATGCCCGTATAACCAGATACAATACCCCTATAACTAGATACAATACCCCTATAACCAGATACAATGCCCCTATAACCAGATACAATACCTCTATAACCAGATACAATGCTCCTATAACCAGATACAATGCCCCTATAACAGATACAATGCCCCTATAACCAGATACAATACCCCTATAACAGATACAATGCTCCTATAACCAGATACAATACCTCTATAACAGATACAATGCTCCTATAACCAGATACAATGCCCTTATAACCAGATACAATACCTCTATAACAGATACAATGCTCCTATAACCAGATACAATACCCCTATAACAGATACAATGCCCCTATAACCAGATACAATGCCCCTATAACCAGATACAATACCTCTATAACAGATACAATGCTCCTAAAACCAGATACAATGCCCCTATAACCAGATACAATACCTCTATAACCAGATACAATACCCCTATAACCAGATACAATGCCCCTATAACCAGATACAATATCCCTATAACCAGATACAATGCCCCTATAACCAGATACAATACCCCTATAACCAGATACAATGCCCCTATAACCAGATACAATGCCCCTATAACCAGATACAATACCCCTATAACAGATACAATGCTCCTAAAACCAGATACAATGCCCCTATAACCAGATACAATACCTCTATAACCAGATACAATACCCCTATAACCAGATACAATGCCCCTATAACCAGATACAATATCCCTATAACCAGATACAATGCCCCTATAACCAGATACAATACCCCTATAACCAGATACAATGCCCCTATAACCAGATACAATACCCCTATAACTAGATACAATACCTCTATAACCAGATACAATACCCATATAACCAGATACAATACCCCTATAACTAGATACAATGCCCCTATAACCAGATACAATATCCCTTGTTACTAGATATACTACCTGGATCAAATTCCATGTCTGCTATAGCCAGATACAATGTGCCCCTATAACCAGTTAGAATGACCCTTACCACTAGATACGCCCCCCATAACAAAACACAATGGGGGACATTTATTAAGTCCGGCTTTTTTTACGCCGGACTTATAAATGTCCCCGCATCTCCGGCGCTACGGAGATTTATGTAGAGGTGGACCGCCTCTACATAAATCCCGTGCGCGTTGGTGCGCACAGCCGAAAACTTACGCCACCTGAAAGGTGAAGTAGGTTTTCGGCGTATCTTTTAGTGTTAAAAATGATAAACCGCGCCCCCAGTTCTGCCCCCTCCACATCCCCTCCCCGCCCCCCCCCCCCCCCCCCCCCCGGCGTACCCGGTGGAAAGGGGCGATTTGCTAATATTTTATTCGCAAGTGGCCGTTCTGCGAACAAAATATTCGCAAATCGCCCATTTCCGCCGAAAAATATGCATTTTTGTAATGATACATGTCGCCCAATGTCTCCTTTAACCATATACATTATGGCCCCTTTACCCAGATACAGTGGCCCCTGAAGCCAGAAACACTGCCCTATGTAGCTAGAGAGGCTCTCTGTCGCCATATACAATAACAATGGTAGTTAGCTATGCGCCCTGTAACCAGATGCAATGCCCCATATTGTCACAGGCTGAAGTGTATTGAGTGTAGGAGACTGGACTTCTCCATACACATATTTGTTATAATGGCCGCCTATGGCAAACTGTGCACAATAGTCAAGATGAACATAAACACTAAACCCCAAAAGAGACCTGAACCCTACACAGGCACAGCAGGCGGGAAAGAAGCGGCAGATATGTAATAATAATCACTTATTACCCTTATATAAAACTATGAATAAAATAGTAATTATATGGGAAAAACTATTCTTATAGGAAGGGACTGGAACCTTTTATCAAATGTATTTTTTTTATTTTTTGAGCAACATTATCAAATATCAGTATAAAACATAATAAAATACTACAGCCGAGCGCATAGACCAAGATTTTATTCACCCTAATTCCTGCCAATGGCCGACTGTTCATTGTATGGTTAGTACAAGTGTTTGTATCAAGATGTTTAAATAAAGATTATTGAAAATCATGATGTCATTTGTTTACAAACTGGACCCTTCAGAGCTTTATTAGGAGTTGGACTGTAAGTATGCATATCCATTGGCTCCTGGTATTTTTTGTTATTTTCTATTTTTAATCAGTTTTCTCCAGGTAATCTTTTATTTTCTCACACACATAGGCGATTTGTGAGAGATTGACGACAGGAGAAGACTTATAGTCATGGAGGAAGAGCTGAACATCATCTACAGCGAGGAGGACCAGTTCGTGGAGGATACGGACTTTCCCGTCGTCTACGAGGAACATGTGAGTGAGAATTCCCCATCCAGTATAGCAGGGTATAGCAGATAGGATACACTGTGGGATGTTTGTATAGAGATGGGGTTGTGTACATAGTGGGGTGTCCTGTCCAGGAGTATCTGTACCTGTAGATACTCCTCCCTGGTCACATGATCACATAGGTGCCCCCCCCCATAGGAGACAGTGGTGATGGGAGGAGATGTGTAGAATGGGGAGCTATAAATACCTTACACCCTGTTACTTATTCCCCATGTTCAGCCAGTTCCAACTGCCATTTTGCCATGTTCCATGCAGGGGGCGGGGCTTAGTTGGCCATGATAACTGCTGGGTGGTGGCTGTGGTCTATGGCCGGGCTCATGCACTGTGTGTGTTATGTGATCTCCAGCACCTCTGCGGACATAGGAAGGAATATACTCCTATAAGGTAGAGAGGGAAATCACATAGCCCACATAAGCCATGGGCCTGGCCTAAGACTTTATCCAGATGTGCAGTAATATGTGACAATGCTATCACTGGATCAGGATCTACTGTGTGATCTCTAAGGTCAAATAATAAAAAATAATTATAATATATATGGTACAGTATGGGATTTGTAGTTCTGCAACCTGAAGCTCTCCTGGTTGCATAACTACAAGCCCGATCCTCATGTTGTGGTGATGGTACAAGATGGGAGTTGTAATTATGCAACCAGGAATGCTCTAGGTTGTAGAACTACAACTCCCATGATCATGGTGTGGGGACAACACTTTATGGGAGTTGTAGTTTTCCAACTTGGAGTTCTCCTGGTTGCATAACTACAAGCCCCATCCTCATGTTGTGGTGACAGCAGGGCCGGTTTTAGACTAGATGTGGCCCTGGGCAAAGTTAAAGGTGGGGCCCCAAATGCTGAAATATTTTAGCAACAATTTAAAGTGTCACTGTCGTGAAATTTTTTTTTGCAGAAATCAATAGTCCAGGCGATTTTAAGAAACTTTGTAATTGGGTTTATTATCAGAAAAATGCATTTTTATCATGAAAAAGCAGTTTGAAGCTCTCCCCCCTGTCTTCATTGTTCTCCTATGGAGAGAGCTAAACAAAAGACCAAAACAGGACAACAAAGAGTTAATCTACAAATATCTCACCCGGTATCTTCTTGGACAGTCACCAGTGACCTGTCTGAGCTTGGATTACAGCTGTCACCCAGCTCCGTGCCTGTAATCCTCTGTTATCTGCTTTCTGCTGCCGGCTAACTCCCTCCTTCCTCCTCCCCCCTCCCCTCTCCCTAGAACAGACAGGGGACGTCTCCTGCAACAAGTCACAATTTTCAGATTTTTCAGAGTGGATGAAAAAGAGGAAGGAGGGGGGGACCTGGGAAAAGGCTTTTTACATGCAGATAATGGCAGATTTGGCTAATAAACCCAATTACAAAGTTTCTTAAAATCGCCTGGACTATTGATTTCTGCAAAAAAAAAAATACGACAGTGACTCTTTAAGGTCCCAATACATTTTACTCTTTTGTTGCTGGTACCTGTTGCTCCTGGTGGGTTCGGCCATCAGTGTAAGGTGTATGGGGCTCTCTGGACAGTCCTCTGACAGATGATATCAGTGGACATAGGGGATCAAGCTTGATGGAAAATCAATGCCCAACCTCTTTGTTCTAAGAGAGATAAGCCGCCATCAGATCTGTATGGCTATGGCTTTACCCTCTCATAGAAAACACAGGAAAACTCAGATGTGCCAAATTTCTGTGTATGGGGAGGACGGGACCAGATGGGAGAGATAATTGTCAGCTGAAGGAATGTTCAGCCAGCAGTTATTGGAAGCGCACGGCCACTTTTAAGGCCGTATTACACGGCCTGATATTCTACAGAAGTGAGCGCCAATCTGGTAGAATGGAGCTCGCTTAGAGAGCCTACTACAGCAAAAGCTATGGAGGAGATTTATCAAACTGGTGTAAAGAAGAATTGGCTCAGTTGCCCCTAGCAACCAATCAGATTCCACCTACTTAGAATCTGAGTAATGAAAGGTGGAATCTGATTGGTTGCTAGGGGCAACGGAGCCAGTTTCACTTTACACCATGTTTGATAAATCTCCCCCTATGTGTATATATACAGTATATCATTAGTGATGTGTGTGCAATCCTTGCTGTATATAGTAAACAATAAAGATATATATATACTACCTGATCATGTTCCCCGGTGTCCTCAGGCCGTGTCTGTGATTTATACTACCTGATCATGTTCCCCAGTGTCCTCACAGAGCGATAGCGTCCTGATTCGGACAATTTTCGCTCCATGTATTAGGGCCCTTACTCAGTTCAGAAGTTTACATGCCGCTACATGTCAGGACTACCGCTACATGCCGGGACCGCAGCTACATGTCGGGACCGCCGCTACATGTCGGGACCGCCCCTACATGTCGGGACCGCCCCTACATGTCGGGTCCGCCCCTACATGTCGGGACCGCCTCTACATGTCGGGACTGCCCCTACATGTCAGGACCGCCGCTACATTCTGGGACTGCCCCTACATGTCAGGACCGCCGCTACATTCTGGGACTGCCACTACATGCCAGGACTGCCGCTAAATGCCAGGACTGCCCGCTAGTGGTGTAAATACAAGAACTATTTATATGAATTGCTTTAAAAAAATAAATTTAAAAAAATCACTATAATCAGGACCAAATATTACCTCCATACCGTTATTGAAGAAAACACACTATGTATAGGCCAATATTACCACCATAAAAGTGACCATCCCATAATGACTCTATATACACTATATACAGACCAATATTACAGCTATAGAGTGACCACCGCATAATGACTCTATATACACTATATACAGACCAATATTACCGCCATAGAGTGACCACCGCATAATGACTCTATATACACTATATACAGACCAATATTACCGCTATAGACTGACCACTGTATAATAAATGACTGTATATTCACTGTATACAGACCAATATTATGTGGCTGTCACCCTATGGCTGTACTATTGGTGTATATAGTGTATATATAGAGTCATTATGTGGCAGTCAATCTATGGCAGTAATGACTCTACACTATATACGCTATATACAGACCAATATTATTGCCATAGGCTGACCCCTGTATAATGACTTTATATACACTCTATATACAGACCAATATTACCGCCATAGAGTGACCACTGCATAATGACTCTATATACAGACCAATATTACTGCCATAGACTGACCCCTGTATAATGACTCTATATACACTGTATGCAGACCAATATTCTGTGGCGATCACTCTATGGCTGTACTATATATACTGTACTGTATATAGTGTCATTATGTGGTAGTCAATCTATGGCAATAATGACTCTATATATACGCTATATACAGACCAATATAAATGCCAAAGAGTGACCACTGCATAATGACACTATATACAGACCAATATTACCGCCATAGAGTGACCACTGCATAATGACTCTATATACAGACCAGAATTACTGCCATAGACTGACCCCTGTATAATGACTCTATATACACACTATATACAGACCAATATTATGTGGGCGATCACTCTATGGTTGTACTATTGGTCTGTATATAGTGTGTATATAGAGTCATTATGTGGTGGTCACTGTATGGCGGTAATATTGGTCTGTATATAGTGTCATTATGTGGTAGTCAATCTATGGCAGTAATGAGTGTATATATATATACGCTATATACAGACCAATATTAATGCCAAAGAGTGACCACTGCATAATGACACTATATACAGACCAATATTACCACCATACAGTGACCACCACCTAAGGACTGAATACCACCTTATTTTTTTCTCAATAATATACACCGTGTTGCCTTAGTGATGTCATCATACACTATACATAGGAGCTGCAGCAATTACATAGGACTGATGAGGCCAGAGAATGGCTGCAGCTCCTATGTACAGTCTATTCACCTCAACACTTGGAGTCAGCAGTGCTAATACACACACACCATTATATATATATATATATATATATACACACACACACTCACACACCCATGAAAACACATTATACAGATACAAACCATCCAGCCCACACACTATACACAGGACATGTAACACACACTACATTCATCCATTATACACCTACATTCATACACATTACACACTACATGTACAGTATACTTACTCCCTCTAGCATGCTGGGTGTAGTGGTGCATCCCCCTCATGTTCCTTAGAAGCAGCAGCAGCAGCAGCAGGCTGTCATCCTCACCCGGCAGCCCTCTCCTCCATCGTCCCGACAGCTCCACACCAGAGGAGGAAGTCACGTGCAGTGAGAGGAGCTGGAGGGAGGGGGAGGGGGAGCAGACACGGAGCCCAGCGTCCTGCAGCCTCTGCATGACCCCTGATAGCAGCAGCCGGGGATCACTGCCAGACGCTGCAGGACGCTGCCTGTGCTCTCCTCTCCACTGGAACTGCGGTAGGGGGCCCCTGGGGGATGGGGGCCCTAGGCATTTGCCCTGCTTGCCCCCCCCTAACGCCGGCCCTGGGTGACAGTACAAGATGAGAGTTGTAGTTCTGCAATCTGGAGCTCTCCAAGTTGCATCACTACAACTCCCATCTTGTAATGTCACCAGGGCATAATGGGAGTTGTACACAGCTGCTCCTGTGTTAAAAAGGTGCATACCTTTTTATGTGTACTGGCGCACTGGAGTGTTGTTGTGTTTCCCTGCTGTTTCTCTAAATAAAGAATTTAACAGCTGGAGAGTCACAGAGGGGGTGGCGGGGAAGCCTGCAGTGATATCCCCCCCCCCATTACACAGCCACTGAGATGCTGACATACAAGAGGGGTGCCGCTGGACATTGTCCCTCTACGGGCTCTACAGGCAGACAGGGAAGCCTGGAGTGTAATCCCCCATCATACAGCACCGCTGACATGTCGCTCGGGTTTGTCAAGGGGGAGGTGCCCTATGGATGAACGGGGCCACCACAGGCTTCCACGACAGGCTTCCCCATCTGCTTGTAGAGCCGGGACGTTGTCAAGCAGCACAGCTATGGACCCCCGCAGTGCACAGCAGCCCAGCCATCCTCCATAGCGGCCGAGCTGTGAGCGGTGAGGAACTGTGCCGGTCACTCTCCGTGTGTGAGACAGCATGGAGCTCCAGATTTGCCGCAAATGGAGGAAAGCACTGGAGGAGAGCGCGCTGTAACAAACCCGGCATGGTACAACTATTTATTGATATGTAATTACAAAAATGACCATGTCAGCAGGGTTCTGTGTATTGTCTGCTAGATACGTTCTAAGAATAAATTTTATTTTTTGCATGATGACTGGAGTACTCCTTTAAATAAAAATAAATAAACATATATATATATATGTTTATTTATATATTTATATATATATACAGTGTCGGACTGGGGTACCTGGGGCCCACCAGAGGAAATAATCCTTGGGGCCCACCAATAAAGAACCAGTGAGACAGGACATGCTGACCCGACCCTTTCCTTGATTCATCAGTATCTGTGACAACTTCCTAATGAATAACATGTTTTCAGTCGAACTAGAACTCTCAGAATACCCTACACTAAATCTCTCAGGGTATAATGAGAGTTGTAGTTTCTGAGAGGATGACCCTTTAAAAATAATTGCTATGTAGAGGATCCTGAAGGTCCAGCGATAAATCTCTACAGCGCCAGTTTTTATCATAGGATTGTCTATTCACTGTACTACAAATCCCAACATATTCTAAGAGCTGTAGACTGTCAGTAAATGTTACGAGTTGTAGTGTCTCCAGCTGTTATAGTTGGAGGATCTTAGGAGTATTGTACACTGGATGCTGTATGGGAGATCAGAATGCATAGCCCCCTCTGTGCAGCATCCCCCCAATACATTGCCCCCCTCTGTGCAGCAACCCCCAAAATATAGCTCCTCTGTGCAGCATCCCCCCCAATACATAACCCCTCTGCGCAGCATCCCCCAATACATAGCCCCTCTGTGCAGCATCCCCCAATACATAACCCCTCTGCGCAGCATCCCCCAATACATAGCCCCTCTGTGCAGCATCCCCCAATACATAACCACTCTGTGCAGCATCCCCCAATACATAGCCCCCCTCTGTGCAGCATCCCCCAATACATAGCCCCCCTCTGTGCAGCATCCTCCACTACATAACCCCTCTGTGCAGCATCCCCCAATACATAGCCCCCTCTGTGCAGCATCCCCCCAATACATAGCCCCCTCTGTGCAGCATCCCCCAATACATAACCCCTCTGTGCAGCAGCCTCCAATACATAGCCCCCTCTGTGCAGCATCCCCCCAATACATAGCCCCCTCTGTGCAGCATCCCCCCAATACATAGCCCCCTCTGTGCAGCATCCCCCAATACATAACCCCCTTTGTGCAGCATCCCCCAATACATAGTCCCTCTGTGCAGCATCCCCCAATACATAGCCCCTCTGTGCAGCATCCCCCAATACATAGCCCCCTCTGTGCAGCATCCACCAATATATAGCCCCTCTGTGCAGCATCCCCCAATACATAGCCCCCTCTGTGCAGCATCCCCCCCAATACATAGCTCCCTCTGTGCAGCATCCCCCTAATACATAGCCCCCTCTGTGCAGCATCCACCAATATATAGCCCCTCTGTGCAGCATCCCCCAATACATAGCCCCCCTCTGTGCAGCATCCCCCAAAATATATCCCCTCTGTGCAGCATCCCCCAATACATAACCACTCTGTGCAGCATCCCCCAATACATAGCCCCCCTCTGTGCAGCATCCCCCAATACATAGCCCCCCTCTGTGCAGCATCCTCCACTACATAACCCCTCTGTGCAGCATCCCCCAATACATAGCCCCCTCTGTGCAGCATCCCCCCAATACATAGCCCCCTCTGTGCAGCATCCCCCAATACATAACCCCTCTGTGCAGCAGCCTCCAATACATAGCCCCCTCTGTGCAGCATCCCCCCAATACATAGCCCCCTCTGTGCAGCATCCCCCCAATACATAGCCCCCTCTGTGCAGCATCCCCCAATACATAACCCCCTTTGTGCAGCATCCCCCAATACATAGTCCCTCTGTGCAGCATCCCCCAATACATAGCCCCTCTGTGCAGCATCCCCCAATACATAGCCCCCTCTGTGCAGCATCCACCAATATATAGCCCCTCTGTGCAGCATCCCCCAATACATAGCCCCCTCTGTGCAGCATCCCCCCCAATACATAGCTCCCTCTGTGCAGCATCCCCCTAATACATAGCCCCCTCTGTGCAGCATCCACCAATATATAGCCCCTCTGTGCAGCATCCCCCAATACATAGCCCCCCTCTGTGCAGCATCCCCCAAAATATATCCCCTCTGTGCAGCATCCCCCAATACATAGCCCCTCTGTGCAGCATCACCCAATACATAGCCCCCTCTGTGCAGCATCCCCCCCAATACATAGCCCCTCTGTGCAGCATCCCCCAATACATAGCCCCTCTGTGCAGCATCCCCCAAAATATATCCCCTCTGTGCAGCATCCCCCAAAATATATCCCCTCTGTGCAGCATCCCCCAATACATAGCCCCTCTGTGCAGCATCACCCAATACATAGCCCCCTCTGTGCAGCATCCCCCCCAATACATAGCTCCTCTGTGCAGCATCCCCCAATACATAGCCCCCCTCTGTGCAGCATCCCCCCCAATACATAGCCCCTCTGTGCAGCATCCCCCAATACATAGCCCTTCTGTGCAGCATCCCCCAATACATAGCCCCTCTGTGCAGCATCCCACAATACATAGCCCCTCTGTGCAGCATTCTTCCCAATACATAGCCCCCTCTGTGCAGCATCCCCCCCAATACATAGCCCCTCTGTGCAGCATCCCCCAAAATTTAGCCCCTCTGTGCAGCATCCCCCCAATACATAGCCCCTCTGTGCAGCATCCCCCAATACATAGCCCCTCTGTGCAGCATTCCCCATGTAGAATTAAAAACAAAATAATAAAACCTACTCACCTCTCACAGCGATCCCCAGCAGTCTCTCTCCCTCCTGGAGCTCCGGTCCCATGCAGCGTCCTGGGCTTCTTCCCTCTTCAGGCCTCCTGGCCTCTGCTCCTTGTTCCTCCGCGCCGGTGTGCGTCCAGGAAGTGACGTCACCGGGAGGAGAACCCTCTAGCAGACGTGCCTGCGCGCGGCACGTCTGCTCCTATAGGAGGGTAATTTAAAGGGGCAGAGCGGCCGCAAGTAGATCCGGCGGCCGCGGTCCCCCACAAACAGAATGTTGGACAGGGCCCCCAGAGAGTAACACAGTAATACAGTGCTGCTGTCATCACCTGACTAGGCCCCAGCCTCAGAAGCACTGTATTACTGTCTGGGGCCCAGCTGTCAGACAGCCAGTGTGCAGGCGGAGGGGCCCAGTCCGACACTGTATATATATATATATATATATATATATTAGAATGCACTCTGATTTATTATTAGGTGTAACATACATTTACTGGCAAAAAGCTGCTATACTGTAGACCCCGAATTGTACGGGCGCCGCCTGCCTCAATGTCAAGCGGCGTTGACATGTCAATTCTTGGAGCGGAGAGCGGAGGAGAGAGGAAGCGTGTGAGCCCTCTCATAGAGTCTCTGTTTAACACTGAGGCTTCTGCCACGGATCTTTTTTTTTTTTTTTTTTAAACTCTGTTTATTAAAGTAATTCACAGAATAACAATAAATGTCAATCAGGTTAAGTGAGGTGTGAGGTACAAAGTGATTCGTTACAAAGTGTTACAAAAAACCTCAGACAAGCATAAACATGAATTCAAATCTTGGCACACATTACAAACATACGGTCCAACATGGACCAACTCCAAACGTGTCTCAAACAAGTAATTGGTTAGGCTCTAACTGCATGATCAGGTGTCGCGGTCAGTGGAGAATTACACCATGAACCCCAAACTTTAGAGAATTTACGTGGACATTTCCTGTGGGTGAAAACAATCTTTCAAAATCTATTATCTTGTTAACCATTGCAATCCATGTGGATCTACGGGGGGGTCTCCTGTCAATCCACCTCAGGGCGATGGCTTTTCTAGCTAAAAATAATGTCTCTCTCAAACATATACAGGTATGATGTGGCCATAGCTCCTCATCCACAATACCGAGAAGACACATAGCTGGATCTCGTGTCACCGGTTGTTGTATAACCTCTGACAATAGAGTGACTACCTCTTCCCAAAATTCCACTAAACGGGGACAAGCCCACATCATATGCCAGAAGTCCGCTGGTTGATGCTGGCATTTAGGACATGTGGGTTCAGGAATTTTACCCATTCGAAACAGTCTGACAGGAGTGAGGTAACATTGATGTATAATGTACAGTTGTGTCAACTTATTATTAGCCGCTGGGGAAACATGTAGGTGAGATTCTATCAGTTCATCACAATGTTCATCGGTGAGGGAAGGAATGAGCATTTGCCACATAGCAGTGGATGGGAGTGGGTGATGTGATGCTTTGGCCCTGATCAAATGGTCATAGAGCATAGAGATCAAGCCACCTGGTCCCTGAGATCGTATTATCCCGATGAGAGGATAGGAGGAGATCTGTGGGTGTGAGGGGGGAAACTGTGCATTTAATGCGTGGCGGAGCTGAAGAAATCTATAAAATTGGGTATGCTGGATATCACATCGGTTCCTAAGAACATCAAACGTAACCAAGGTATTATCGTCATAGACATCAGCCAGAGTGCAAATCCCCAAATTGTCCCAGAATTGGCAATCTGGCAATGAAATGAGATGTGTGTAATTGGAATTGGACCACAAACAGGCCTCCGCTGGAATATCCGTGTACCGCAACACGGATCTGGCAGCCGTCCAGATCTTACAGATGGTCTTGTGGATAGGGAGATACGTGCCTCTCGGTAGGACGTCAGCTGTGAGTAAGGACCATAGAGAAGGAAGGGGAGCGGAGTCTAATAACATGATTTCTGGAGAAGTAGGGGAAACGGGCCCGATCCACTGGCTCAAATATTTAAGTTGCCCAGCTAGGTAGTAAAGAAAAACGTTAGGTAGGGCCATGCCAGCTGAAGACTTTGGGCGCTGAAGTTTTGCTAATTGTAGTTTAGAGCGGGATGAACCCCATATAAAGGAAATAAGAGCAGAGTCAAGGGTAGAAAAGAAGGTTTTTGGCAAGGGAACAAAGATATGTTGGAGCACATATAAACATTTCGGTAAGGTTACCATCTTAATTAAGTTTATTCTGCCCACTACAGAGAGAGGAAGAGACCCCCAGATCCGGAATTTCTCCCTAAAAAGGACCAACAAAGGGTCTACGTTTAATGGTATAGATTGTGTAGAGTCTTTACATATATGTATGCCCAAGTACTTGAACACCTCCACCACCTTCAGTCCCTCTACAGTGGAATTTATCAAGGGGGCTCTATCAGGATGCAAATAAATAATAGCGGATTTTGACCAATTAATAGATAGGCCAGAGTAAAGGCCAAAGTTATTGATAAGGGCTATAGCTCTGGGAAGGGACACATCGGGAGAAGAATGAGTAAGAAGCAGATCATCCGCATACAGACTGACTCTCTCTTCACCCAAGGAGTGCGGAATACCCTGCAAAATTGTGTCCCGCCTAAGAATCGCCGCTAGGGGCTCAATTGATAGTATAAAAAGGAGGGGGGACAGGGGGCAACCCTGTCTTGTCCCCCTGCCTAATCTAAAGGCTGGTGAAAGCAGGCCATTCAAAGAAATGGACGCTTTAGGGTGACGGTATAGGACAGAGATCCATGATATAAAGGCGGGGCCAAATCGAAACCTGCGGAGCACCTCCAGCAAAAATGGCCACTCAACGAAGTCGAAGGCCTTGGCCGCGTCCAGCGAGACCAAGGCCCAGTCCTCCCGACGAGAGGCACCCAGCTGTGTAATGATCTGGGCTCGGCGCAAGTTGTCCGAGGTGCTCCTCCCAGGCACGAATCCAGATTGATCCGAGTGGATCAAATAGGGAATAATTTTGTTAAGACGGAGGGCCAAAACTTTAGTAAGTAGTTTATAGTCTGTATTTACAAGGGATATGGGTCGGTAGGATCCGCATTCGAGGGGGTTTTTATCTGGCTTGAGAATTAATACAATATTGGCATCATAACAGGAGTCAGGAAGATATCCTTTCTCCAGGGATGAGTGTAGGACATTTAATAAGGCTGGTAAGAGAAGCTCTGAATACTGGGCATACATTTCAATCGGAATAGCATCCTGACCGGAGGCCTTACCCCTCGCCGTAGCTCCCAGAGCCTCCTGCAGCTCCTCTAACGTGATTGGTGCATCTAACTGAGTCCTAGTCTCCTCAGTAAGTTCAGGTAGTGGGATCTCTGCCAGATATGCAGCGATCTCTTCTGTGGAAGAAGTAAGATGAGAGGAATACAAATCAGTATAAAAAGAAACAAATCTATGTAATATATCTGGACTCGAGGTAAGAAGATTTCCCCGCGGAGACATTATTGTCAGGATAGCTGGGGAGGCATTATTCTGGTGTATCAGTTGGGCTAGGAGGCTGCTTGACTGATTACCAAGTTCAAAGTATTTTTGAGAAACAAAAAATAATCTCCTTTTGGCCTTCTCATGGAGATGCGCTAAATATTCTCTACCAGCCTGCAGCCAGGATACTCTATAAGTCTCCGTTGGTTGGGCTACAAAAGCCGCTTCAGTTTGTCTGCATAGGGTGGCAAGGTCTTCCTCTCGCCTATTTGTCTCCCTTTTAATGTATGAAATAGATGACTGGATACAGCCTCGTAAGTACCCCTTAAGGGAGTCCCAGAAGGCAGAATGATTGTCGTCCACTATATTGTCGGCTAAAAACATGTGTAGTTGGTCTGGAACTCTATCCTGTTCTTGTATGAGCGTTAGCCAAAAGGGGTGAATTCTGCGGGGACCTCTACTAGCCAGCCGAGGCAAGATATTAAAGTCGGCAAGTATGGGGGTACGGTCAGATATTCCTCTAGGTAGATGGGAGATAGATACTAGGGTTGAATTAGCAACCAGGTTTCCAAAAATATAATCTATCCGGGACAAGGAGGCCCTACCTGGGGTGAAGCAGGTAAATTCAGCTACATTAGGATGTCTAATGCGCCACAAATCTAACCAGCCGAGCTCATCAGTAAATAGACGGAATAAAGAGATAGGGGAAGAGATAGATGGAGGTATAGAGTGGGGAGGGTAGAACTTATCACAGCTGACGTCCCAGAGCATATTAAAGTCTCCCATGCAAAGCAGGAGAGACTGTGGGTAATTAGCTGCAAATTGAGCAGCGTCATGGAGCAATTGCATAGAGGCATGTGGGGGGACATAAACTGCTAAAATAACCAGGCCTGTACAAATATACCCCTACCCTCAGGGTCCCTCACCACCCGACCCACCTCCCACCGAACAGATCGATGCACCAATAGGGATACTCCTCTGGAATGTGAGGTATGTGTGGAGTGGGCCGCCCACTGGATCCACGGTTTGGCAAGACATTGTACGGTGGAAGGAATCAGGTGCGTCTCTTGCATGCATATGATATGGGGGTTGTGGTTACGTAGATATGCAAAAGTAAGAGAACGTTTACGAGGAGAGCCTAATCCACGAACATTCATAGAAATTAAACGAAAAGACATAACAAAACAACCCGTCTAGCGCAACGGCACTAGTAGCTAATAACTGGTAGGTGAAGATAAGACACTTGTTATAAGCGTGGTTCAAAATTATACGGGGGAGTCTGTGAACAAGATGTTATAATACACAGACTACAACATAAGGGCTACGCAACTACTCCCCCCCACTCGATACATATGTAATGACAACAGATTTCACTCATAGTAATAGGGCACATAGATCTGCATCTGAAAGAAACGATAACGTAGCAAGAAATACACTCAAGAACATACAAATATCGCTCATAGTAAATGCTCGTGACCCAGAGATAATAAAGTACCTAGACTTTTAAGCTATAAGAAGATATACTTATATTAGTCCTATGATCCATTTAGCGACTGGTGTGAGCGCTGGGTAGTCCCAATAACACGCTGGTGGTCATCAGTATTCCCGTGGGGCAAACTGTCTCTGCAGCCAGTCCTCTGCCTCTTCTGAAGAGGAGAAGAAATGTGTTTTCTCATTATGGACCACTCGCAGGCAAGCTGGATACGCCATGGAGTATGGCAGATTGTGTTCTCGCAGCTTGCGTTTGACAGTGGTGAAGGAGGCTCTCGTCTTTTGCAGTGCAGCAGAGAAATCCGGAAAGATGAGGACCGTTGAGTTCTGGAATTCAATTTTGCCGCGCACCCGTGTGGCGCGCAAGATGGCGTGTCGGTCCCTACTGCTCAGCAGTCTCGCTAAAAATGGGCGAGGTGGAGCGCCCGGCACTGGCGGCTTGGCCGGTACTCGGTGAGCCCTTTCAATAGCGTATGCTGCAGATAGGTTAGCCGCAGGCAGCTGTTCTCGGAGCCACGTCTCCATGAAGGCGCATGGATCATTGCCTTCGGCGCGCTCAGGTAAGCCAAGAATACGAAGATTATTACGTCTCAGTCTGTTTTCTAAATCATCGGCTCTCTGCGCCCAATCAGTTGCCGCCTTCTCCAGGGTAGTGATTTTGCCCGGGAGAGGGTTAATGTCATCCTCTATCTGGGATATACGTGTCTCAGTCTCTCTGACCCGGTCCCTTAGGTTGTGGAGATCCTGTCTGAGAAGGCCAACATCCACCTTGACCTCCTCAATCTTTGTGGTGGCGTTGTGGATGGCGGCAAGGAGTTGGGTAGATACCTGGGATAATGTAGGCTCATTCTCCAGTGCTGTCAGCTGCTCCGACATGTCCGGCGGGTCTGCGTCCGCAGAGCCGCGTGGCGCTCTGGCGCCATGTTGAGGAGCCTGCTTAGTAAAGTCTTTGAGCGAGGTTTGTCGGGATCGGCTTATTATCACTCGTCTGTGTGCCCAAAGTAAGGAGCAAGTTATCGGTCGGTATAAAGAGCGAAATCTGCAGGATAAGCACCAGGATGATAAGTGGGAGCGGGGATCAGGAACGGAGCTCCTCTCAAGTGCGACCGTCCATGCCGGCAGCTGGCCACGCCCCCCCTCTGCCACGGATCTTTGCTGACCCGGTATTGCAGGCCAGATGTGGCTCTTTTGATGGCCGCGATTGCCCCTCCGCCTCACCTACTGCCTGCCCGGACGTGCTTCTCCAATCACCACAGAGCGGGAGCGTGGGGCTGGTGCGACAGGCCGTGGCGCATGTGTTGATTGGATGCGTGCACCACGGCCCACCGCAGCGGCCCCAAGCTCCCGCTCTGAGCTGATTGGATTGGAGGAGCACGTCCGGGCACGTTGTCATAAGGAGGCCGCCCGCTGCTAGACACTTTTGGAATGGGCAGTGCTGCAGCTGCAGCTCCTCTCCCAGCGGCCCGCGGTCTCCTGTGATGTTCCAGTGGCGGCAGCATGGTAAAGAGACACTACCTACGCCGTATGTGTCAGGCAGCCTCTATCATGAATTATAAAGGCTGCAGGGGCAATCGACCAAAGCAGTGTCTCTGTACTATGCTGCCTGCACCGGAAGATCACAGGAGACCGCGCGCTGCCGGGAGAGGAGCTGCTGGGAACGGGTGACAGGTGAGGTTTTGTTTTTGTTTTTTTTCTGGTGGGGAAGTGCGGTGGCCGGGCTGGTGTCAATAGTAGGGCACTGCACAGAGGGGAGAGTCTGGATTGGGTGACTATATGAGGCACTATTGGGGCGTATTGGCTACTATATGGGGGGTATTAGATACTATATGGGGCACCATTGGGGGGTATTGGCTACAAAATGGGGCACTATTGGTGGGTACTGGATACTATATAGGCATTATGGGGGTATTGGCTACTATATGGGGGTATTGGCTACTATATGGGGCACTATTGGGGAGATTGGATACTATATGGGGAACTATGGGGGTATTGGCTACTATATGGGGCACTATTGGGGGGTATTGGATACTATATGGGGAACTATTCGGGGTATTGGATACTATATGGGGCACTAGATACTATACCGGGCGCTATGGGTGGATTAGATACTATACCAGGCACTATGGGGGTATTGGCTACTATATGGGGCACTGTGGGGGGATTGGCTACTATATGGGGCACTAATGGGGGTATTGGATACTATATGGGCACTATGGGGGTATTGGATACTATATGGGCCACTATTGGGGGGATTAGATGCTATACCAGGCACTATGGGCGGATTGGCTACTATATGTGGCACTGTGGGGGGATTGGCTACTATATGGGGCACTGTGGGGGGATTGGCTACTATATGGGGCACTGTGGGGGGATTGGCTACTATATGGGGCACTGTGGGGGGATTGGCTACTATATGAGGTACTGTGGGGGCATTAGCTACCATAAGGGGCACTATGTGTGTGTGTTGGGGGTCAAATGGCATAGTGTGTATGTGAGGGGTAGTGTGTGGAGGAGGTCAGGTGGGGTAGTGTGTTAGTGAAGGGGGTCAGGTGGGGTAGTGTGCGTGGGGATGGTGATCGGGTTAATTGTGGGTTTACAGCAGAGGGGGCATTATTACTATATGGAGGCTACAGCAGAAGGCCTTATTACTATATGGGGACACAGCAGGGGGCATTATTACTATATGGAGGGTACAGCAGGAGGCCTTATTACTATATGGGGACTCAGCAGGGGGCATTATTACTATCCGCTTATGACGGCACTCAGAGGGCCCATGCCCCGGATGTTTTAGGACCCTAGCAACGCACCAGTACTAAAGTATATGACGATCTCACCATATGTATACTGCTTGTAGATCAATGGTAGTCTGCTCATCCCGAATGTGCAGGGTAGGAGGATAGAGATAGTAGGGAGCACCTATGTCCCTAATAGGCCCTATGTCAGGTGCACCAAACTACCCCTGCTTACTAAGGGACCTGTCGGGGTGTAAGCACCCTAATAAAAGCGACCACTGCCCGGTCCAATTCCTCTCCAATGCCCTATGGTCACCCTATCATTTACTGTACTCCAAACTGGTTCCATCCAAAAGGAATAGTCGGGGAGATTGTTACGGCAGCCTGTAGCCGGCGCCAAGTTGTAAAAAAAATACACATAAAAAATGTCCCAAAAAGAACATCACATGTTGGCACAGTCACATGCCCTGGGTGTAGCATATGGCTCCACCCACATTAGGGCATTTTTGCCCTGACAAGTCTCTGAGCGAGCAGGGGTAGTTTGGTGCACCTGACATGGGGCCCATTAGGTACAAAGCTGCTCCCTACTATCTCCATCCTCCTACCCTGCACATTCAGGATGAGCAGACCACCATTCATCTACAAGCAGTATACATATGGGGACTGGTCTATACCATGCAGCAATACTGGAGTTTTTGTTTTTTGGATACTTTGGGGAAATCCAACCTAAATGTAGCACATGCTGCTTTGTCTTTAAGGGAACATTCACATGTACTGTGTTTGCTGCAGATTTTATACTGTGAATTTTATGTTGCAGATTTCTGCTTTGTAGATTAGGGAATAATTTATAATAATAATAATTTTTATCTATATAGCGTCAACAGATTCCGCAGCACTTTACAATTCTGGGGGTACATACATAGGCAGAAATCAGACATTACAGAGATATACATATAGTTATCCATACAAGAGGAGTGAGGTCCCTGCTCGCATGCATGAGCTTACACACTATCAGGAGGGGGTGCGAGACATAATGGCAAAGTGCATCATTGTTCTTGTGGTTCGGCCATCTTTATAAATAAGGCAGTGCAAGTAAGGGTGGATGAACCTGTCACCAGCCAATGCCTGCATGCACAGGTCTAAGTGCTTAAATTCTTGGTGTGTGTGTGTGTGTAGGGGGGGGGGGGTGTTGGGTTTTAGGGTAGCAGTCAAAATTAGGGAACCTGGTAAGCCTGCTTGAACAGATGAGTTTTGAGGGCACGTTTGAAGCTTCGTGTATTGGAGGTGAGTCTGACAGTCTTGGGTAATGCATTCCATAGAACTGGTGCAGCTCGGGTGAAGTCCTGGAGACGGGAGTGAGAGGTGCGGATTGAGGTGGATGTTAGTCGTAAGTCGTTAGAGGAGCGTAAGGCAAGGGTAGGGCAGTAGACAGAGATGAGGGAGGAGATATAGGGAGGTGCAGTACTGTGGAGGGCTTTATGGGTGAGCAGGAGGAGTTTGTATTGAATCCTGTGTTTAATAGGGAGCCAATGTAGTGACTGGCACAGGGGGGAGGCATCTGTATAGCGGCTGGACATGGAGATGAGCCTGGCCGCTGTATTGAGAATGGACTGGAGAGAGGAGAGTTTAGAGGAAGGAAGGCCGATTAGTAAGGAATTGCAGTAGTCTAGACGGGAATGAATAAGAGCGACAATGAGAGTTTTAGCAGATTCGACAGGAAGGAAGGGACGGATTTTAGAAATGTTTTTTAGATGCAGATTTTAGGAACGTGAAAGAGATTTAATATGAGGAGTGAAGGACAGATCCGAGTCAAATATAACCCCAAGGCAGCGGGCTTGTTGTGTAGGGGTTATGGTTGCACCACAGACAGAGATGTCAGGTGGGGGGCGGTTAGCAGAGGGAGGGAAGACAAGCAGCTCAGTCTTAGCAAGGTTGAGTTTTAGGAATAGGGAGGACATAGCATTAGAGACGGCAGACAGACAGTTACTGGTGTTCTGTAGAAGAGCGGGGGTGATATCACGGGAGGAGGTATGTAGCTGGGTATCATCAGCATAGAGATGGTACTGAAAACCAAACTTGCTGATGATTTGTCCGATGGGTAAAGTGTAAAGTGAGAAAAGGTGAGGACCCAGGACTGATCCCTGAGGAACCCCGACTGTAAGGGGGAGAGAAGATGAGGTGGAGCCAGAAAGTGATAAGCTAAAGAAGCGGTCAGAGAGATAGGAGGAAAACCAGGAAAGAGCAGAGTCCTTGAGGCCTATAGAGCGGAGCGTGGAGAGGAGGAGCTGGTGGTCTACAGTGTCACATACAGATAGAGCAGAGCATGGAGAGGAGGAGCTGGTGGGCTACAGTGTCACATACAGATAGAGCAGAGCATGGAGAGGAGGAGCTGGTGGTCTACAGTGTCACATACAGATAGAGCAGAGCATGGAGAGGAGGAGCTGGTGGTCTACAGTGTCACATACAGATAGAGCAGAGCATGGAGAGGAGGAGCTGGTGGTCTACAGTGTCACATACAGATAGAGCAGAGCATGGAGAGGAGGAGCTGGTGGGCTACAGTGTCACATACAGATAGAGCAGAGCATGGAGAGGAGGAGCTGGTGGTCTACAGTGTCACATACAGATAGAGCAGAGCATGGAGAGGAGGAGCTGGTGGGCTACAGTGTCACATACAGATAGAGCAGAGCATGGAGAGGAGGAGCTGGTTGTCTACAGTGTCACATACAGATAGAGCAGAGCATGGAGAGGAGGAGCAGGTGGTCTACAGTGTCACATACAGATAGAGCGGAGCGTGGAGAGGAGGAGCTGGTGGGCTACAGTGTCACATACAGATAGAGCAGAGCATGGAGAGGAGGAGCTGGTGGGCTACAGTGTCACATACAGATAGAGCAGAGCATGGAGAGGAGGAGCTGGTGGGCTACAGTGTCACATACAGATAGAGCAGAGCATGGAGAGGAGGAGCTGGTGGGTTACAGTGTCACATACAGATAGAGCAGAGCATGGAGAGGAGGAGCTGGTGGGCTACAGTGTCAAAAGCTGCAGATAGGTCCAGGAGAATGAGAAGTGAATGGTCACCTTTAGATTCGGTGGAGAGGAGATCATTAGAGACTTTAGTCAGGGCAGTTTCTGTAGAGTGATGAGGACGGAAACCAGACTGAAGGGGGTCAAGAAGAGAGTTTTCAGAGAGGTAGCGAGTTAGGCTTGAATAGACCAGACGTTCCAACAGTTTAGAGATAAAAGGAAGAGAGGGTTTTTTCAGTAATGGAGTGATGGTGGAGTGTTTGAAAGTCGAGGGGAAGATGCCAGAGGAGAGGGAGAGGTTGAAGATTTTAGTAAGGTAGGTAGTGACAACAGGAGAGAGAGACTGGACGAGGTGTGAGGGAATAGGGTCACTAGGGCAGGTGGTGGGGCGAGAGGAGGAGAGGAGTCTGGAGACTTCCTCCTCTGTCACTGGCTCAAAGGCTGGGAGGATGAGGAGGAACAGTGAGAGGGAATAGGATTAATATTACCTGGGGAATGGGAGATGATCTCCTGGCGGATTGTGTCTATTCTGTCCTTGAAGTAGTTGGCTAAGTCTTCAGCACAGAGGTTAGTGATGGGTGTCTGAGGTTTGGGTTTAAGGAGAGAGTTGAGGGTATCAAAGAGACGTTTTGGGTTATGGGAAAGAGAAGAGATCAAAGTGGTAAAGTAGGATTGCTTAGCAGAGTGAAGAGCAGAGTAGTAGCTTCTAAGCATAGACTTATAATGTAGAAGGTTGGCTGTTGTCTTGGATTTCCTCCACAGACGTTCAGCACACCTAGAACACCGTCTAAGAAAACGAGTTCTGGATGTGTGCCAGGGTTGTGGCCGTCTGTGTCGGGCTGTTTGGGGTATAGGGGGTGCATGTTTGTCCAGGGTGGTTTTGAGGGTAACGTGGTATTGTTTAGCAGCCAAATTAGGACAGGAGAGGGAAGAGGTGGGGGGCAATGATAACTGTACGGTATCTAGCAGTTGTTGGGTGTCTATAGCGCCTAGGTTCCTATATGTGAGTGAGGTCGGGGTGTCAAGAGGAAATAAATGATTGAGCGCATAGAAAATGCAATTGTATAACTCTGCAAATGGCCGTCAGCAAAGACCCAGGCTTTCCTTGTATTCTCTCTCTATCACCTCTCTGCCTGTGTCTGCAGCTCTGTACCTGGTATGGACCTGACAGATTCTCCTGAGCTGTGATTGGTTGCTGTGGACCTGACAGGTTCACCTGAAAGCTGAGCTGTGATTGGTTGCTGTGGGCCAGCGACACCAGTTTCAGTGTTAAGCTATGCGCACACAATGTATTTTTTATGACAAGAACGGCCGTTCTTGTGATAAAATAATGCACTGCATTGAACTCTATGCAAACAGCATCTTTTATTCACACGCTGTATTGAACAATGGCGGTTGTTAGCTACAGCCACACAAACAATTGACTTGTCCATTATTTACGGCCACTAGTGCAGGAACAACGGCTGTGGTTCAAACTGTGCACACATTGAACTGTATGGCCATTCTGATGGCTGTATATTGAACAGATGTCTATGGTTAATTGGATTCCAGGCACACCAAAACCTGCCCGCAATCCAAATAGAAATAAAACAGTGGCCGCTGTTTGACACTGCCAACAACGACCGATGTTTTGACTATGGGTGAACGTTGCCTTACACAGTTTGATAAATCTGGGCCATAGCTGCTCCTATCCATAAACAGCGCCACTATTGTCCCCGTATTTTCTGTGGTATTGCAGCACATTTTCTAGTGAAGTGAATAAAACTGAGTTGTAATACCACATAACACCTGAGGATCAGCATGGCGCTGTTCTTGAAATAAATCAGAAATAAATAAATCAATACATTTATAATTCTGGATAACTCACATAACCCCCTAGATCTAAGATAAAAGCTTACACTGATTTGTTAGTTTATTGTCCGCATTTTTCAAACAAAAGTGACAATTAAAATTGTAAATTATACCAAAAATTGGGTGTGCAGTATATAGGAGAGTTTTCTATGCAACACAATATGACGGTATATGTATATGTATGTGTGACACAATATGACGGTATATTACCCCAATGTGTACTGGATGGGATTCTAATAAAATTATCCACAGACACTGATTACTCATCTACCTTCATTATATACATCTGCGGCGCTGGTTTGGGGAATTTGTACTTTTTATTGATATTCCGTCACCATTTTGATGGCCGCCATATTGGATCAAGGGCAAATTTTCCAATGGGAAGGTAGTCCTGTAGCACATAAAAAAACAGAATTTTCTCAGAAATGGATTGCCACAATCAGGTTTGCAATATCTCTCTTGTTCAGATATCTCGTTTTACCGTTTGTAATTGTATTTTTCAATAAAGAAAAACAAACAATTGGCCAAGACAAAGATGGCAAAGGTATAAGTAGAAGTATGAGTGTAAAAAACTAGAAATACCTTGCGTTGAAAAGATACTTCACACCTGTTCACAAACATAAGTGTGCCGGTTCACAAACAGACACCCAGCTAGAAAAGAGTGGGGTCCTCCTAGCCAGAGCTCCGATTCTGCAGATTATTGCTCCTTGTAATAAAGACAATGATCATCGACTGATTGGTTATTTTTGGTCCTGACCTACAAACATTGGCCGCCGACTGCGCATCACTACGTGTAATAACGATGCACGGCCGATGGCTGATGACTGTATAAAGAAAATAATAAAGTATATACATACCTCTGCCCGCTCCCCGATGCTTCTGCCCGCTCCCCCATATTTTCCTGGCTTCTGCCTGTTGTCCGCAGCTGCCAGTGGAACTTCACAGACCGTCTCTGAAGTTCCACCAGCGGCTAAGGACAGCGGGCAGAAGCAATGAAGATACTGGGGAGCAGTATGCAAGAGTAATGTGATCGGCTTAGTAATCCCGCTGTCTGCCCTCTCTATGGAAAAGGTAGAGACAGCCCCAGGACCACATGGAAAAACCTAGATGTTATCCATATGGTCCTCGGGCTGCCCCCCACCTTCTCCACAGAGCGGACTGACAGCGGGATTACAAATCTGACCATTTTACTTCATAGCCCACTAAATCAGCCCCCCGTCTGTTTTTGGAAGAAATGAGTGTGTGTCTAATCCTGGATGAGCAGTGTAATAGTGCCCCCACCTACACCCTATCCCATCCAAGCACATAGGTCAGATGGGCACAGAAGGAGGTCTCATGCTCAGCAATATACCAATGTCCTCTGCTTACTCTCTCTATTTCCTATTTCAGGCTGGACTGGATGACGGCGAGGGTGAGTTTTGTCTATAATATCTCTATGTATCTATGTATCTCTACAATGTATAAAGCAGTTCTCTAAACTAACGCTTTTCTATTTTTTTTTCTTTAGATGAAGAATCGGATTTCGGGTGAGTAAATCTAAACTGAAGATGTAAAACTTGTGTGACCCTATAATTCCTCCCCTATAGACCCCGATCATCACTGATGTCTCTAATGTGTGTTAGGTTTTCACTATCTTCTCTATTCTATCACTAACAGGAGCGACATCGACGACATCGCGGAGGATTCGGACGATTGGGAGTAAGTATCTCATAGTCTTGTCTTAAACAACAAGCCTATAAAAATTACAGGTGTTAGGAGCTTTTTTTTGTTGTTTTTTGAGGGGTAATTCAGCAAAAAAAAATTCTTTTGAATCAACAGGTGCCAGAAAGTGCCAGAGATTTGTAATTTACTTCAATATAAAAAAATCTCCAATACTTATCAGCTGCTATATGCCCTGCATGAAGTGGTGTATTCTTTCAGTCTTTTCAGTCTGACACAGTTGCTCTATGCTGCCATCTAAGTCTGGGACAGGAACTGCACTGTAGCAAATCCCCATAGAAAACCTTTCCTGCTTTCCAGACTGGAAAGAATACCACTTCCTGCAGGACATTCAGCAGCTGATAAGTAATGGATGACTTGGGATTTTTTAATGGAAGTAAATTACAAATCTCTAAACCTCTGGCACTTTTCTGGCACCAGCTGGTTTGAAAGGAAAAACTTTTTGCTTAACAATCCTTTCTACTACCTTCTTATTGGTGAAGTTCTGCCAGAAAACTGATGTCTCTAACGTGTGTTTGGTTCTCACCATCTTCCCTATTCTATCACCAACAGCAGCGACGACATCGATGAGCGTCTGGAGGATTTGGAGTAAGTATCGCACAGTAACATATAGTATAGTAATATAATCAGTCACATACATGTTTGCAGGGGATCACGTGTTAAAAAACAAAACTTTGAAAAACAGCATTTGGAGCTTTCTGCATTTTGGAGTGCCAGAGATTTGTCATTTACTTCCAGTACTTATCAGCTGCTGCACGTCCTGCAGGAAGTGGTGTATTCTTTCCAGTCTGACACAGTGCTCTCTGCTGCCACCTCTGTCCATGTCATGAACTGTCCAGAGCAGCAGCAAATCCCCATAGAAAACCCACTTCTACTCTCCAGACTGGAAAGAATACACCACATCATGCAGGACATGCAGCAGCTGATAAGTAATGGAAGACTTAAGATTTTCAAAGTAATGGGTTCAATGGATTCAAAGTAATGGGTACAATAAAGGAAGCGCTTATATGTCTCCTACCTGCCGGATCCACTCCTGGCTTTGGCTCAAAAATTCCAGTGGCAGATTTCCAAAAAAACTGTCTTGTGTGAAACCAACCTCAATCACATGAACTGTAAAGTGAAAAAAACAAAAACTTTTTTTTTCTTTACAACGAATGTCATTGCATATCAACAATCAAAAATAAATATACAAAAATATAAATGTCATCCATCCATTTGAAGTGAAGGAGGCGGGATCCGTTTCAAGTCCGCTCAGATCCCGTCTCCTTCACTGAGTGGCTGAGCGGACCTGAGAAGTCACGTCTCGGGAAGCGGCTGGGAATCGGGCACCGGAGCGCTGCGATGCGGAACCCGCTGCTGGAACCGGGGAGGTGAGTGGACGGCTTTTTCCTCGCCCACCTCCTCCCCGGTCCCAGTAGAAAAGTGCCCCCCCACTGGAGTACCCCTTTAACAAAACACACAACCCATATGTAAAGAATAGACGCCATACCTAGAGCACACACCAAGGTCCCAATGTGACGGAAACCACCAAGAAGACAAAATCACTGATTGTGGTGACTTTCACATCTCATCCCAAATCCCCAGTGCTAACAGCGCATTTATAGTCCCATCATCTGGTCTAATAAATCTGGGCCAGTGGATTTCCAATGTAAATGTTTCTATAAAACCTCCCCCAATATGCAGCACTTGGAGGACAGACTAATATCCCCTTTATAATATGCAATTATTTTTTATTATTATGTAATAGGTGGAAGATGGCCGTGATGGACGCCCCGTGGATTTTCAGGTAATTACACTACATTAAAACAGCAGAAAAAATCAAATAAATCATTTTTACAATAGCTTTTGCTCCCGCTCGCACAAATCTCTGCCCGTTCCATAGACTCCGTTCTATGGCCGGTCAGATTCCGCCACCCACCCAAAGAATTGACTTGTCACTAGAACGGAGTCTATGGCACGGGTGGAGATGTGGTCCAGCGCGTGTGGCCTAATCCGAGGCGGGTTACTAGTAAGTAATTGAAGAGGAAAGTTTTCTGCTTGAAATTCCTCTATTCAGCTCTGGCAGAATAGGAGCAGAATTCAAACCCCATTGACTTCTATAGGATTCCTCTGGAGGAATCGGCCCAAAAAATTGACATGTCAATTCTTTGTCGGATGGCGGATCCGTGGCAGAAAATTCTGATGGAAAATTCTGCTGTGTGAATAACAGAGCGGAAATCCCATTGAACACAATAGAAAATTCCTCTATTCATAATTTATGGGAAGAATTTCACGCGGAAATTTAGGGTGTGTTCACATTATGGAATCTGCACGGATAACCTGCCACGGATTCCACTGCTCCGCATCTTCCATTGACTCCTTTCTATAGTCGGGGGATTCCGCCATCCGCACAAAGAATTGACATGTCAATTCTTTGGGCAGATGTCGGAATCCGCCCGATTATAGAATGGAGTCTATGGGACAGGTGGAGAGGCACACGGGTGCGAGCAGGGGCGAGCGGCGGAATACACTGGAGATTATCCGTGCAGATTCTGAAGTGTGAACACACCCTAAGAGCGGATCCTGCTTCAAATTCCTGGCCTATTCCTCAAGGGGAAAACTGGCAGTGATGACAAGGGGTTAATAAATATCCTGATGGATTTCATGTTCTTATTGAGAGGTCACAATAAATAACATTTTCTGAAAGTTTCAAATGGGACCAAGTACCAATCCTCCTAACCAACCCTATGTTCTCTGTTACAGAGACGACAAGTACCCGCTCTACAGTTGGATCCCGAGCCTGGAGACCATCGTGTAAGTATGAAGAAGCAGCAGAGATATAATCATCCATCTACATGATATGACAATATGAGTCCATTTATATCTGTGTTCCCCACCAAACACTCACATATGTATATTCACATATCCCCAAACACTATGGGGCAGATTTAACACACAAACTGGTTTCTGATCTATATACAGTGAGACTGACGAAGAGGAGGAAGAGAACGAGGCTGCGGACATCCCCTGGTGAGGGCTCAAACCTTATAGTATTGGGAATACATGTTTATTCTTTAACCATCCTGTATAGAGAGAGGAGCGTGGGGAGGACAGGATAGGGGGCGCTCTAGTTAGACATAGAATCCTATTTTCTATTTATTTTTACTGCATCTTCCCCTATAGACTCCGATCATCCTGAGGATGTCTCTAAATATCATTATTGTCTCTTATTAATGACGTTCTGCCAGAAAACTGATGTCTCTAATGTGTGTCTGGTTTTCACTATCTTCTCTATTCTATCACTTACAGGAGCGAGGACGACACCGAGGAGGACACAGAGGATTGGGAGTAAGTATCTCATAGTCTCGTCTTAAACAACAAGCCTATGAAAATTACAGTGTTAGGAGTTTTTTTAAAGGGGTATTTCAGCAAAAAAATTCTTTCAAATTAGCTGTAGCCAGAAAGTGCCAAAGATTTGTAATTCACTTCTATTAAAAAAAAATTCCAGTACTTCTCAGCAGCTGTAGGTTCTGCAGGAAATGGTGTATTCTTTCCAGTCTGTTGTTCTCCCCATAGAATCCCCATAGAAAACCTCTCCTGCTTTCCACAACAGAAAGCATACCCCTTTCTGTAGGACATACAGCAGCTGAGAAGTAATGGAGGACTTGAGATTCTTTAATGGAAGTAAATTACAAATCTCTGGCACTTTCTGGCACCAGCTGTTTTGAAAGAAAAACTTTTTTTTGCTGAACTATCCCTTTAATTTTACATTAGTTGTATTTTTTCTAGCAAAATTTGTAGCATTTGGTTAACTGTAAAACTAAAAATGTAAAACTTGTGTGACCCTATAATTCCTCCCCTATAGACACCGATCATCACTGATGTCTCTAATGTGTGTTAGGTTTTCACTATCTTCTCTATTCTATCACTAACAGGAGCGACATCGACGACATCGCGGAGGATTCGGACGATTGGGAGTAAGTATCTCATAGTCTCGTCTTAAACAACAAGCCTATGAAAATTAGTGTAAGGAGATTTTTTTATTTTAAATTTTTTAAAGGGGTAATTCAGCCAAAAAATTCTTTCAAATCAACTGTTGCCAGAAAGTGCCAGAGATTTGTAATTTATTTCTATAAAAAAAAAAACAAAAAAAAAAAAACCCAATACTTATCAGCTGCTGTATGTCCTGCCGGAAGTGGTGTATTCTTTACAGTCTAACACAGTTGCTCCCTGCTCCCACCTCTGTCTGGGACAGGAACTTCCCAGAGCAGTAGCAAATCCCCTTAGAAAACCTTTCCTGCTGTTCAGACTGGAAAGAATACCACTTCCTGCAGGACATTCAGCAGCTGATAAGTAATGGAGGACTTGGGATTTTTTAATGGAAGTAAATTACAAATCTCTTGCACTTTTCTGGCACCAGCTGATTTGAAAGAAAAAAAATGTTTGCTGAACTATCCTTTTCTTATTGGCCAGAAAACTGATGTCTCTAATGTGTGTTTGGTTCTCACCATCTTCCCTATTCTATCACCAACAGCAGCGACGACATCGATGAACGTCTGGAGCATTTGGAGTAAGTATCTCACAGTAACATATAGTATAGTAATATAATCAGTCACACAGACAAGTTTGCAGGGGGATCTGGTATTAAAAAACAAACCTATGAAAAACAGCATTTGGAGCTTTCTTTTTTTTTAAAGCGGTATTTCAGCAAAAAAATAAAAAACCTTTCAAATCAACAGGTGCTACAGAGTGCCAGAGATTTGTAATTTACTTACAAATCTCAATTCTTCCGGTACTTATCAGCTGCTTTATGTTCTGCAGGAAGTGGTGTATTCTTTCCAGTCTGACACAGTGCTCTCTGCTGCCACCTCTGTCCATGTCATGAACTGTCCAGAGCAGCAGCAAATCCCCATAGAAAACCTCTCCTTCTCTCCAGACTAGTAAGCAAACACCACATCATGCAGGACATACAGCAGCTGATAAGTAATGGCAGAGTTGAGATTTTTTCATAGATTACAAATCTCTGGCATTTTCAGTCACCAGTTGATTTGAATTTGTTTCTCTTTTTTTCATGTTACATCACTTGTATTGTTTTCTAGCAAACCTTGCCGCATTTTGTTTAAATAAAGTGTTTTTCTTGTGTCTGATTTTTGTGGTGTTTTCCCCCATAGCAGATCATGTGATTCATTGGTTTCCCTTTGAGGCTGGATTTACACATGCCAGTTCTTTGTAAAGCTGCCATTGCAGTTTTTGAGCCAAAACCAGAAGTGGATTCAAAGTAATGGGTACAATAAAGGAAGCGCTTATATGTCTCCTACCTGCCGGATCCACTCCTGGCTTTGGCTCAATAATTACAGCGGCAGATTTAAAAAAAAACTGTCTTGTGTGAAACCAACCTCAATCACATGAACTGTAAAGTGAAAAACAAAAAACGTAACAAAACACACAACACATATGTAAAGAAAAGACGCCATACCTAGAGCACACACCAAGGTCCCAAAGTGACGGAAAACACCAAGTAGACAAAAGCATTGATGGCGGTGACTTTCACATCTCATCCGGCTCCAGCATTTTTCTGCTAATAAGGAAAGGGAGGTTTTTGATAAGAATTCCAATAAATATAAAGCAGAGACAGTTGAATTGAATTATTCTATAGTTACCCACTCTTGACACTTCCTTAATACTTCTCAACACTTTCTCCCACCTATCTTCATCTATCCTCCCGATTACTCCCTCCCATTTATCCTTACTTTTAGTCCCTATATGTTGTTCCATTATAAGGTGCGAGTATATTGTTGTGATCTCTTTCTTTTTAATTGATCCACTCCTTAATTTTGTAACTAATGGGCTGGGGCTACATCCTTGCAACTTACTATTATTCTGACTTGCAACTAACGCTTTTCTGCATCTAACATAAGAGAACCAGTGTCTTTCCTCTATCTTGTATTCTGCTTTTAGACTGTCCCAACTCTTTATGATGTTTCCGTCCATTATATCTCTGTTCTCACCCCCACCCCATCCAATACTTTTACTACTCCCAATTTCCTAACTTCTCCTAACTCATCATATAACCATAATGGGGCAAATTCCATTACTCCCTGATTATTTAGAGATTTTTTTTTACCCACTCCCACGTTCTAACTAAGGTCTTTACCATGACCACATTACTCCAAGCTTTCTTCCCCAGAACTCCTGTCTCCAGGATTTGAAAAATATCCCAAGTTCCATTACTAATGCTATTGCCCCATCCTGCTTCCATCTGGCCAACCAATATATTTGAGAAGCATAATAGTATTTTTCCACGTCTGGGACCCCCAATCCACCTCTTGTCATTGGGATACATAAGTTCTCCAGTTTTGTTCTTACTCTTTTCCGTCCCCATATTAATGCATTTAACATCACCTTTATTCTTTTAAAATATTTTCTCTCTATCAGTGTGGGCGTAGCACTAAATACATACAAGAGTTTAGGTAGCTGCTCTTCCTTATTACACTGAGCGGAATCTGCCGGATCAGGACCATTCAGTGGATCATTGCTCCGTGTAATAAAGAGTGATCGTGTCTTTTGGTCCTGACCTTAAATCATCAGTCACCGACTTCATATCTCTACATGTAATAGTGATGTGCAGCTGATGGCTGATGGCTGTGTAAAGAAAATAATAAAGTATATGCATACCTGCCACACTCTCCGGTGCTTCTGCCTGCTCCTCGGTATCATCCCGGTAGCAGCAGCCAGGAAGATACCGGGACTGGGTAGAAGCATTGGGGAGCGTAGCAGGTATGTATATACTTTATTATTTTACACTAAAGACAAGGGCTACACGGACATCGCTAACAACAAATATATATACAGTCCATGCTGCACGATTATTGAGCTGGGTAATAGGCTCAGTAAATAAACGTCGATCTAGCAGATTGGTGCTCATTTACATTGTCAATCAGGCCGTGTAACATGGCGATTTGTCTGAACTAAGGGTGCGTTTACACAGAAAGATTTATCTGACAGATTTTGGAAGCCAAGGCCAGGAATGGATTTGAAAAGGGGATAGATCCCAGTCTTTCCTTTATGACCTGATCCCTGTTTATAGTCTGTTCCTGGTTTTGGATTCAAAGATCTGTCAGATAAATCTGTCTGTGTAAACGCACCATAATGCTGCGTTTACACGTAACGATTATCGTGCAAATTTGATAATCGTACGTGTAAACGCAGTGAACGATCAAACAACGAGCAAAAAATCGTTAATTTTGATCTTTGAACAAGTTCTCAAATCATCGACGGTCGTTCGCAAAAATTTCGCTGATCACTTCGTGTAAACGGTCATCGCGAAAGTCCACCCACCCGCAGCCGGCCCCCGCTTCTCCGAAGCCCGGCCACGCATCCTACAGCCCGCTGCGCCTGCTCCATCGCCACCCCCGCCCCCCCGTTCGCCCCCGGGCGGGCGGGCGGGCTTTGAGCCGGCTTAAACGATCTTAAAACGATCGCAAAAGGAATTTTCGTACGATATATCGTACCGTCTAAATGCTGATTGTTATGAAAAAAAACCTGCTACTCCGACATTGTTAATCGTACGATCAGGCGAATTACTGTTCCGTGTAAACGTAGCATAAGTCTCCTCTATCATCCTGACTGACGGCCAAGCCAAAACAATCAGTCACGCTGATGGGGGAAAGGCTAATGGGGGGCTTGGAGCTAGGGAAGCAGTGGCACTTTACAGGTTAAGCCACACCTTAAAGACACTTACAGGTACACAGGAGGGATCTGATGCCTAGCAACATCCCCTTGGGTATTTAAAAAAAATGTCCTTTGATTTAATATAAAAAAGTAAGAAAACTTTTTTTTAAGGTGAACTCACATATTGTACTTTATACAGAGTTTTTTTTGTATAGATTTTGTGCAAAATTGGCACAAAAATATTCCAACCTAAATCCCCAGTGCTAACAGCGCATTTATAGTCAGATCATCTGGTCTAATAAATCTGGGCCAGTGGATTTCCAATGTACATGTTTCTATAAAACTTCCCCCAACATGCAGCACTTGGAGGACAGACTAATATCCCCTTTATAATATGCAATTATTATTTTTATTATTATGTAATAGGTGGAAGATGGCCATGATGGACGCCCCGTGGATATTCAGGTAATTACACTACACGAAAATAGCAAAAAAATCTAATAAATTATTTTTACAATAGTTTTCGCCCCCGCTCGCACACATTTCTGCCCTTGCCATAGACTCCATTTTATGGTCGGACGGATTCCGCCGTCCACCCAAAGAATTGACTTGTCAATTCTTCGGGTGGATGGCGGAATATAACCGAACATAGAACAGAGTCTATGGCATGGGTGGAGATGCGTTCCAGCGCAAGTGGCCTAATCCGAGGCGGGTTACCAGCGAGGAATTGAAGAGGAAAGTTTTCTGCTTGAAATTCATCTATTCAGCTCTGGCAGAATAGGAGCAGAATTCAAGCGGAATTCAAGCAGAAGCATGACTTCTATAGGATTCCCCTGCTGGAATCGGCCCAAAAAATTGACAAGTCAATTCTTTGTCGGAAGGCGGATGCGCGGCAGAAAATTCTGCTGTGTGAACAACAGAGCAGAAATACCATTGAACACAATGGAATTGCTCTATTTAAATTTTATGGGAAGAATTTCAAGCGGAAATTTAGGGTGTGCTCACATTATGGAATCCGCACGGATAACCTGCCACGGATTCCACTGCCCGCATCTCCTCCTCCATTTCCATTGACTCCATTCTATGGTCGGGGGGATTCCGCTATCCGCCCAAAGAATTGGCATGTCAATTCTTTGGGCAGATGTCGGAATCCGCACGACCATAGAATGGGACAGGTGGAGAGGCACACGTGAGCGAGCAGGGGAGAGCGGCGGAATCCACTGGAGATTATGCGTGCAGATTCTGAAGAGTGAACACACCCTAAGAGCGGATCCCGCTTTAAATTCCTCGCCTATTCCTCAATGTGCACATCCCCTTAAGGGGAAAACTGGCAGTGATGACAAGGGGTTAATAAATATCCTGATGGATTTCATGTTCTTATTGAGATGTCACAATAAATAACATTTTCTGATAGTTTCAAATGGGACAAAGTAGCAATCCTCCTAACCAACCCTATGTTCTCTGTTACAGAGACGACAAGTACCCGCTTCACGGTTGGATCCCGAGCCTGGAGACCATCGTGTAAGTATGAAGAAGCAGCAGAGATATAATCATCCATCTCCCTGATATGACAATATGAGTCCATTTATATCTGTGTTCCCCACCAAATACTCACATATGTATATTCACATATCCCCAAACACTATGGGGCAGATTTATATATGTGCAGCCCTGAGCACATTGAGAAAGGGGCACAAAAAGCTGTGGCCTCCATCTGCTACTAATTTATCCTGGTTTATGCCGAAAAACAGGGAAAAATCAGGGCAGAAACCTACACCTGCTGCGGAGCACTTGTAGATTTCTATACCTGCTGTGGAGCACTTGTAGATTTCTATACCTGCTGCGGAGCACTTGTAGATCTCTGCAGCTGCCTTGTGGTAGGTACAGGTCCTGCTGGATTTACTCCAGTCTTAATAAATGTCTATATATATTTATACACACAAGCTGGTTTATGTTCTATATACAGTGAGACTGACGAAGAGGAGGAGGCGGACGAGGCTGCGGACTTTTCCAGGTGAGGGCTCAAAGTTTATTTTTTTTACCATCCTGTATAGAGAGAGGAGCGTCAGGAAGACAGGATGTGTATATGTATGTGTGTGTATATATATATATATATATATATATATATATATATATATATATACATACAAGCTGGTGTATGTTCACAGTGAAATCGACGACGACGAGGAAGATGGCGCGGCTGCGGACATCCCCAGGTAAGGGCTCAAAGCTTATAGTATTGTGAATACAAGTTTTTTGTTTTTTTTACTATATTGTATAGAGAGAGGAGCGACAGGAAGACAGAATGTGTGTGTGTGTATATATATATATATATATATATATATATATATATATATATATATATATACAAGCTGGTGTATGTTCTCTATACAGTGAAATCGACGTCGACGAGGAAGAGGACGTGGCTGACGACATCCCCAGGTGAGGGCTCAAAGCTTATAGTATTGTGAATACACGTTTATTTTTTCCCCATCCTGTATAGAGAGAAGAGCAGTGGGAGGGCAGGATAGGGGGCGCTCTAGTTAGACATAGAATCATATTTTTCTATTTATTTTAACAGCATTTATTCACATTACAAACTGCTGACACTGGGACTTAGTTGTTAAGGTCCCCATACACTTTATACTTTAGCTGGCTGTACCTGCAATATACAGTACTATATGGTCAATGTATAGAGCAGTGTACAGCTCACTACATTACTATTGCAATCACCTTCTTTACAATAAAATATTTAATGTGTAATATAACAATATATTTATATATGAGATGGTTTACGTTCTATACACAGAGAAGAAGAGGACGACGAGGAGGACAAAGGGACGGCCGTGGAGATCCCCAGGTAATGAAACAAAACCTATAACATTGTGAAGCAAGGAATTGTTATTTACCATGCTGTATATAGAGAGAGGACGGGGGCGCTCTATTTGGAGGTGGGATCTAATTTCTATTGTGGGTAATGGTGAATAGTATATTACTGCAGGTGTGAATAGGGCTGGTAAAAGAGCATTGTTTCTATATAATCTGCTCAGAAATTCTGGTTTCCTTACACTAACCATTGATTTCCCTCCATTTCTTGGTCATTTCTCCTCGGCAGAAGCAGCAGCAGGAGGAGATCCATCTTATCCAGGTAAATATATGGGATGATACAGTTACATGATAACACAACTCTATCGCTGCACTGTATATCCTCATGTCATCACTATATATTATATTACCAGTCACATATAATAACCATGAAAGGCCTCATGTACATAATACAGACATACAAGTGACATGGTGCCGCCTGTGTCTCACCCACTAGGATAGCACTGAGTCCCCTCTCTCCAGTGTAATGTCTATTCCCCATCACTGCTGACGGGTCTGATCTCAGGAAAGTCATGCTGGTTTTTCTCCTTCCCTTATAGACTGCGGGCGCTGTTCTGCTGCTGCTGCGCCACCAAGGAGGAGTAAAGGTGAGTACCCAAAATCCCCTCACACCTCAGATCACTTTTATTCTGACTGTATATTCATATGGAGCCTATATATGTAACCTGTCATTATTAACACATTGCTTGTTATATATCCTATCTAGGTAACACCGGCCCGCCAGAGTGAGGAGAAGACACCCGACCATCTGGAGCTGTCTGGAGGAGGAGGCGTCCGCAACATCAAGTGGTAAATGGGACGCCCATAACATCCGGAGGATACATTTACCACACATGGGGAGGAGGAGCCCCCTTTTACCATCAGAGATAGGAGGAGTAGACACTCACAACACCTAGAGGGGTCTGGAGGAGGTGCCCTTAAAGGGGTTATCTAGGTAACTAAAAAGGCATTTCCTTCCTCGCCGGCTTCTCACTTCTAGTTTGGTCTCCTCTCACACCATCATCTTCTTACCTAGCAAAACGGAGGCGGCCTGAGACAGTGGGGCAGGTACTTTGTTGTGATTGTCGCATGCGGGTGAAACCAGTGGCGGCCAATGTACAAACAATGTTGCCACTGTCATCACAACATTGCCCGTACATTGACCACTGCTGGCGGTGAGTTTCACCCACATGTGGTGATCACACCATAGTACCTGATCTACTGTCTCAGACCTTTGCCAGGTCAGAAGATGTTGGAATGAGATGAGTCCGAACTGGAAGTGAGATGCTGGTAATGGTGGAAATATCTTTTTAGCTCTTCAGATAACCCCTTTTAACATCTAGAGGCAAATTAGGGGCCAGTTACATCCGGAGGATTTATTTGCCTCACAATGGGGAAGGAGGAGCCCCCTTTTACCACCAAAAATAGGAGGACTAGACTCTAAGAACACCTAGAGGGTCTGGAGGAGGTGCCCTTACAGGGGTTATCTAGGTAACTAAAAAGGCATTTCCTTCCTCGCCGGTGTCTCACTTCTGGTTTGGTCTACTCTCGCACCATCATCTTCTTATCTGGCAAAACGGAGGCGGCCTGAGACAGTGGGGCAGGTACTTTGTTGTGATTGGTGCATGCAGGTGAAACCAGTGGCGGTCAATGTACAAACAATGTTGCCGCTGTCATCACAACATTGCGCGTACATTGACCACTGCTGGCGGCGAGTTTCACCCACATGTGGTGATCACACCATAGTACCTGATCTACTGTCTCAGACCTTTGCCAGGTCAGAAGATGTTGGGATGAGATGAGTCCCAACTGGAAGTGAGATGCTGGTAATGGTGGAAATATCTTTTCAGCTCCCCAGATAACCCCTTTTAACATCAAGTGGTAAATGGGGCGCCCATAATATCAGGAGGATATATTTACCACACATGGGGAAGGAGGAGGCTACTTTCACCATCAGAGATAGGAGGAGTAGACACTCACAACACCTAGAGGGGTCTGGAGGAGGTGCCCTTAAAGGGGTTATCTAAGTAACTAAAAAGGCATTTCCTTCCTCGCCGGCTTCTCACTTCTGGTTTGGTCTCCTCTCACACCATCATCTTCTCACCTGGCAAAACGGAGGCGGCCTGAGACAGTGGGGCAGGTACTTTGTTGCGATTGTTGCATGTGGGTGAAACCAGTGGCGGCCAATGTACAAACAATGTTGCCGATGTCATCACAACATTGCGCGTACATTGACCACTGCTGGCGGTGAGTTTCACCCACATTTGGCGATCACACCATAGTACCTGATCTACTGTCTCAGACCTTTGCCAGGTCAGAAGATGTTGGAATGAGGTGAGTCCGAACTGGAAGTGAGATGCTGGTAATGGTGGAAATATCTTTTCAGCTCCCCAGATAACCCCTTTTAACATCTAGAGGCAAATTAGGGGCCCGTAACATCAGGTGGGTTTATTTGCCTCACATGGGGGAAGGAGGACCCCCCTTTACCATCAAAAATAGGAGGACTAGACTCCAAGAACACCTAGAGCGGTCTGGAGGAGGCGCCCTTAGATAAGTTAGCTAGGGAGCTAGACGGCATTATCTTTCCTTTTGTCTCTCCTCCGGTTTGGTGTCTTCTCATTCTACACTATCTGACTTGGCATAAAGGCGGCGGGCTGAGACAGTGGGGCAGGTACTGGGCATCGATTGTCACATGTGGGTGAAACCAGTGGTAGCCAATGTACACATGATATTCCATCATTATGCATATATTGGCCACTACCGGTGGGACTGGTTTCACCCACATGTGGTTATCACACCATAGTACCTGATCTCCCACCTCAGCCGCCACCTATACCAGGTCAGAAGTTGTTGGGATGAGATGTCACCAAACTGGAAGTGAGATGCCGGTGAGAGAGGAAAGGAAATGCCTGTTCAGCTCCCCAGATAACCACTGTAACACCTAGAGGCAAATGAGGCGCCATTAACATCATTGGGGTTCATTTGCCTCAAATGGGGAAAAGGAGGAGGCCCCCTATAACATTAGCAAAAGGGGGAGAAGACTCCTTTAAACATCTGTAGGAGTCTGGAGGAGGTGTCTGTAGCATCCGTAGGCAAATTAACATCCATCAGAACTTGACTGGGCATCCTCCAATATCCGGCTGGCATCAGAAACCACCACCTCCTGATGACCCTCTACACCCCAGGAGCAGCCGGTGAGTATTTCCCATCTGGCACCAAGAGAGTTCAGGAATAATAGCTGCTTGTTGTAGCCCTGGGGCCATTGACACCAGTGATCTTACCACAGCTCTATTATCCCTGAACTCTCCGCTACAGGCCTAGTAAGTATCGCACCTCACAGACACATGACGACTACACACACACAAATATATATATATATATATATATATATACACATAAACATGCACTACACATAGATAGCGGCTGTGATCCTGGGACTTGCTCTGATCGCCACATTTGGGGTCGGGAAGGAATTTTTCCCCTTGAGGACAATTGACTCTTCCCTCTTAGGGGTTTTTGCCTTCCTCAGGATCATCTCAGCCTCACAGCCCCCACAGTCATACATGTAAAATTACTCTCCCTATAATTCGAAATAAAATATCTTTTTTTGCCCCTTTACATCTTTGTGTCTGTGTCTTTACTTCCAGGTAGTGTCCGGATCATTCCGCACATGGTGATACCAAGTCTGGCTGTTTTTAGTTACATTTTTATTTGAAAAATGGGAAAAAGGGGGTGAGTTAAATTTTCATCAAGTGGGCAGTTTTCTTATATTTATTATTTAACATTTTTTAAAGGTTTCCTGTTATTTGGACAAACTTCTGATATGTCATAGTGACACGCTAGAAGATTGTGTGGGTGGGGAAAAGGTGCTGAGACCCTTACTGATTGCTAGAATGAAGGGGCAGAAGTGCAGTAGGTTAATCCCCCCTCATAAGTAGATGCCCCCGGTAGTTAGGCAATTTCCCCATTAGGTGTGTAGGGGGGGGGGGGGGTGTTACCTCCTATTGCAGTACACAACGCATGTCACGGCACTCTTGCTTTACTTTATGACAGTCTTCGATACCTGCTTAAACATGTGAACTACACTATGGTCATAAGAAGGAAAATAACAGTGGACCATGGAAACACCAAGTCACATGATCAGGCACAGGTGACAAGTATCCATTACCGCTACACAAAGAACAATACAGCCAATAATACCGCCATACAGTGGTCAGAATCATTTGTACACAAGTTATCACACTGCCGACTATATGAGAGAGTAAAGCACTGATCAGAGGATCTGGAGGATCGGTCAGCTCTCCTGACATGTCTGGTTTAGGAAAAACTCATATTCCCGAAAGCAATTGTGGAGCGTCTCTTCTGAGCGCTCTGCATTGTGTCACTCCTTTTATTCCTGCTGGAAATGTATGAATAAATGGTCGACTATTTGCTACCAAAATACATACATTTATTTTCATAAAGTTATCTTACAAAGTAATGTAACTTTATTAAAGCAATGTATTAGTAAATTAAGGGGGGTATTTTTGCGTCTCCAGAACAACCTTTATTTGTTTGGCAAAACCAGACTAAAAACCTTAAAGAGGTTATCCAGGATTAGTAAAACATGACCGTATTCCTATAAAAACAGCACCACTCCTGTCCTCAGTTTGTTTATGGAATTGCAGCTCAGATCCACTGAAGTCAATGGAACTGAGTTGTAATACCACACACAACCTGAGGACACGTATGTCGCTATTTGTGGAAGAATGTTTTTCTAATCCTAGATAATTCCTTTAAAGCGAATCTGTCATCCATTGAACACCTACAGAACTAATGACAGTGTTATACACTTTGTACTGCAAGGTTAAAGGGAACCTATTACTACTGGTGATATCTCTCACCAGGGGCGTAGCTAAAGGCTGATGGGTCCTGGTGCAAAATGTTAGCTTGGGGCCCCCCATCTCACCCGATCAGGCAAAGTCATATCTAACGTTATATCCAATTACTCTAATGTGCCACCATGTTCTAATGCACTGTCACTGCCTCCACCTCATGTACTGCACTACTTCCCCCTATAATTAATGGACTGTACTGTTTCATTGTCTAATCATTGTATTCCGATCTTTGACTCTCCAGCTGAAAAACTACAACTCTCATCATAAACTGCCAGTTGGAAACAATGGGGGTTTTAGTGCTGCAACCTGAAGAGCCACATGCTGCAAAACTACAACTCCCATAATAAACTGTCAGCAGGGCACAATGAAGTTTGAACTTCTGCAACCTGGAGAAGTCACCTGATATCACCTGCAGTCCTATGTAACACCACAGATAACTGTGATATCTCTGAGTACAGATAATGTAGTAGCTGTCACCTCGGGGAACCCCTACTAAATGATGTTCTACGAAATAAGAAAAGTGTCATACAGGGACTCACAGGTGACGTCTTCTTTGATCTGAGGCGTCACTTTCCCTTTTCCTCTCCATCCGGCCCAGACCTACATGATGATTCCTTCCAGATACGTTTCATCTTTTCAGAACCTGCGAGACAAGCAATTTAGGCTCCGCACATTTATAGCAACTTCCTTCCCTTTCTCCCTCCTGTAGGCTCCCAAAGTAACTGCGCTGTTTGGGATGCCCCCTGTATGTAGGATCCCCTGCTGTGCCCCCTGTATGTAGGATTCCCTGCTGTGCCCCCATGAGCTAATAATGCCCCCAGAGGTGCCCCCATGAGCTAATAATGCCCCCAGAGATGCCCCCATGAGCTAATAATGCCCCCAGAGGTGCCCCCCATGAACTAATAATGCCCCCAGAGGTGCCCCTATATACTAATAATGCCCCCAGAGGTGCCCCCATGAGCTATTAATGCCCCCATAGGTGCCCCGATATACTAATAATGCCCCCAGAGGTGCCCCCATGAACTAATAATGCCCCCAGAGGTGCCCTTATGAGCTAATAATGCCCCCAGAGGTCCCTTCATATACTAACATTGCCCCCAGAGGTGCCCCCATATACTAATAATGCCCCCAAAGGTTCCCCCATATACTAATAATGCCCCGAGAGGTGGCTCCATGAACTAATAATGCCCCCAGAGGTGCCCCCATGAACTAATGCCCCGAGAGGTGCCCCCATATACTAATAATGCCCCCAGAGGTGCCCACATATACTAAAAATGCCCCCATAGGTGCCCCCATATACTAATAATGCCCCCAGAGGTGCCCCCATATACTAATAATGCCCCCAGAGGTGCCCCCATGAACTAATAATTCCCCCAGAGTTGCCCCCTATGAACTAATAATGCCCCCAGAGGTGCCCCCTATGAACTAATAATGCCCCCAGAGGTGCCCCCTATGAACTAATAATGCCCCCAGAGGTGCCCCCAAATACTAATAATGCCCCCAGAGGTGCCCCCATGAACTAATAATGCCCCCAGAGGTGCCCCCATGAACTAATAATGCCCCCAGAGGTGCCCCCATATACTAATAATGCCCCCAGAGGTGCCCCCATACACTAATAATGCCCCCAGAGGTGCCCCCATATACTAATAATGCCACCAGAGGTGCCCCCATAAATGTATGCCCCCAGAGATGCCCCATATACTAATAATGCCCCCAGAGGTGCCCTCATAAACTAATAAGGCCCCCAGAGGTGCCCCCATATACTAATAATGCCCCCAGAGGTGCCCCCATGAACTAATAATGCCCCCAGAGGTGCCCCCTATGAACTAATTATGCCCCCAGAGGTGCCCCCATATACTGATAATGCCCCCAGAGGTGCCCCCATGAACTAATAATGCCCCTAGAGGTGCCCCCTATGAACTAATAATGCCCCCAGAGGTGCCCCCATATACTAATAATGCCCCCAGAGAAGCCCCCATGAACTAATAATGCCCCCAGAGGTGCCCCCATGAACTAATAATGCCCCCAGAGGTGCCCCCTATAAACTAATAATGCCCCCAGAGGTGCCTCCATATACTAATAATGCCCCCAGAGGTGCCCCCATGAGTTAATAATGCCCCCAGAGGTGCCCCTATATACTAATAATGCCCCCAGAGGTGCCCCCATATACTAATAATGCTCCCAGAGGTGCCCCCTATGAACTAATAATGCCCCCAGAGGTGCCCCCATGAACTAATAATGCCCCCAGAGGTGCCCACTATGAACTAATAATGCCCTCAGAGGTGTCCCCATATACTAATAATGACTACAGAGATGCCCCCATGAACTAATAATGCCCCCAGAGGTGCCCCCTATGAACTAATAATGCCCCCAGTGGTGCCCCCATGAGTTAATAATGCCCCCATAGGTGCCCCCATATACTAATAAGGCCCCCAGAGGTGCCCCCCATTGAACTAATAATGTCCCCAGAGGTGCCCCCATGAACTAATAATGCCCCCACTGGTGCCCCCCATGAACTAATAATGCCCCCAGAGGTGCCCCTAAAAAAACAAACATCATACTTACCTGTGTGGCTGCAGGCAGCAGCTCTTCCTCCTCTTCTGGCTCCATCTTGCGAGCCACAGGGACGGGACTTCCGGCAGGCGTGATGACGTCACATCGTCACATGTCACAGCTACAGCTCCAACATGTACTGATCTGCCCCCTGGCCGCTCCCCCCCCCCCCCTAATGAATATCAGCAGAGCGGGCTGGACAGTGCACCAAAACAATTTATTAGCATACGGATTAATCTCCTCATATCCCGGAAATGGTGCTAAGGATGAAAGCAAGAATCCTTCTCATCCTCAGCGCTCCGTGCACTATAGGAACATATAGTTCCTCATAAGGTTTAATAAATCTCCCCCAATATCTTTATTTACCATCTTCGTATCTTTTTTTTTTTCTAAAAATTTTTTTGCAGCACTACAGTCAAGGAGGGATTAAGTGCAGCAGAAATCTTGTGGGATTATTTGTCAAAGGGAAAATCTGTGCCATTTCCACACCAATAACCACAGTGGAAATCTAATGTGGGTCTATGTATGAGGTGATACCTGCGGCTCAGCCATCTCTGTCCCCACCTGATCCTCAGGGGCGTCACGCCCGCTCCTCATCTGCCGGACGTTCTCCAGTTGTTGAGCTTTTTGTCAGTCTCCTCTATCGCTTCATATTCTACCTGTATCTTTCTCCTGCTGCTCCAGGGGATGAGGCCTTCACAGCCTGGCCTGACAACCAGTCAACAAAGAGGGGAATTTAGCAGAAGAATGACCAAGAAGTTCCCCTATTTAGTGTCACGTGTGCATCCAGCTACCCTCTTCTCAGCACGATCTATCATCCATTTTTATAGCCACGTTCGGACAATCCGTCCAACACTTGGCGTTTTTCTTGTAGCCACATCCCCTCACCAGAGCAATTACGATTTGCTCTTGTGAGTTCCCGTAGTGGTTCAGCTTTAATTGTGTGCGGTGGATGGCATGATTGGGCGAACAATAGTATTGCCAGCTATGGGCTTGTGATACGTGTTGGTACTCACTGTCTGTTCGTGTATATTGCCAACTAAAGTTAAGTCTATAAAGGAAATGCTTTAGGTATTCCACTCCAATGTGAACCTCAAGTGTAAGGGGTTGGCATTAAGAGAATTACCAAAGGCAGGTATGGCGATGTAGGGGCCAGTTTTTCTTGTATAGGCAATGAACATGAACACTGGCTTTTCTCCTAGAAGAAGAAAAAACTAACTTAGAGGTAGCTAGTAAAAAATTAGCGGAACAAAAGGAGATTGTGCTAAAATTTAGTAGTGACCCGGAATTTGCTAACAAGGAGGACCAACTGAAATCATCAGTTGAACACTACCAATACCATCTGAAGGAAAGGAGGCACGCTCAATTCTCCAGGGATCTCCAGGATTTCAGAGAGAACAGAGCCTATACAGTTTTGGAAAAACAAAAGAAGAGTAGGGAGCAGGAAACGGACCTGTCATCATCAGATACAGAGGCCTCTGACACTGACACCCAACCAAGGGAGGGAAACAGGAGAACAGGGAGGACTAGAGATGACCCTAATAGGTCACGTAGTAGACCGCCCGCATCTGGACAATATAACAACAACACATGTGGCGACAGCTCTTCTACATCGTATGCACCTTCCTCAGCCCAACCTTTTTTAGGGAAGAAACGGGGGAGGGGAAAGTATGGACCTCCATCCCGTCAACAACCACCACGAGGCACAAAACACATGGGACGGTAGAACAGACCCAGGTCTTAAACTTGTCCACCGTCCCCGTAACCGATGAACACATAAAAGTACTCTCATATGGCCTTTCTTTTGTACCCACCACTGACTATGACCCATTCACCTGGACGAAGGACATCAATCTGTTTACAAGAAAACTGAAATGGCACAAAACATACAGGCAGAAGGACAGAAGGGACTGCCAGGAGCTTGGCATCTGTATAGAAGACCTACCTGCAGTTAGGGAGCTTACTGGCCTACTTGAGACTAACACGAGATCTAGGGGAAGCGGCCCCTTCACAGACTGTAAGCCTAAAAGCACCAAGTTCCCACCGGTGGGAGACATCTCTTGTATTGAGGTATTCCAGGACTTGGTAACTAGGGACCTTCAACAGCTGACACCAACACAGCACTTCCACAACCTCAGCTACAGCCAACGTTCGGCACTTAGAGACCTGCAAAAGAATCCCCAACTTGTAATCAAGTCTGCGGATAAAGGGGGTAATATCGTGTTGCTGAACAGGAAGGACTATGTAGATATGTGTGTCAGACTTTTGAAGGACCAGAACACCTATGAAATCTTGACTGCTAACCCCACAAAAACCTATACTGATGAGTTAAAAGGGATCCTACGACAAGCCAGAGAGCTAGATCTAATTGATGAGAATGAATTTCTCTTTCTCCTCCCCAGGGCACCCATTACTCCTACATTTTACGCACTGCCAAAGATCCATAAGGGGACAACACCACTAAAGGGTAGACCAATAGTCTCCAGTATTGGGAGTATCACGCATAATCTAGGAATATATGTGGATAAAGTCCTTAGAGAATTTGTTGTAGCCCTCCCATCATACACAAGGGACACAATGGATTTACTAAAAAATATTGAACACCTCATAGTTGAACCGAACACTTTACTTGGTAGCATTGATGTGGAGGCCCTTTACTCTTCTATTCCACATGATTGGGGACTGAAAGCGGTGGGTCACTTCCTTTCTACAAGGGGCACACATATGCAACGGCATAATGAGTTTGTTCTTTGTCTAGTTAAATTCATCTTAACTAGAAACTTCTTTTTATTTGATGGCTGCTATTACCACCAACTCAGGGGCACCGCGATGGGGAGCCCTTGTGCCCCCACATACGCAAATTTGCTCCTGGGTTGGTGGGAGGCCAACGTTGTTTTTATCGACGAGAGCGAGACCTTTGGAGCCATGCCAACCTATTGGTCACGTTTCATTGATGATATTTTCATCCTGTGGGAAGGGACCAGAGCAGAGTTCTCCCGTTTTATCGATCTACTGAATAATAAGAAGATAGGATTGAGATTCACTTATGAAATCGATGAGCTCTCCCTGACGTTCCTGGACGTTAAGATCACGAAAACCACACAGGGGTATCTTGAGACGACCATCTTTAGGAAAAAGACGGCTACGAATAGCCTTCTAGAGTGGGAAAGTTGTCACCCAGCACCCCTCAAGAGGGGAATCCCTAGGGGACAATACCTCCGTATTAGAAGAAATTGTTCGGCGGAGGATGATTTCCTTAAGCAAGCTAAAGACCTTAGGGACAGATTCAGGGAAAGGGGATACCCGGACTATACATTAAGGGATGCCTTCCATCTAGCCCAAAATAAACAGAGGGAGGAGCTACTGAACCCCAGGAAGAGAGAAGAATCCAAGGGGCTTATGCGTATTATAGAAAACATTGGAACATCCTTAAAATGGATCCGGATTTGAGCGAAGTCATAGGAGATTATCCTTTAATCACCTACCGGAAGGGAGTTTAGGTGATAAGGTGACACAAAGCCATCTATCACCTGTTGAAAAACCCAAAACATGGTTATATACACAACAGGGTGCAGGTACATACAGCTGTGGACACTGCAGGGCCTCTCCTACTGTGCTCAAAACTAAGACATTCAGAAGTAGCCAAACATCCAAGACCTACAAAATTAGCTCCTTTATTAACTGCAGCTCCAAAGCTGTGATCTATTTGGCTACTTGTTAGTGTGGGAAACAGTATGTGGGCAAAACTATAAGGGAGTGGAGAAAACGTATCTTAGAACATCTAGGGGATATAAGGAACAAACGGGATACTCCTCTAGCTATACACTCCCGCGAACACCATGGAGGTAACAATGATACGTTCAAATTCATAGCCATAGAAAGCCTCAATCCATCCCCTCGAGGGGGAGACATGGATAAGACATTACTCCAGAAGAAACAAGATGGATTTATACCCTGCAGACAATCACACCTCACGGTCTTAATGAGGCCCTTAACTTTGCCTGCTACATCTAGAATTGGCACTCCCACGAGCACCATGTCATCTCTCGGGTGTGCAGGGGGAGGGACGAGTCTCCAGCGCGCACCTTTGGTACGTGTGACGTCAGACGCGCCGGGCTGTGCAGCAGCTACAAGAGTTGGCGGCTGGCGGCACTCCCGGCACTCTGCCAAAGCAGATGTCAGGAGCACGCCTCCAAGCTGCACGCAAACTGTAAGTAACAGGTTACGGCCTTCCATTTTGTTTCCTCAAGCAAGGGTTTCCCTAGCTTGAGGAAGCGGCAATCAGCCGGGAAACAGCTGTCCTGGGGTAGCGTACGCCCGCACTTTCACCTGTCCTCCCTTCCCTGATGTATACTGTGCCTGAATAAAGATTCCTGAGGGTACAAACCCACACACCGTATACGCAGCAAATACGCAACAAATACGCAACAAATACGCAGCAGTTTGATGGTGAAGATTTAATGCTGAGTTCAGTTATTTAGATCTAATCTGCTGCGTTTTTGTTGCGTATTTGTTGCGTTTTTGCTGCGTATTCGCTGCGTATCGCAGCAGTAAATACGCTGTGTATACAGTGTGTGGGTTTATACCCTGAGGGTATAAACACACACGGCTTATACGCTGCGTATTTACTGCTGCGATACGCAGCAGATACGCAGCAGATTAGATCTAAATAACTGAACACAGTATCAAATCTGCGGAGTATCTGCTGCGTATCTGTTGTGTATCTGCTGCGTATCTGCTGTGTGTGTTTGTACCCTGAAGATCGGTGAGTGCCCGGACCTCTGTCTTCACTGTTTACATTGCACATTCTTCTGTTGTACGGAGCACCCCGTTGGAATTTCTGTGTCACTGCATATCCTCCTGCTATCACAGCGTCAGTGGTGCCGACCGCATTCTGCTTTAGAGAAGATTAACAATTAATTGCTGTCACATTACCTATTGGCGTATTAAACATGCCTATGAATATTGTTTTTGTTATGTGACATGATCTATGTACCCTTACTTATACTGACCCTTTACCCTACGGCCCCTGATAACATAACGTACGGTGTTACTGAAACGTGTTGGGCGAGATGGTTTAATGGGAAATATGGTCTAACAGTCTCCTGGCTCCAACTGGACATTATGGTTTTGGACCACTAGGAGCACGATACATATTGTTGTGCATTGGCATTTATGAATTGGTCGAGAGCTGTCAGAAATTTCTGTGAGTGTTTGAACTTTGGAATTGATATCTGTGGACATTGGACAGATGGTTCCTAGACACGACGAGACAGACTGACTTTTAGCTCTCTGATATGGCCTTATGTTGTTTGGAGAATCTTTCATTGTAAATATTGGTACTAGATGTACTTTTAATGCATACCTAATAAACTTGTAGCCATAGCACACACACTTAGGGCCCTATTCCACGGGACGATTATCGTTCAGATTATCGTTAAATCGTTCGAATCTGAACGATAATCGTTCGGTTGAAATGCAGTTAACGATTAACGACCGAACGAGAAATCGTTGATCGTTTAATAAGACCTGGACCTATTTTTATCGTTGCTCGTTCGCAAATCGTTCGCATTGAATAAGACATCGTTCGGTCGTTCTCAATAGATACGAACGCAATAGCGAATAAATAGCGAAGAGAAACGATCGCAATTACGATCATAAGTAACGATTATCGTTCCATGGAAATGAGTGAACGTTTTCAGGTCTTTCGCAATAGCGGTCGTTTGAGATCGTTAATCGTTAACGATTATCCAAACGATAATCGTCCCGTGGAATAGGGCCCTTAATCTGCTGCAGTCATAGCACACAAACACACAGTCTACACTACTTATGGCTTATGGCTTCTCCTCCTCCTTTTCATTACACTGCTGCTCATATACAATCATCCAACATCCAGGAAGAGAACAGCACAGATCTCCACCCAAACAATGGACTCTTTAGGGTAGCTTCACACGGGCGGGCTCGCAGCGAGATTCTCGCTGCGAGCCCGGCAGGTCCTGTCAGTTTCCATAAACTACATACTTGCTGCGGACCGCAGCGAGTATGTAATTGTACCGCGCTTAACTCCTTCTACTCCCGCCCGGCTCCCCCGCTGTAAGCAGCATACATTACCTCTCCTTGCTGCACGGGTCCGGCGTCCTGCTCTCCCGCCCGGCCAATCAGTGGCTGCGGCTGGGCAACACACTAATTGGCCGGACGGGAGAGCAGGACGCCGGACCCGAGCAGCAAGGACAGGTAATGTATGCTGCTTACAGCGGGGGAGCCGGGCGGGAGTAGAAGGAGTTAAGCGCGGTACAATTACATACTCGCTGCGGTCCGCAGCAAGTATGTAGTTTATGGGAACTGCCAGGACCTGCCGGGCTCGCAGCGAGAATCTCGCTGCGAGCCCGCCCGTGTGAAGCTACCCTTAAGCTCAGAAACAAACTGCCAAATAGTGACCGACAACTTTTTCACCCTTATCTAATAGGGGCAGTGTCCTATTAGAATGTTGCTCATAAAATATATTGATGAGCAAAACTTATAAAGATTTTTTAAAAGCTGGAGTCGGAGTGGGTAAATTTTTCATGACTCCAACTCCACCCAAAACTAGCTCCGAGTTTACAGCCCTGGTATAAAGTAGGTCAGACAAACAGTGCAGACAAGGTGCCTGTAACTGCACACTCACCTTAGTTGGTTGTGCACTAAGCACAGCTCTATGCAGAGCTATTATATCCAGGGGAATCAGTACAGCTGGCCGGGATGCACTCTAGTCAGCGACTAGGTGTAACAAGGATAAATAGACCCTGGCTTGGATTACACCAGATAGCACAATACTTCCTTCGAAATGGCCCTGCAGACAGGGCTGTGGAGTCGGTTAGCCGCAGCTCCGACTCCAACTCCGACTCCTGAATCTTATCAGGACCGACTCCAACTCCGACTCCTGAATTTTATCAGGACCGACTCCGACTCCCGACTCCAACTCCTGCTCCTTCATAAATGGCCGGTCAGATACCAGGGGAGTTATTATCACACTGGCTCAGCAACTTCTCCCTAATGTCCTACACAGGGTCGGACTGGGCCACCGGGGAGCCGGGGGATCCCCCGGTGGGCCCCGGGCCCCACCCCCTCCTCTCTCTTGCAGGGCCCTTCCCCTAAGCCAGAGAGGGGCCTCCCGTTTGGAAGCTGCCTTATATCGGGAGCTCCCACACTGCTGGGGTGAGTTCAGCACGGCATCGGGGCCTGTTCTTTGTATAATCATTGGCCCTCCCCTCCCCCCTGCTCACCTGGCTCCTTACATCAGCTCTGGGCCTCAGCGCTGACCTCTTCCTGCTTGTCACCAGAGCAGCAGCAGCAGCAGCAGGGCCTCCTCCATCCCCCTCCCCTCTGCAATCACGTGACTCCTGTTGCTGTGTGCAGTCGGTGCACAGGAGATGGGGAGAGGCTGCAGGCTGCCCGGCCTGGCTGGGAGAAGAGAAGATGGAGACAAGAAGACTGAAGCTTCCTGCCCTGCTGAACATGTGAGTGTGTGTGTATATACTTGTCTATCTGTCATCAGTGTGTGTCTGTACATGTGTCATGTGTTTATGCATGTGAGTGATTATATATATATAGTGTGTGTTTTCTATCATGTATATAGTGTATATTATGTAATGTAGTTCTATAGATGGTTTATATGTGTAATCTGCATGCTTTTGTATCTGTGTATCTATGTTGGTGAGTCTGTGTGTGTTAGTATGATTAGATGTATATATGTAAGGTGTGTTGTGTCTGCATGTTTGTGTATGTCTGCAGTATGTCTATTTGTGTATATATGTATACAGTATGTATGTCTGCAGTATGTCTATTTGTGTATATATGTATACAGTGTGTATGTCTGCAGTATGTCTATTTGTGTATACATGTATACAGTATGTATGTCTGCAGTATGTCTATTTGAGTATATATGTATACAGTATGTATGTCTGCAGTATGTCTATTTGTGTATATATGTATACAGTATGTATGTCTGCAGTATGTCTATTTGTGTATATATGTATACTGTTTGTATGTCTGCAGTATGTCTATTTGTGGATATACAGTATGTATAGCGTGTGTATGTCTGCAGTATGACTATTTGAGTATATATGTATACTGTGTGTATGTCTGCAGTATGTCTATTTGAGTATATATGTATACAGTGTGTATGTCTGCAGTATGTCTTTTTGTGTATATATGTATGCAGTGTGTATGTCTGCAGTATGACTATTTGAGTATATATGTATACAGTGTGTATGTCTGCAGTATGTCTATTTGTGTATATATGTATACCGTGTGTATGTCTGCAGTATGTCTATTTGTGTATATATGTATACAGTATGTATGTCTGCAGTATGTCTATTTGTGTATATATGTATACTGTTTGTATGTCTGCAGTATGTCTATTTGTGGATATACAGTATGTATAGCGTGTGTATGTCTGCAGTATGACTATTTGAGTATATATGTATACAGTGTGTATGTCTGCAGTATGTCTATTTGAGTATATATGTATACAGTGTGTATGTCTGCAGTATGTCTTTTTGTGTATATATGTATGCAGTGTGTATGTCTGCAGTATGACTATTTGAGTATATATGTATACAGTGTGTATGTCTGCAGTATGTCTATTTGTGTATATATGTATACCGTGTGTATGTCTGCAGTATGTCTATTTGTGTATATATGTATATAGTATGTATGTCTGCAGTATGTCTATTTGTGTATATATGTATGCAGTGTGTATGTCTGCAGTATGACTATTTGAGTATATATGTATACAGTATGTATGTCTGCAGTATGTCTATTTGTGTATATATGTATACTGTATGTATGTGATGAGAAGTTCACACTCTGGAGGTCCAGTTGTGCCGGAGATCCGTGAGGCTTAGGCTCTGATCAGCTGAGGATTCTCACATCGAAGATGATAGGTGTTGTAGTTGATATAACAGTAAGACTTTAATCAATGGATGACGTGTTTCATCAGATGAGATCATCAGATCTATTGAGGATTCCCTTAGAAACAATTTATCCATTGATTTAAATCTTACTCCTACGTCTACTACAACACCTATCATCTTTGATGTGAGAATCCTGAATCAGCTGATCAGCGCCCAAGCCTCACGGATCTCCTGCACAACTGGGACCTCCAGAGTGCAAACTTCTTCTTAAAGGGGTTGTCCGGCGCAAAAAAATTATTCACAGAATAACACACATTACAAAGTTATACAACTTTGTAATGTATGTTATGTCTGTGAATGGCCCCCTTCCCCGTGTCCCACCACCCCCACCCGTGTACCCGGAAGTGTGGTGCGCTATTCATACCTGTCACATGCCGACCACGGTCTCCGATCCTCAGCAGTGACGTCTTCTTCGGGCGGCCAGCGGATCTTCCCGAGTGCTGGCCGCCCTCTGCAGCGTCATCCGAAGCTCAGCCGCGATTGGCTGAGCATAACTGTGCTCAGCCAATCGCGGCTGAGCGGCTGATGACGTGGCCGCGTGTACCGACTCAAAAATAAAGATATAAGCAGCAGACACAGACACAAGTGGGATAATGCCCCCCTCACCAGACTGCACCCCCTCTGGAGCAGCAGCAGCAGTATCAGTGATAGGTAGGATTATGCCCCCCTCATCTGACTGCACCCCCTCCGGAGCAGTAGTATCAGTGATAGTTAGGATTATGCCCCCCTCACCAGACTACACCCCCTCCGGAGCAGCAGCAGAGGCAGCACTAAAGTAGTAAAAAATCTTGTGACTTTATTCACACTCTCTAGCGCGATGTTTCGTTTTAGCTCTGAGTAAGGCAAAACATTGCACAAGAGGGAGTGAATAAAGTCACAAGATTTTTTTACTACTTTGGTGCTGTCTTCACTGCTGAATTATTGTACCAAGTCTCCTGGTTCCGTTGAAAGGGCTGCAAGCGGCATCAAGGTGTACAAACCACCGCTAAAGTGACTGGCGGTCTTGGGCTTGTAACATGACCGCCCAAGGTGAGCAGCAAGTTTAGCCACTTACACACATTTGTTCTGCAGTAATAAGCTATGTGCGCCGCATGGTGTTCTCTCTCTTCTACTAGTATAAAATGGCAGATTACATCTTAAAGCCATGTTCACACAACATATGTTTTGCATAAATCTTAGCTGTTGTTGCAATTTGCAATAACAGCCGCGATTTATGCAAAACATACGTTGTATTGGAATGAATGGAATCCCAGACGGCGCGTATAAACATAGTATACGCTGCAGCCGCACAAAAAACTGTCATGGCATTTTTCTGCGGCCACTAATAGCGGCCGTACAGACATGGCAGTTCACACAATGGAGCGTGCAGCTCCAGCCACACGCTCCATTGTGTGCAGTGGTGAATTCGGATGCAGGTGCACACTGGTGCACCTGCATCCGAATTCAGCAGAAATGAAGATCATCCGGCCAGTACTGCAGTACTATCCGGGATGATCTCCAGTAACACCGGCCGGTGTTATATCTGGTGTGAACCCAGCCTAAATCTAGGTTCACACACAGTATTTTTGCTCAGTATTTTGCCCAGTATTTTGCAACCAAAACCAGGAGTAAATTGAAAACACAGAAAGGCTCTGTTCCCACACTGTAGAAATTTAGTGGATGGCCGCCATTTAATGGCAAATAATTGGCGTTATTTTAAATTTTAACAGTGTGTGAACAGAGCCTTTCTGTGCTTCAAATCCACTCCCGGTTTTGGTTACAAAAAAATGACCAAACTACTGTGTGAACCTAGCTGTGTGACACCATGCTTACCGCTTTCTTTCCACTGCAATTATAAAAACTTTTGACATCATGCAGACATGTAAAATGTTTTGATCAGTCAGTGTCAGTGCTGAGACCTCCTGTGGTGGCTAGATCATCACTCCATCAGTCATGTTACACATGACGGGCCCATAGACTATAATGGAACCCATCTCCTATAATGAGTGCTCAGCCCCTCACTTGCATTGTGATGGACTGAGTGACATTCTGGACATTGTTGGGTGTCTCAACCCTGAGACAGATTAAACTTTTAATCACATCTGTCTGACATTTTGTATTGACCTTAAAGGGGTACTCCGGTGAAAAATATTTTTTCAAACTAACTGGTGTGAGGAAGTTATACAAATTTGTTTATTACTTCTAATTAAAAATCTCCAGTCTTCCAGTACTTTTCAACTGCTGTATGTCCTGCAAGAAGTGGTGTTTTCTTTTGAGTCTGACACAGTACTCTCTGCTGCCACCTCTCTCCATGTCAGGAACTGTCCAAAGCAGGAGAGGTTTTCTATGGGGATTTGCTGCTGCTCTGGACAGTTCCTGACATGGACAGAGGTGGCAGCAGAGAGCACTGTGTCAGACTGGAGAGAATACACCACTTCCTGCAGGACATACAGCAGTTGATAAGTACTGGAAGACTGAAGATTTTCAATTAGAAGTAATTTACTAATCTGTAACTTCTGACATCAGATTTAAAAAAAAAAATATTTTTTTTTTACCAGAGTACCTCTTTAACGCTTTAATGACCACTGATATGCCTTTCATGATGGTCCTTTAAAGTCTTATTCTAGCCCAACACCTTGTGGTGAGGCAAAACCGTCATGGGTCTCCTCTGCTGGAGATTGTAATAGAGGAGCAGACTAGATGGTCTTTTTTTCCTTCATCTTCTGAGGCTGTGTTCACACATGACATTTTTTATGTGTTTTTACAGCAATATTGTTGGAATTTCATTAAAGTTTCTACATAAATGGTGCAGTTTTACCACAACTGCATAAATCAGTAACAACTGTATAAGTGACTGGCAGTGCACTAGTATTGCTGCTCACATACACAGCTCTATGCAAAGTCGCTGTACTAATGTGAAAGGTTTGGCACTGATTATGTCTTTATATGTTGGGTGGGCCCCAAGAATCAATTTCCCTGGTGGGCCAAGGTACCCCAGTCCGACACTGGTCCTACATGATCATGGTGCAACTTCTGAGTGAATAAAGTAATACTGGGTATAAAGCAGCTTCTCCTGTGTGTGCAGTGGATGCAGCCAGTCTCCAGCCTCCATGTCCTGAACTACTCACAACTAGACTAGATGGAGCAGGTGGCCTTTTCCTGCTGACAGTCTTCTATGTTTCTAACTAAATATTCACCATACACAAAGAAACACTGCTAACAATGCCAGATACCTGTGATACAGAGGGGTCAGCCATAGTGATATAGAGGGGTCACACATAGCGATGTTGAGGGGCACTGTGGGGGCACGCATGAGCACACACACACAGCCTGCTACAGCCATAGCATACACACATAGCTTTCTGCAGCCATAGCACATACACACTCATACACACAGCCTGCTGCAGCCATAGCGCACACACACACACACACACACAGACACACACACACACACACACACACACACAGCTGCAGCCATGGAACACTGAAGAAAAACACACAATCTTCTCCAATAGAGAAAACACCACAGGACAGATGTTACTGCTACACTACTTATGTCTCCTCCTCCTCTATATTACACAGGATATCTCCATATTACACGGCTGCTCATATACAGTCATCAAGCATCCAGGAAGAGAACAGCACAGATCTCCCCCCACACAATGGCCTCTTCCAGCTCAGAAACAATAGCTCAGTGACCTATTAGAATGTTGCTCATAATATATATTGATGAGCAAAACTTATAAAATTTATATCAAAACTCAATTCTAAATTTTTGAAAGATTTTTTTAAAGCTGGAGTCGGAGTCGGAGTCGGTACATTTTTTTCCAACTCCAACTCCGACTCCGACTTCAGCCAAAACTAGCTCCGACTCTGACTCCACAACTCCGACTACACAACCCTGGTAAAAAGTCTGTGTCTCACTGTATTGTCCAGGCTGCTCTACATCGGCTACTCACAGGTGCAGTCCCACTACTGATCAGCTTGGGGAATGAGACCTGAGCTGTTCCCGACCTGGGCTGGTTCATCCCTTAGACAACCTGGTAGCTCTGAGCTTTCCCAGAGTCACCATATTGACACTGATCTTAGTGCGGACACCCGATCAGCATAGCACAGGGAAGAGCAGAACTCCTGGAAACAAGTGATCCAACAGCCTGAGCTTCCCAGGTAGCTGGGATTACAGACACACGCCACTGGGCCCAGCAAGAGGAGCAGCTGCTGTGTAATATAGGAACCTGTGTGATGTAAGGAATACTGTCAGATAGCGCCACCTGCTAAGTAATATAGGAACCTGTATGATGTAAGGAATACAGCCAGATAGAGCCACCTGCTAAGTAATATAGGAACCTGTGTGATGTAAGGAATACTGCCAGATAGAGCCACCTGCGGTGTAATATAGGAACCTGTATGATGTAAGGAATACAGCCAGCTGGCGCCACCTGCTGTCTCTTTCGTATAATTACACCATGTTCAATATCAGTCCAAGAGATGATGATGGTAGTCCCCCTAGTTCTCCCCTGGGGCACCCCTGACTAAAGTGCCTGGCTGATGGTAGAGTGGTGTTCTGCAGGTGTGCGTTATGTCAGGTCACAGGGAGGAAGACAAAGAAAGCAGAGAGGGGTATAATATTATGGTAACTTTGTTTAACAGAAAATCATCCACATGCATGGAAGCACAGTTCTTCAACCAGGTACAGTTTCAAGGAAAACAAGGTAACAGCAGATGGCAAAGGGTTAATCCATGTGGGGACAGTGAGTGTCCTGAGTTAGTTCACCCCCCTGAGGTGACAGAGAGAAATCACATCGGTGGACTCCCAGTGGTAGACGTGGTATGAGCCCGACCAGAGGTCACTAAGCCACAGACAGCTGGGAGGTCCTTGAAAACTGTTACCCTCTGAGATGAGGTAAAGACCTGACACTAGATTCGTTTTTGAAGGCCACAGAAGAGGTGTCCCTCAGGGTAAGGTAGATACTATGGGTGTTACGTATGGTGACTAAGAGGAACTGGCACGGTCCTGAGCCCCCCAGGTTAGACAACTTACTCTGCACCAATGCCTGCTGCTCGCTCTCTTAATTCAACTCACTACTTCTTCTATCCTCTGTACACACTGCGCATCGCTTTACACAATCTTCCTGAATACAAAAGTAAAAAGATGGGAAGTACAGTGGTACCTTCATTTAAGAGTAACTTGCATTGAGAGCATTTTGCAAGAAGAGCTCACAGTTTTTCAAAATTGTGACTTGGTTAAGATCGACTCTGTACCCACAATCTGCCCCCCCCCCCCCCCCCAAATCATGTGTACCTTCAGATAGCTGCTTTTAATCCAAGATCTGTCCCACGATCCGTTTGGCAGGTGATGCACTTATTGTGCTAAAAAACAAACTGGCAGCCCCGGGCCCTACGGGAGTATCTGTGTCCTAACTTTGCTCCACCCCTCTGTCCCTGCTCCCCACCCTCTTCATCATTAGGAATGCCCGAGAACATTTTCTCCATGCTGAACATTTGCACAGGTGTCTTAATGATCCAGCCCATGTGCCGCCCTCTCACAGCTGATGAATAGGAGGCAATCTGCCTGGAGCATTCCTAATGATGAGGAGGGCGGGGAGGAGGGACAGATAGGGTGTGCCAGCCTAATGCATACACAATCTAGGCCACTCCTGTAGGGCACAGGGCTGCCAGTTTAAAAGTAGCTTTTTAGCACAATAATTGCATCACCTGCCAAATAGACCGCAGGACAGATCTTTGACCTTTGACCGTCAGCTATTTGAAGGTACAAGCGGTTTGGGGGAACACAGAAAACATGTTTTACCATAGGGCAAATGGTGTAATCACAAAACCCCTCAAAATAAAAATAATTGCAAGTTTTTTTCCATTTCACTGCACACATAATTTTTTTTTGTTTCGCAGCATATTTTATGGAAAACTAAGTCTGTTATTGCAAAGTACAATTAGTGTCACAAAAAAATAAGGGCTCATGTGGGTCTGTAGGTAACAAAATGCAAGCGCTAGGAGGACACAAAGACGACAAAATGATAGCGCAAAAAAGAAAATTGCCTCAGTCCTTAAAGGAGAATTCCGGGTAAAATCAATTTTAACCCCTTAACAACGCATGGCGGGTATACCCGTCATGTGGCCATTAAGGGGGAAGCAGAGAGCCCTACTTGAGACCTCTCTGCAGCCTGCGGTCCCCAGTTGCTATGTGCAGCTGGGGGCCGTGGGTATTAGCCGGTGCGGCCGATCACCACTGCTGGCTAATTAACTATTCAAATGCAGCTGTCAAAGCTAACAGCTGCATTTGAATAGTGCTTGGCCCCTATACCTGGTGTCTAGTGGCGGGATCTCCCCCCCTGTGATGTGATTGCAGAGGGGAGATCCTTCATACTGAGCCGGCCGGGACTAAGCGTCAGAATGACGCCGATCCCGTCTGGGCAATCTATGTATGTGGTCTGCAGCATGCCAGTATAATAGAACACTGATCTGATGGATCTATTATATACACAGCATTGATCTCAATGGGAGATCAGTGCTGTGTATATAGAAGTCCCCCAGGGGGTTTCTGATAAATGTATGTGAAAAAACAAACAAACCTTTTTTATTAACCCTTAGAGGACCAGGCCAATTTCAATTTTTGCGTTTTCGTTTTTCCCTCCTTGTGCTTAAAAGGCCATAGCACTTGCATTTTTTCACCTAGAAACCCACATGAGCCCTTATTTTTTGGGCCACTAATTGTACTTTGCAAAGACAGGCTGAATTTTTTCATAAAGTACACTGCGAAACCAGAAATAAATTCAATGTGTGGTGAAATTGAGAAAAAAAACGCATTTCTTTTATTTGGGGGATTTTCGTTTTTACACCGTTCGTCCTGGGGTAAAACTGACTTGTTATATATGTTCCTCAAGTTGTTACGATTACAACAATAGGCAACATGTATAACTTTTATTGTATCTGATGGCTTGTAAAAAATTCAAACCATTGTATAACAAATAAATGTTCCTTAAAATCGCTCCATTCCCATGTTTATAGCGCTTTTATCCTTTGGTCTATGAGGCTGAGGTGTGAGGTGTCATTTGTTGCGCCATGATGTGTTCTTTCTATTAGTACCTTGATTGCGCATATGCGACTTTTTGATCGCTTTTTATTACAATTTTTCTGGATTTGTATGTTTCAGAACGACATTGGACCTTTCGGATCGGACGCCTTTGGCGACGCACTGCAGGGATCATCATGCAGGTAAATGGGATGGAATCAAGGTGGTGGGTTTGGAGAAGGTCTCCATGGGACTCCGGGGAGGCAACATTCATAAATGCCTCCTACGGGTCGAGTCTAGGTGGATCTATAATCTGGATAGCCTCACACCAGGTGGTCTGAACGAGGAGTTATTATACACAGGTTTCTATAAGGGCTCGTGAAGTACCTCATTATATCATATATGCATATAATTAAAAGTTTTTTTTTTTTTTTTTTTTTTTTTCACTTTCCGCTTGGCTAGGCTTTTCTTGGCCTCTTACACTCACTTGACTATTCACATCAACTTTCACATTGTGTGGGATATTTTTGTAGTTTTTACTTTTTTATTTTCCACTCACACACTCAGTCCATTTCCAGCTTTCTTTTTTCCTTTTTTTTTTTTTTCTTTCTTTTTGTCCACCTCTCTTTACCCCCCTTCATTATTTACTTTTCTACTCATGTATCATCACTTCACTTTTCTTCTTTCTTTCTTCTTCTTTCTATTTTTTTTTTTTTTGCTGTTTATTTATTATTTATTATTAATTATATTTTTTTTAGTTTTCAGATTTGCATTTTGTTCCCCGGATAAGTCTCACCTCATTATGAAGAATCAAGATTCCCAACCCACCTATACCTCCTTATTGCGTCATGTTCGACCAACCATTTCAAATCTGTGGCTCATCTTTCAAGAACATTCAGCTCATTGGATTTTTAGGAGTCTTTGGGACTTTAATCACATACGTTTGCACTTGGTCCGTTGATGGTGATTTCCGCTTCTTTGTAAATACCACCATCTAGTGTATATTAGTATATATCTTAACTGATTATAGGTGTACAGAATATATATTTTTCCATTAGGTTATTCTTATGTGTAATGTTCTATTTTTCATAACTATTTTTTGGTTAGACCAATTTGCTGACCGGAGGGGGTGATACCTATTTATTTATTTTATTTATTATTCACTGTATTAAGTTTGATGGTATGATAGACTTGTTATCCACGACTCCTTATTTTATTATTTTTTATTTATTTTTATATTTTTTTTGTCATGTCTGTTTTTTACTTTGTTTTTTATTTTGTGTATTCACAGATCAAATATATTTTTTCTCATTCATCTTTTATGATGTTTTCTGTAGCGGTATATTTTTACTCCGTTACTTTATCACACTTATATGATATCACCTTAGGTCTTGGAACCATGCCACATTTTTTATTTATTTATTCATTCTCACCTTTTGATGAAATGTTTTTTGTTTTTTATGTTGCTTTAGTTATATTTGAATATACTGTGGACAGTTCATATATACTTTATATATCGGCGGAACTGTCCCGGCACGGACAAGTGCTCTGTATTATGTTGGCGCATGCGCATTTGGTGTGATTGCTGTTGCGGTGGCCATTTTTTTCATTATGAGCCATTGCGCATGCGCATCCTTTTTGATCAGCGTCTCGTTTGTGAATAGTGCATTTCGCGCATGCGCAGTGTGATGTACCACACATGATACTGCATTACCTTGCCTGCTTGATTCTAGCACCTGCGCATTACTAAGCGGCTCGCGTCATGCTAGCGCACGCGTATATGGTGTGATTAATATCGTGGTCGCCATCTTTGATTATTCTGAATCACTGCGCATGCGCATGTTTTTGATCAGCGCTTTCTCTGTGAACAATATATTTCGCGCACGCGCAGTGTGGACCACTGCACGCCTAGTCGGCCATTTTCCTGCACAGCATTTTCCACTCTGTCCTCCCCCGGTCAGCAACAGGTCGGTTAGCCTATTTCCTGTTTTATCCAGGTATTTTTTGTATGTTGATTAACTTATTTGTATATAAGGAACACTTGTTCGTAAGGTACTCATCCCTGAGGAAGTCCTGGGAGCAGGACGGAACGCGTGGGACACCATTGAGCCATAGATACTGGTTACTTGCCTCTTCCCCCCCCTTTTTGTCCCATACCACATCCTGTCTTGATCTCTTGCATCCTATTTTATCTAGGTGTCGCATGGTAGTCCTCTTTTTGTTTTGCTGTGCTTGTCACATAGTTTTCATTTTTTTCTTTATTTTTTGTTTCATCCTCTCATGCATGTGCACTTTACTTGTATGTATATGTGTGTTTTTTCGAGATCGACTTTTCTGTGGTAAATAGGGACTCACATATTGTTGTTGGATGGGGTTAGAGACTTGTATCTGGAGTAGATTACTCTCCATTATTGGCTCTGAGCACATGATTATAATCATGGTCTCTTGTTTTGTTTTTTAAGTGTTTTTAACCTTTTTCAAGTGTTTTTCCCTTTATATTCTGCGATTTGTTAAATAAAGATATTTATCCTTCTATTTCGGTGTGCCGTTGCCCCTATTTGCATACTTACTAGTTTTCTTGTGCTCTGTGTTATTATCTGTAATTCCAGTCATGACCGTGATGATACAACATGTAGCCGTGCTGCGCTCACAACATCCTCTCATAACCTATTACCGCACGGCGAGTGGGCCTGTGTGCTTGGAAATGCCAGGGCTGATTTTTAGTCCCAGTCCGGCCCTGGCTGGTGTAACGCCTGGACTAGTGGATCCACTGGACCGTCACCAGCGATGGCACTAACCTCACCAGGGAGCGGAGTCTAAGGGGCCGCTGGTTTTCACCAGAGCCCGCCGCAAGGCGGGATGGACTTGCTGCGGCAGGCGACCCCCAGGTCGCTACCCCTGGCTTGGTTGCTGGTGACGGCAGGCGAGGCGTGGCAGGAGCAGTAGGTAGGAGATGGTACTGGCAATGGTCTGTAGGTGAGACCGCACGTGACAGGCAGAACACGGGAACTAAAGAGTAACGGGGAAGCAGGAACCAGGAACAAGGAGTGGGGACCAGGTAGCGGACAGGAATCAGGAACTAGGACTAGGGACCAGGTAGCGGACAGGAATCAGGAACAACAGGGAGCTGGGCCAAACGCTATGGGAAGCATGTACAGGCTCCAACACCTGCAGTGGGGCAGGGCTGGAATTTATAGGGAGTGATTGTGAGCATGACCAATTAGGAGCGCACTGCCCCTTTAAATCTGAGACAGCCGGCGCGCGCGCGCCCTAGGAGGCAGGGACACGCGCGCCGGCCGGCACAGCGACGGACAGGAGCGTGGAGAGGTGAGGCGCCCCCCGGGGCCGAAGTAACAGCAGCGCCGGGTCCCTGCCTATGGACACCGGCTGCTGCATGGGGGAGAGAGGAGTCGCGGCGGCGGCCCGGAGCACGGGACGCCGCCGCGGCCGTGACAGTACCCCCCCCCTTTGGCCTCCCCCTCTTTCTGGCCTGTAGGAACCTCTTGATGAGATCTTGGTCCAGGATGTTAGCCTCGGGTTCCCAGGACCTCTCCTCAGGACCAAATCCTTTCCAGTCCACCAGGAAGAACCGTCTCCCTCTGACAGTTTTCATGGCCAGAATGTCTTTGACAATGTAGACGTCGTCAGAGACGGCTTGTGGAGCAGAGAGCGAAGCCTTATCGGAGAACCGGTTGAGGACTACTGGCTTTAAGAGGGAGACATGGAAGGCGTTCGGAATCCGCATCGTAGGAGGTAGGCGGAGTTTGTAGGTGACAGGGTTGAGGCGTTTTAGCACCGAGAAAGGACCGATGAATCGAGGACCCAACTTGTAGCTGGGAATCTTGAGTCGGACATATTTGGCCGAGAGCCAGACTTTGTCCCCAGGGAGAAAATTCATGGCGGGTCTTCTTCTCTTATCCGCCTGGTCCTTCATGCGGTCAGATGCCTTGAGCAGAGATTGTCGAGTCTGTTCCCAGATTGACTGCAGGTCAGATAACAACTCCTCCACGGCTGGGACTTCAGAGGATGGAGAGAGAGGCAGAGGAGGGCGAGGATGACGTCCATAGACCACATAGAAGGGTGACTTGCCTGTGGAGCTCGAGTCCAGATGATTGTAGGAGAACTCCGCCCATGGAAGCAGACTGGACCAGTTGTCCTGGCGAGCGGAGACGAAATGTCGAAGATAACTGCCAAGGGCCTGATTGACCCTCTCCACTTGCCCATTAGTCTGGGGATGATAGGCCGAAGAGAAGTCCAGCTTCACTTGGAGTTGAGAGCAGAGAGCACGCCAGAATCTGGAGACAAATTGTGAGCCTCTGTCAGACACTATATGAAGAGGAAGACCATGGAGGCGGAAGATATGCTGAAAGAACAGCTGGGCCAGGCGAGGAGCTGATGGTAATCCAGGAAGAGCCACGAAGTGGGACATCTTGGAAAAGCGGTCAGTTACAACCCAAATGACCGTGTCACCCGCAGATGGAGGTAAGTCTGTGACAAAGTCCATGCCTATATGGCACCAGGGGCGGTCTGGGACTGGCAAGGGCTGAAGTAGGCCGGCAGGTTTTTGATGGGAGGACTTGTTTCTGGCACAGATGGTACAAGACGCCACAAAGTCCTTGACATCTTGGAGTAGGCTAGGCCACCAGTAGTGGCGGGAGATCAGTTGCCCGGTCTTTAGAGCTCCCGGATGCCCGGCCACCATAGAGGAATGACCCCATTTCAAGATGCGTTTACGGAGTGCGGGGCGCACATAAGTCTTACCGGGAGGCAATCTCTGCAGAGTAGAAGTAGCAACAGGTACTAGGCGATCGGGAGGAATTATGTGACGAGGAGGTTCCTCTTGCCCCATGACATCGGATGCTCGGGATAACGCATCGGCCTTTATATTCTTCTCGGCTGGACGGAAATGAATGGTGAAGTTGAACCGAGAGAAGAAGAGGGACCACCTGGCCTTCCGGGGATTGAGGCGTTGAGCCGACTGGAGGTAGAGGAGGTTCTTGTGGTCCGTGTAGATGGTCCGTGTCCCCTCTAGGAGATGACGCCACTCCTCCAGTGCCAACTTGATAGCCAGGAGTTCACGATCTCCAATAGTATAGTTCCTCTCGGCCGGGGAAAAAGTTTTAGAAAAGAACCCGCAGGTTCTGACCTTGCCTGATGTGTCCCTTTGCAAGAGGACGGCTCCTGCGCCCACAGAAGAAGCATCAACTTCAAGAGAAAACGGCTTGGAGATATCCGGGCGAACTAGAGCAGGAGCGGAGGCAAAGGCCGACTTTAGGCTATTGAAGGCTTGTTCGGCCTCTGGAGGCCAGCGTTTGGGATCCGCCCTCTTCTTTGTGAGAGCCACTATGGGTGCTACCAGGGTAGAGAAGTGAGGGATGAATTGCCGGTAGTAGTTGGCAAATCCAAGGAATCGTTGGATAGCTCTAAGTCCCTCAGGGCGAGGCCATTGGAGAACAGCTGAGAGCTTGGCAGGATCCATCTGTAGGCCCTGGTCGGAGACAATGTACCCAAGAAACGGCAGGCTGCGTTGATGGAAAACGCACTTCTCCAGCTTGGCATATAAACGGTTGGCCCGTAATCTTCGTAGAACCTGCCGTACATGGGACACGTGGGTCTGCTGGTCGTGGGAGAAGACCAGGATGTCGTCAAGATAGACAATGACGCAGACATAGAGGAGGTCGCGGAATATATCATTCACGAATTCCTGGAAGACCGCTGGGGCGTTGCATAGGCCGAATGGCATGACCAGATATTCGTAGTGCCCATCCCTGGTGTTGAAAGCGGTCTTCCATTCGTCTCCTTCACAAATTCGGATCAGGTTATACGCTCCCCTCAGATCCAGCTTAGAGAAGATCCTAGCTCCACGGAGACGGTCGAATAGTTCGGGGATTAGCGGAAGAGGATAGCGGTTCTTGACAGTCACCTTATTTAAGCCCCGGTAGTCTATGCATGGGAGGAGGGAACCGTCCTTCTTCTGCACAAAGAAAAATCCTGCGCCAGCAGGAGACGTGGATTTACGAATGAAGCCCTTCTGTAAGTTCTCCCGGATGTAGGAGGACATGGCTTCCGTCTCGGGCACCGAAAGAGGGTATACTCGACCACGTGGAGGAGAAGTTCCTGGAAGAAGGTCTATAGGGCAATCATAGGGCCGATGAGGTGGTAGAGAGTCCGCTTCCTTGGCTGAAAAAACATCAACGAAGTCATGGTATTCCTGCGGTAGTCCCGATAGAGGCTTGGCGTTAGCAGGTGACCTCGTAGAGCACTTGGGTTGAGGAGGTCTCAGACACCTATTTGGACAGTCCTGGCCCCAGCTGAGAACCTCCCCAGTTCTCCAGTCCAGCTTAGGGGCATGTAGTTGCAGCCAAGGAAGACCCAACAGGATGTTGGAAGAGGAATGGCGCAAAACGTAGAAGGAGATCCTCTCCTGATGTAAGGCGCCCACCTGGAGGACTAGGGGTTCCGTCTGGCAGTGCACAGCTTTGGAAAGAATCTCGCCCGTGACCGAAGAGATAGACCGGGGTTGGATTAGCTGTATCACGGGTAGCCGCCATCTTTGGACCAACGAAGCAGAAATGAAACTGCCAGCAGCGCCAGAGTCGATAAGGGCAGTTGTCTGGAGAACTTGCCCTGTGGGTGTCTGGATGGAGACTGGCATAGTCAACCTTGGAGAGGTGGCATTCACACCTAGGGAGGCCTCTCCCACCGGACCTAGGTGCGAGCGTTTCCCGGACGCTGAGGACGTTGGGGACATCTCTGCCGATAGTGATCAGCGCCACCGCAATAGAGGCAGAGATTCAGGTTCAGTCGACGAGTCCTCTCATCAGTTGTCAGGCGAGCACGTTCCACCTGCATAGGAACCTCTGGAGACGACTGGGACATGGGAGCAACGGGATTCTGGAACACCGGTGCCAGCCGAGGATGGCGACGGGGCAGACTCAGACGCCGTTCTTGCCGGACCTCCTCCTCTCTCTCGGAAAACCTGGTGTAGACTCTGGTAGCCAGTAGGATGAGTTCGTTCAAAGAGGTAGGCAGGTCTCGGGCAGCGAGCACATCCTTCACTTGACTGGACAGGCCCTTTTTAAAGGTGGCAATCAGAGCGGCCTCATTCCAGTCTAGTTCCGCAGCCAGGGTGCGGAACTGGATGGCGTAATCACCAACGGAGGAAGTCCCTTGGGATAAATTGAGGAGAGCAGTCTCAGCCGAAGACGCACGGGCAGGTTCCTCAAAGACAGAGCGGAACTCGTCCAGGAAGATTCGGAGATTGGCAGCAACCGGATCATTACGGTCCCATAGTGGCGTGGCCCAGGCCAGAGCTCTACCCTCCAATAGGCTGATAATGAAGGCCACTTTAGAGCGCTCGGTGGCAAACTGACTGCTTAGAAGTTCGATATACATAGTGCATTGGGTCAAGAATCCTCTGCACAACTTGGGGTCACCTCCATATTTACTTGGGAGAGCCAGTCGTAGTTTTGAAGAGGCTGCCGGAGGTGATGACTGCTGAGCTGTGGTATGCTGCTGTACGGCTGCAGTCAGTTGTTGGATAAGCTGTGACTGTTGCTGGATCTGTTGAGCCTGTAGGGCGACCACTCGGGCTACTTCGCGGATATCAGGCACCTCGCCGGGATCCATGGTTGGAGCCTACTGTAACGCCTGGACTAGTGGATCCACTGGACCGTCACCAGCGATGGCACTAACCTCACCAGGGAGCGGAGTCTAAGGGGCCGCTGGTTTTCACCAGAGCCCGCCGCAAGGCGGGATGGACTTGCTGCGGCAGGCGACCCCCAGGTCGCTACCCCTGGCTTGGTTGCTGGTGACGGCAGGCGAGGCGTGGCAGGAGCAGTAGGTAGGAGATGGTACTGGCAATGGTCTGTAGGTGAGACCGCACGTGACAGGCAGAACACGGGAACTAAAGAGTAACGGGGAAGCAGGAACCAGGAACAAGGAGTGGGGACCAGGTAGCGGACAGGAATCAGTAACAAGGACTAGGGACCAGGTAGCGGACAGGAATCAGGAACAACAGGGAGCTGGGCCAAACGCTATGGGAAGCATGTAGAGGCTCCAACACCTGCAGTGGGGCAGGGCTGGAATTTATAGGGAGTGATTGTGAGCATGACCAATTAGGAGCGCACTGCCCCTTTAAATCTGAGACAGCCGGCGCGCGCGCGCCCTAGGAGGCGGGGACACGCGCGCCGGCCGGAACAGCGACGGACAGGAGCGTGGAGAGGTGAGGCGCCCCCCGGGGCCGAAGTAACAGCAGCGCCGGGTCCCTGCCTATGGACACCGGCTGCTGCATGGGGGAGAGAGGAGTCGCGGCGGCGGCCCGGAGCACGGGCCGCCGCCGCGGCCGTGACAGCTGGTTGGTTCCCTTTAAGAACACATAACATACACTTCCCTCTCTTCTCTGGCTGCTCTTGTCTCCTTATCTGCGACTTTTATTACAGCAAGTCAGGTTTAACCCTTTCACTACTTTCCTCCAGATATGTCTATTACATTAGCAGCAGAAGAAGGGTTAAGCCTGACCTGCTGGGTTACAGGTGAGGAGACAGGGGATGAGACAGGAGCAGCCAGAGATCAGCCCCTCCTCTCCCTCCCTCATCCAGGGCCATGACAGGACTGCTGCCCCCACCTCAGGGTAACTGTGCAGTCCCTGTCATAGCCCCCATTCACAGCTACTAGAAACCAGAGAAGAAAGCAGAGTGTTTCCTTACAGCTGCTGCTCTGTCAGGACGGCTCTGTGGGGGAGGGGCCCTTCCTCACTCTGCCTCCAGTCTCCATGTAGCTGAGCCAGTAGGTGACCCTCCCTGCCATCTGGGTGTGTGCCATCCAGAGTCTTCAGAGGAGAAGCTGCTGCCTTGCTGCTCCTGTCTTCCCTCTGGTGTAGGGTCGGCACCATCTCTCCTGCTGCCTGAGGCCTCTATGGTGCAGCTTTTTCCTCTCTTCTGCCGCTACGTCCTGTGGCAGAGAGTTAAGCAGCAGATGGTGGCTGGGACCCTGGGCCCCCACCCTGCTTCGGCGCTGGCAGTTCACCAGCTGCCTGAGGTCTGTGTGACCCATGGATGCAAAGCAGCTGTGCTAGACAACTTGGGAATTTAAACAGGTGACGGGGCATGCCGGGCCCCCCGGGCAACTGAGACCATTGCGACGCCACTGGTTATAAAGCATGACCACATAATGATGGGCTTACCTCGCACCATTTCCAGAGATACTTTCTTCCAGGATATATTCTGAGGTCAAGGATCCATATTCTCAAGTTCTGCTGACACTAAAAAATTGAAGAAAGAGCTAGGTGTAAGTCTGGATATAACCAGACTAATCTATTCATCATTTCTATGTCTCACTGTACAATTATTCACTATATCTATATGGTCACTAGCAGCTGTGTCCAGCCCTATGTTGGTTCGTATACTGATGAGGGGGGGGGGGGGGGGGCAGGGGATATATAGATGGTGGGAGTAGTGATGTCACGATACCAGAATTTTGAGTTCGATACCGATACTAACTTTTTTATTTCGATACTCAATACCAGTTCGATACTTAGTAAAGTATAAAAAAAAAAAAAAAAAAAAAAATACAGTGGTAGAAATATAATACCCCTGCACTATTACAGTGATACCAATTTTTGGACTATTTTTATTTTATTGTGTTAAAAATAAAGTTAGTGATATCTGTCTAAGACAGTTCTGCTGCATCAGCTATCACTAAGACAGCTCTGCTACATCCGATATCACTAAGACAGCTCTGCTACATCAGCTATCACAAAGACAGCTTTGCTGCATCAGCTATCACTAAGACAGCTCTGCTACATCCGATATTACTAAGACAGCTCTGCTACATCCGATATCACTAAGACAGCTCTGCTACATCCAATATCACTAAGACAGCTCTGCTACATCAGCTATCACTAAGACAGCTCTGCTACATCAGCTATCACTAAGACAGCTCTGCTGCATCAGCTATCACTAAGACAGATCTGCTGCATCAGCTATCACTAAGACAGCTCTGCTACATCAGCTATCACTAAGACAGCTCTGCTACATCCGATATCACTAAGACAGCTCTGCTACATCCGATATCACTAAGACAGCTCTGCTACATCAGCTATCACTAAGACAGCTCTGCTACATCAGCTATCACTAAGACAGCTCTGCTACATCCGATATCACTAAGACAGCTCTGCTACATCAGCTATCACAAAGACAGCTCTGCTGCATCAGCTATCACAAAGACAGCTCTGCTACATCCAATATCACTAAGACAGCTCTGCTACATCCGATATCACTAAGACAGCTCTGCTACATCCGATATCACTAAGACAGCTCTGCTACATCAGCTATCACTAAGACAGCTCTGCTGCATCAGCTATCACTAAGACAGCTCTGCTGCATCAGCTATCACTAAGACAGCTCTGCTGCATCAGCTATCACTAAAACAGCTCTGCTACATCCGATATCACTAAGACAGCTCTGCTATATCCGATATCACTAAGACAGCTCTGCTACATCAGCTATCACTAAGACAGCTCTGCTGCATCAGCTATCACTAAGACAGCTCTGCTGCATCAGCTATCACTAAGACAGCTCTGCTGCATCAGCTATCACTAAGACAGCTCTGCTGCATCAGCTATCACTAAAACAGCTCTGCTACATCCGATATCACTAAGACAGCCCTGCTACATCAGCTATCACTAAGGGCCCTATTCCACCGGACGATTATCGTTCAGATTATCGTTAAATCGTTCGAATCTAAACGATAATCGTTCGGTTGAAATGCAGTAACGATTAACGACCGAACGAGAAATCGTTGATCGCTTTATAAGACCTGGACCTATTTTTATCGTTGCTCGTTCGCAAAACGTTCGCAAATCGTTCGCATTGAATAAGACATCGTTCGGTCGTTTGCAATAGATACGAACGCAATAGCGAAGAAATACGGAAGAAGAAACGATCGCAATTACGATCATAAGTAACGATTATCGTTCCATGGAAATGAGTGAACGTTTTCAGGTCTTTCGCAATAGCGGTCGTTTGAGATCGTTAATCGTTAACGATTATGCTAACGATAATCGTCTGGTGGAATAGGGCCCTAAGACAGCTCTGCTACATCAGCTATCACTAAGACAGCTCTGCTACATCAGATATCACTAAGACAGCTCTGCTACATCAGATAACACTAAGACAGCTCTGCTACATCAGATAACACTAAGACAGCTCTGCTGCATCAGATATCACTAAGACAGCTCTGCTGCATCAGATAACACTAAGACAGCTCTGCTGCATCAGATAACACTAAGACAGCTCTGCTGCATCAGATAACACTAAGACAGCTCTGCTACATCAGATATCACTAAGACAGCTCTGCTACATCAGATAACACTAAGACAGCTCTGCTACATCAGATATCACTAAGACAGCTCTGCTACATCAGATATCACTAAGACAGCTCTGCTACATCCGATATCACTAAGACAGCTCTGCTACATCAGCTTTCACTAAGACAGCTCTACTACATCAGCTATCACTAAGACAGCTCTGCTACATCAGCTATCACTAAGACAGCTCTGCTGCATCAGCTATCACTTAGACAGCTCTGCATCATCAGCTATCACTAAGACAGCTCTGCTACATCAGATAACACTAAGACAGCTCTGCTGCATCAGATATCACTAAGACAGCTCTGCTGCATCAGATAACACTAAGACAGCTCTGCTGCATCAGATAACACTAAGACAGCTCTGCTGCATCAGATAACACTAAGACAGCTCTGCTACATCAGATAACACTAAGACAGCTCTGCTACTTCAGATATCACTAAGACAGCTCTGCTACATCAGATAACACTAAGACAGCTCTGCTACATTAGATATCACTAAGACAGCTCTGCTACATCAGATAACACTAAGACAGCTCTGCTACATCAGCTATCACTAAGACAGCTCTGCTACATCAGATAACACTAAGACAGCTCTGCTACATCAGCTATCACTAAGACAGCTCTGCTACATCAGATAACACTAAGACAGCTATGCTACATCAGCTATCACTAAGACAGCTCTGCTACATCAGCTATCACTAAGACAGCTCTGCTACATCCGATATCACTAAGACAGCTCTGCTACATCAGATAACACTAAGACAGCTCTGCTACATCAGATAACACTAAGACAGCTCTGCTGCACCACCCATCACTAAGACAGCTCTGCTACATCCGATATCACTAAGACAGCTCTGCTGCACCACCCATCACTAAGACAGCTCTGCTGCACCACCCATCACTAAGACAGCTCTCCTGCACCACCCACCACTAAGACAGCTCTGCTGCACCACCCATCACTAAGACAGCTCTGCTACATCAGCTATCACTAAGACAGCTCTGCTGCACCACCCATCACTAAGACAGCTCTGGTGCACCACCCATCACTAAGACAGCTCTGCTGCACCACCCATCACTAAGACAGCTCTGCTGCACCACCCATCACTAAGACAGCTCTGCTGCACCACTCATCACTAAGACAGCTCTGCTGCACCAGTTACCAAGATTGCGGAGGAAGAGAAGAGGAGGTTACACAGGATCCCACACACTACAGACGATCTTATCTACTCCTCTCAGCCCCGGCCACCTCCCCCACCTGCCAGCTGGCTGGATCCTCACATGTGCTGCACTTCCTCCGGCCTCCTCTCCCGGATCTCACAGACCCCCGCTCTCCCTCTTCATCCTCCCCACCTCCAGCCTTCTCCGTCCTCCTCTCTCCGTGACCTTCCGCTCTCCCTCTCCAGCCGCTCTCCTCTGTGCAGCTCCAGCTCCTCTCCCGGACATCCCGCTCTCCCTCTCCTCCGTCCTCTCTCCCGGACCTCCCGCTCTCCCTCCAGCCTTCTCCTCCGTCCTCTCTCCCGGACCTCCCGCTCTCCCTCCAGCCTTCTCCTCCGTCCTCCTCTCCTGCTCTCCCTCTCCAGCCGCTCTCCTCTGTGCAGCTCCGGCTCCTCTCCCGGACATCCCGCTCTCCCTCTCCTCCGTCCTCTCTCCCGGACCTCCCGCTCTCCCTCCAGCCTTCTCCTCCGTCCTCCTCTCCTGCTCTCCCTCTCCAGCCGCTCTCCTCTGTGCAGCTCCGGCTCCTCTCCCGGACCTCCCGCTCTCCCTCTCTGTACTCCTCTCTCCCGGACCTCCCGCTCTCCCTCCAGCCTTCTCCTCCGTCCTCCTCTCCTGCTCTCCCTCTCCAGCCGCTCTCCTCTGTGCAGCTCCAGTTCCTCTCCCGGACATCCCGCTCTCCCTCTCCTCCATCCTCTCTCCCGGACCTCCCGCTCTCCCTCCAGCCTTCTCCTCCGTCCTCCTCTCCTGCTCTCCCTCTCCAGCCGCTCTCCTCTGTGCAGCTCCGGCTCCTCTCCCGGACCTCCCGCTCTCCCTCTCTGTACTCCTCTCTCCCGGACCTCCCGCTCTCCCTCCAGCCTTCTCCTCCGTCCTCCTCTCCTGCTCTCCCTCTCCAGCCGCTCTCCTCCGTGAAGCTCCGGCTCCTCTGCATAAATCATCTCTCTGATAACAGAGTCTGGCGGAGCCGGACTCTGTTATCAGAGAGACACCAGCAGCGGGGGTCTGTTACACACAGTAGCCGACCCCCGCTGTATATGGAGCGGGCTCAGGAGGGGTCAGATGCCGCTGTCAGTATGACAGCGGCATCTATATACTTAAATAGCCGGCACTAGCAATAGCTAAGTACCGGCTATTTGAAATTGGCGCCAATGGGAGCGGAGGGAGGGAGAGCAGAGGAGGAGACTGCAGGGGGCAGGGGGAGGCACATAGAGAACACGGCCGGCGCTCAGCTAGCCGCCCACCGTGTTCTCAGCTTAACTTAAAGTTTCGATACCAGGAAATCCTGGTATTGAACCGTTTTTTTGCCCGAAATATCGATAGTAGTATCGATATTTCGGTGCATCGTGCATCCCTAGGTGGGAGTGATGGTTTCTACCTCTGCCCCATGTCCCTCTGTCCCTCTATTAGAGCAGAGAAATAGATCTGTATTAATGTGCTGCCTGTATTGCCCCAGAAGCCATCTAGCTGCTTCCTATCTACTATGTATATTATTCCATCATTTGGTGCAACTTGGATTATAACAATGTCTATTAGCACACAGAAGCATAAGAGCGGCGGTCTTCTAGTACAGTCTTTCTCAACCTTTTCAAGACAGCTCCCCCAATGAAATGCTCCAGCCGAGCACCCCAAGGATGCGATCGATTTTATACATTTCCTTAGGGTTGATTCACAAATACGTTTCTTAGTGAAATCTGCTGCGATACTCTGTGATGTTATGGCCTACGGCCAGATTTTCATTCCACTGCGAGAATGTAGCCAGTGTATATTTAACTACTTAGCTCCCAGGTCTTGAACAGATCATGCTTACCTGCCTGCGCTTCCGCCTGCTTCTCAGTCTTGCGGTTCACAGCCAATCAGTGCACTGTCCCGCCGCAGCCACTGATTGGCAGAGCGCACTGTCAGTGAACCACAAGACTGTGAAGCAGCTGGGAGTGCAGGCAGGTAAGCATGATCTGTGGGCCATCAGTGAGCCAGGAGCCTGAGAAACAGATGGAAGCGCGGCAGGTAAGCAGTTTTGTTCAAGGCTTTGATTTTTCTGCGAACTCGGTACGTGTGAATCAACTTTTATTTTTTATCAGATAATTTTTTATTGAACTGCTCATTGCATGACAAACATCAGCACTGACAATAGTCAATAGGATAGAAAATAATTACATAATACATGTTCATTTTTTTTTACATATGGTACGAAAATATGCATCCGGATACATTAAGGGTGCATTCACACGTACAGGAACCGCAGCAGATTTGATGGCCCACATTAGATTCAAAGCAAATTTGCGCCATGAAATCTGCTGCAGATCTGCTGCACATCCTGTGAGAACGCAACCTAATTAAAAGAAATTCGTCCTGCAATCAGTCCTCCAGTTTTTCTTTTTTTTCCTCATAAATGCTTGTATCGCAGTTTCGTACGTTTAAGTTAAAAGAAACATTAGGGAGAAAAAGCAGTAATAGTGTACAGAAATAGAACCCAATTCTATCAAGATTTCACTACATAACCAACGGTCCATTATGAGCCGAACAGTTTGCATTGCACACTTAGCATTATGTAACCATATGGTGTTATTATCCAGTCACAGTATGGTTGTACTGGTCAGGTCTGGTATGGCGGTGTTATCCAGTCACAGTATGGCGGTATTGGTCAGGTCTGGTATGGCGGTGTTATCCAGTCACAGTATGGCGGTATCGCTCAGGTCTGGTATGGCTGTATATGTTAAATGTGCATTGTCTGAAGCTTTTACCTACCAATCCTATGACGAGAATTACTATAGACAATATGCAGAACATTTAATGTGCCAACTTGTTTATATATCTTAAACATTTAAAAATCACGTAGAAAAAAAAAGATTTAGCCAATGTATGTGGCCGAAATAAGATCAGCAATCTCCTCTCCTGACATCCTCTGTGCTGCTGTGACCTCCCCTATACTATCAGCACCGGCCTCTCCTGACATTCTCGGTGCTGCTGTGACCTCCCCTATAAGATCAGCATCGTCCTCTCCTGACATCTTCTGTGCTGCTGTGACCCCTCTATAAGATCAGTAAACACACCCCTCTTACGGGTGGGTCAGGGGTTCCAATTAGAACAACGCAACACTTAACCCACAGGCCGAAGCCTGGGGTACAATACCCCTTTAAACAAAAATAACCCCCCTAAATAAAATATAACTGTAGCTTTAATGATTTACTTAAAATATTATTAGTGAACTTAGTTAGTTAAAATGACATAACACCCAGACATATCACTAAATCACTAAGGGTATAAATATCCTCCTCCTAATATCCAACACTAAACTAGTGCAGCCTGCAGAACTGCACTGTAGTATTATAGGACTGGGTATATGGGAATAAAACACAGATCGTGCCCCACTCTCTACATGTTTCATAGCAACAGCAATGTCATTAGGAGAAAAATAGGCAACACTGGTTACCTATACTGGCTGCTATTTATATGTGTACCCATTAATATAGCCGTTAGTAACGCCCCAAACAATCACTTATAGTTGGCCAATGATTGGACATGTTATTATAAGGTGCACTCCTGCATACTCGCTATTGGAAAAAGACATTGTCCTCATCCGCCTCTTTTTCTAAACCGCCACTCACCAGATCGCGTCAAACCACGTCACAGAAACCGGCGGTCACATGACATGTCCTTGTCACATGATCGTATGATGCCGGAAGTGACAACAGTGCAACGTCAATGAGCACGTGATCCAAAGTTGTCACATGACCGTATCACCTCTTATATTCCACGCATGACATCTAACTTAGAACCCAGCGCGCTGCCGACATCCGATGCGCATGTCACCACACTTAGGTTCAAAACCATTATTCCAGTTGTGGTGCGCATGACAGCACACTTAGTCTCTGGTGAAAGCGGAATATACCGCTACTGGTCAAAATCATGGTGCCACTATTGTTATTATTTAGTATATATAATAGACACCATTATAGCTTAATAAATGTAATATGTAGAATGTTTTTTTATTAGAATAAGAAGTTTAAAAATATAGCAGTATATTCACAGGTAAGTATATAAATCAATGGATACACACACATATATATATATACACCTATATGTATATTCAGTGATGTAATCATAAATCAAGGCCAAACAAATACATATAAAAGCCAGATGGTAACAATTTTATGTTCACAAATGATATATTACTGTATTATACCTAAGAACATTACTGCTCACAGGTAAAAAATATATTTACAAAAATATTAGAATATTAAAATATTAGCAGCAGATGAGAAGCCCTCATTCAGCCCCAGAGGAACTTGACTCTGGAGGCAAAATATCCATCTCGCCTCTTCCTTCAAAAGAATTTTATCAATATCGCCCTTACGTGGACCCAATTTCATCTGACAAAGGCCCCAGAATTTGATATCATCAACTCTACCACCATGAATATGTTGGATATGTCTCGCCAGAGGTGTATCTGACTCTGTACGGATAGTGCTCATATGTTTTGACACTCTTCGACGTAACTCCTGAGTTGTCTTCCCAACATATATTAGTGGGCATGTACACTGTGCAATATAAATCACATTTTTGCTACTACAGTTCAGAAATTGCCTAACTTCATATGTTCTCCCATCCACAGGGTTTCGAAATATTTTGGTTTTGGTCATGGGTCTACACAGACCACAATGACCACACAGAAAAAAAACCCTCACGTTACTCTCTAACCATGTGCGCGGACCAGATGTAGATTGAAGGTGACTATGCACCAACATATCCTTAAGATTAGGACCTCTCCTAAAAGTCACACACGGATGTTTACTAATCACGGGGGCTAGATCTGTGTCTGCCTTCAACAAATGCCAGTGCCGCCTCAGAATTGCCATTACTTTATCTGTATGACCATCATAATTGCCAATGCATCTAATCATCTTCTCCGTCTCACAAGGACGGGTATTCTGTAACAGGCTAGATCTATCACTACTGCAAGCTCTATGATATGCCATCCGTAGATGTTTACTAGGGTACCCCCTATGCCGAAATCTCTGATAGAGATTTTTACATTCCAGCTGGAATTTATGCTCTTCCGAGCAATTGCGACGGGCCCTTAAATATTGGCCAATTGGTATACTACGTCGCAGGGACCCAGGATGCCAGCTTTTCCATTGGAGCAGAGAGTTGGCAGATGTTGGTTTGCGGTAGATACCAGTCTGGATTTAGAGAGCATCGTCTATATAGATCTGTAAATCCAAAAAATTACTACTCCGGCCACCAAATTCATAAGTGAAAAGCATCCCAATATCATTTCTGTTCAGTGTCAACAAATACCTGTAATAAGGATGCATCCCCATCCCATAGGATGAGGATGTCGTCGATATACCGCGCCCAAAGTAAAATATGTGACGTAAACAAACTCAAATCATTATCACCAAAAACAACCGTGTTCTCCCACCACCCTAAAAACAAATGAGCATTATTTGATGCACAAGAAGACCCCATAGCAGTGCCTTGTGTTTGATGATAGAATTGTCCATTAAACAAAAAATAATTGTGTGTCAAAATGAATTCTAACAAATCAACAACAAAAGTATTATGTGCCCGAAAGTGTCTGCTTTTTGTGCTCAAAAAATAAGAGGTGGCCTGAATCCCCACATTATGACGTAAATTGCTATATAGGCTCTCCACATCCAGACTGGCAAGCACTGTATTTTCGTTCACAGTTAGATCCATTAATTTTGTAACCATATCTTTCGTGTCCTTAACATAGGATGGTAAAGAGGATACCAGAGGTGACAAAATATTGTATTTAATATATCCTACAACGACCACCAGACCTGCCTGGGTCTCTATAAACAAATTCCTAAAAAAAAACGGCTACTGATGTTTAATAAATATAATTCTCTTTATTGTCACAAAAATATATATCAATAAAATCACAACATGAAGTAAAAATCATGCACACAAGAGGTACCGTCTAAGCAAAATGATACAAATAGACACCACAATGTATCACTAGGTGTAAAGGTATCCACTACTGTGTGGATCCTGCCAACAACATGGTATAGGCTCTGATGCTCAATATTGCACTATTGCTATTGCACTAAACCCAGGTGAAAGAGAGTATAAACACAGTAATGAGAAAGTTCTCCCACAGTAAACACACTAACTGGGACAAATAGACAGTACCTGATGTGATTGTGTGCTGCCACCTCCAAGGTGGCAGCACACAATCACATCAGGTACTGTCTATTTGTCCCAGTTAGTGTGTTTACTGTGGGAGAACTTTCTCATTACTGTGTTTATACTCTCTTTCACCTGGGTTTAGTGCAATAGCAATAGTGCAATATTGAGCATCAGAGCCTATACCATGTTGTTGGCAGGATCCACACAGTAGTGGATACCTTTACACCTAGTGATACATTGTGGTGTCTATTTGTATCATTTTGCTTAGACGGTACCTCTTGTGTGCATGATTTTTACTTCATGTTGTGATTTTATTGATATATATTTTTGTGACAATAAAGAGAATTATATTTATTAAACATCAGTAGCCGTTTTAAAATATTGTATTTGCTCGCCCCCTGTGTCAAACAGTTGTTACCAGACACTATAGGTCTTTACGTCACATATTTTACTTTGGGCACGGTATTCAGAGGTCAGAGAGGTCAGTGCTGGCTTCAGAGGAGATAGCTGGTGATGTAGCTGTAAATTAACTCTTTGTTGTCCTGTTTTGGTTCCTTATCTCCCTCAACCCCTCCCCTCTCCGTAAGAGAACCATGAAGACAGGGGGGAGAGCTTCAAACTGCTTTCGCATGATAAAAATGTATTTTTCAGCTAATAAACCGAATTACAAAGTTTCTTAAAATCACCTGTACTAAAGTCCGTATCCAGATTATCTATTTGCTGCCAAAGTGTTTTATATTATTCAGAGACTGCACAGTAAAGCTTTTCTATTTTTATCACTGAGACTCAGTCATCTTTCCATCCGCACCAGCAGGGCCGGCCTTAGGGGTGTGCGAGCAGTGCGGCCGCACAGGGCGCTGTGCACTCCCGGCAGGAGGGGGGCGCCACCTGCATCCCCCTGAGGCCATATATCCCTCCCCTGCCTCTGCACAGCAGCCGAGGAAGCTCTTCTCCCCGGACATGTGACTGCAGCCTGGCCCCCATCCCCCGCCCCCCACAGCGTCTCCCAGCTCACAGAGGCCCATAACCCCGCCCCCTCCCCCAACGGAGACATCAGCAGTGTGATCCTCGGCTCTACCTGCTTCTCCTCATGGGCAGAGACATTCTCCACTACTACTGCAGTGTGACTGTGAGTATATCTATCTATCTCTGTCTGTGTGTGTTAGTGGAGTTTGTGTGTGCTCTGTGTGTGTTAGTGCTCTGTGTGGTAGGACAACATCTCCCAGCATGCCCCTGTGTGGTAGGACAACATCTCCCAGCATGCCCCTGTGTGGTAGGACAACAACTCCCAGAATACTCTTATGTAGCTCTGTGTGGTAGGACATCTCCCAGCATGCCCCTGTGTGGTAGGACAACAACTCCCAGCATACTCCTATATGGCTCTGTGTGGTGGGACAACAACTCCCAGCATACTCCTGTGTGGCTCTGTGTGGTAGGACAACAACTCCCAGCATACTCCTATGTGGCTCTGTGTGGTAGGACAACAACTCTCAGCATACTCCTGTGTGGCTCTGAGTGGTAGGAAATCTCCCAGCATGCCCCTGTGTGGCTCTGTGTGGTAGGACAACAACTCCCAGCATACTCCTATGTGGCTCTGTGTGGTAGGACAACAACTCCCAGCATACTCCTGTGTGGCTCTGTGTGGTAGGACAACAACTCCCAGCATACTCCTATGTGGCTCTGTGTGGTAGGACAACAACTCCCAGCATACTTCTGTGTGGCTCTGAGTGGTAGGACATCTCCCAGCATGCCCCTGTGTGGTAGGACAACAACTCCCAGCATACTCCTATGTGGCTCTGTGTGGTGGGACAACAACTCCCAGCATATTCCTGTGTGGCTCTGTGTGGTGGGACAACAACTCCCAGCATACTCCTGTGTGGTAGGACAACAACTCCCAGCATACTCCTGTGTGGTAGGACATCTTCCAGCATGCCCCTGTGTGGTAGGACAACAACTCCCAGCATGCTCCTGTGTGGCTCTGTGTGGTAGGAGAACAACATCTCCCAGTGGGGGGTATGTGTGGTGTGTATGTGTATATGTGACTGTATGTGTGTCTGTGTTTGCAGGATATATATACTGTGCGTCTGTATGTGTCTGTGTAAGCAGTATATACACTGTGGGAGAGGTTCATCAAACATGGTGTAAAGTGAAACTGGCTCAGTTGTCCCTAGCAACCAAAGAGTCTGTGAGGAATGAAAGGTGGAATCTGATTGGTTGCTAGGGGCAACTGAGCCAGTCTCACTTTAGACCATGTTTGATGAACCTCCCCCGTGCGTCTGTATGTGTATATGTGACTGTATCTGTCCGTGTAAGCAGTATATACAGTGTGTATCTCCAAGAGATAGGCTTGGGATGGGCTACAATCAGCCGGGGGGGGGGGGGGCGCCAAAAGAGTATTCTGCACAGGGCGCCATCTACCCTAAGGCCGGCCCTGCGCACCAGCACCTATACACATCCGCCACACACCTTGGGTCATTTTTCCCCTCTCTGTGGGTGGCAGTACCGATAGTCCAGGTGGGTCAATTGCCACTCAGTACTGCCGTGACAAGAGCACAAGGAACCCATCACAGCCTGGAAGGTCACCGACCATTTTGGGGAAGTACAGCCAGCCACAACACTAAAGCAGGTACCAACATCGCACCTGTGTGCTGGACTATCACTGGCATCACACATACCATCCCTGGCAGAGCTGTACAACACAACCGACCAACCATCACAGAAGTGGCGTCACCAGTAACAGCCCAGCACGTCACTGGTCGAGTACCACAATTACTTAGCAGCTCCACATTCCTGCCCATAGAGGTGAGTGTCAGCGTGACATCCTGTTTATGATGCCTAATAGGGTATATAGACGGGGTTAGGGGGGGGAGACAAACTCTTTAATTAATCTTAGGGCCCTATTCCACAGGAACGATAATCGGCCCCATTCAGCCGATTATCGCTCGGTGAAATAGAGAGAACGATCAGCCGATGATCGTGTCATCGGCTGATCGTTCACTTAGGGCCAGACCTAAAATCATGGTTCCCCCATCGCGCATCACTACAGTGGAATAGCGGTGCACGGCGGGCGACCGATGATTTGAGAAGCAGCAGCAGCATACATTACCTGTCAGGGCTTCTGCTCCGCTCTGTCTTCCTCCCCGGGTCCCGCGCGCTCTGGCTTCAGAATGGCCTGTCAGCTGACAGGCCACTCAGCCAATCACAGGCCGGGACCGCCACAGCCAGCTGACAGGCCATTCTGAAGCTAGAGCTCGCCGGACCCGGGGAGGAAGACAGAGCGGAGCAGAAGACCTGACAGGTAATGTATGCTGCAAGGGCTGCAAGGACATCGGTAACGATGTCCCTGCAGCCCTCGCTCAATGATCATTGGGCCGTGGAATAGGCCCAGTAGACGAGCGGCGATATAGCAGATTGGCGCTCATTTACATCGTAGATTGGGCCCTCCTCGGCCCGTGGAATAGGGCCCTTAGCGTCGTAAGTACTAGATTGGTTACATGTTAGGTGTGTGGCTTTTTGTACCCAGCATGTGTTTTTTATTAGAACTTATACACTTATACAGTGCCAGGTTCTGCAGTAATACTTACAGATATTCCAAAAGCTGCCATCTTTTTGCCAAATCTTCGTAGAAACCACTGCCAGAATGGGATACTGAGGACAGCCGAAATCTGCAAATGATAAAAACATTCAAATATTATCTATCTATCTATCTATCTATCTATCTCCTATCTATCTATCTATCTATATATCTCCTATCTATCTATCTATCTATCTATCTATCTATCTATCTATCTATCTATCTATCTATCTATCTATCGCTCCATGTAATAGAGACAAGGATCAGTCGCTGAAGCGATAATCGGCTGATCGTTGGCTTAGGTTAGTGATGCATGGGTGCCAACCATGCATCACTACATATAATAGCGGTGCACAGCTGACGGCTATCGATTGCCCAAACACCTGTTACCTTACCTCTCCCCGCTCCCGGTCTTCTCTCCTTTGCTTCGCAGCTTTGCAGTCCCAGCAGCAGCGTCTGAGCGGCCTGTCAGCTAACAGTCCGCTCAGCCAATCAGAGGCCGCTCAGACACTGCTGTTGCTGGGGCCGGGAATCTGCACAGCACAGGAGAGAAGACCGGGAGCAGGGAGAGGTAAGTTATAAGGTGTTTGGGCAAGGACTGCAGGGACATCACTAACAATGTCCATGCAGCCCTTTACTGCCCAATTATTGGGCCGTGTAATAGGTCCAGTAAACTAAAATGATTGGGCCGTAGTCAGCGCGTGTAATAGGACCCTGACTATCTTCTCGTACAATGGATACATTAAAGCCAAAAAGAACTAACAGGGCAAAGCATGGTGCAGATACTGTATGTACATCAATGGAGGCTTAAAGGGATACTCCGACAAATGTTTTTTTTTTTCCGAATCAACTGCTGTCAGAGAGTGACAAAGATTTGTAAATTACTTTTCTTAAGAAAACTCAAGTCATCCAGTACTTATCAGCTGTTGTATGTCCTGCAGGAAGAGGTGTGTTATTTTCAGTATGACACAGTGCTCTCTGCTGCAACCTCTGTCAATGTTAGGAACTGTCCAGAGCAGCAGCAAATCCTCATAGAAAACCTCTTGTGCTCTGGACAGTTCCTGACATGGACAGAGGTGGCAGCAGAGAGCACTGTGTCACACTGGAAAGAATACACCACTTCCTGCAGGACATACAGCAGCTGATAAGTATTATCTATCTATCTATCTATCTATCTATCTATCTATCTATCTATCTATCTCATATCTATCTATCTATCTATCTATCTATCTATCTATCTATCTCCTATCTATCTATCTATCTATCTATCTATCTATCTATCTATCTATCTCCTATCTATCTGCAGGTTTTCATTCACATTGTAGGCAATGCGGCATGAAGATATTATGGTCAGGTCGTATCCAGGGGAGTGCTGTAGCTGTCTTGTAGGAGGGCCACTTAATGAAGTAGCTGTGTCTCATGTTGGCTCATCTTCCCAACCTACAGATGACGCCTCGGACTTCTCGGTGTGAATTAGTCCCAAGCCTGGGTCTCACTCCGAGCAGGAGCTAAACCGCATCGATCAGGTAAGTGATCACAGTTATTGCGCTCCTCTCGTCCTGGCGATGAGTCCATAGCGGTACTCTCGTGCCCTCTGGTTAGACATGCCTGGAGACTCTCCTTGTGGTATCCTCCTCAGACATATGGATAAATATATAAGTAAAAACCTCCCATAACGACCCTCTAGTTATTCCTCGGGTGATCAACCGATCATGATATGGATCCCGGCGTCCTTTTGCACAAGATATATAAATTAAGCAAAAAAAGGACATTAGATACTAGTCTCATATAGTACATGTTGATGCAAACATAGGATATATTTGGCAGTTCAATAGCAAGTCATCTCCTATACATACCACTAGTAACTTTATATTCAATATTGAGGCCATACGGCCCCAATGCTCCATGTTTGTGAATCCACTCTCTCTCCTTTTTAGGAGTGTGTGCCTATCACCTCCCCTCTTTGGCTGAACAACTTGATCGATTATCATGAATTTTAGATCCCTTTCGGTGTGCCCGACATTGGGGAAATGCTTAGGTACAGGTAAGTCCATTTTGCCCTTACAGATCGAATATCTGTGTTGGGTTAACCTAGTTTTAAGGTCATTGGTGGTTTCCCCAACGTAAATTGTTTTACAAGTGCACCATAATACATACACGATCCAACTCGAGTTACATGTTAGATACTGTCTTATGGGATACTCTCTTAGGGTCACGGGGTGAATGAATTTCTCGCCCTTACACATGTGTTTGCAGTTAACACAAGATAAACATGGGTCCGATCCTTTTTTACGTGGTACTAAATATCTTTGTGTGTCCTCCTTGGGCAATGCTACATCCGTCTTGACAATTCTGTCTCTTAAATTGCTGTTTCTGCGGTATGACAATAATGGTGGATTTTGAAATTCATGTATATTTTTGTAGCTATTCTTGACAATCTGCCAATGTTTTTGAATAATTTGACCTATTTGCGGGGATAGATGTGTGTAGGTTGTTATGAAGGGAATACGATTTAATTCATTTCTGGATTTTCTCTGTGTGACTAATGTATGTCTGTCCAGTCTATTAACCCTTTCTTTGCTCTCTTCCACTAATCTCAGTGGATATCCCCTGTCTGGAAATTCCTTGGCCATTTTGTCAAGTGTTCTATCAACATCCATTTCTGGGTCTGTGATGCTCTTGGCTCTGATCATCTGACTATATGGGAGGGATCTGATCATTTGTCGGGGATGGCAGCTGTCACACCTGAGTGTATTGTTACAGTCCGTCTCTTTGTTATAGATGTTGCTGACCAGTCTATCCCCTATTAAGATCACTTCAACGTCCAGGTAATGTATACGATCATGTGAGTGGGTGGCTGTGAATTTAATTGTTTCATCCACGCTATTCAAATGCACTAAGAACTCATTGAACTGTGTGACCTGTCCACAGAAGGAACACGTCATCGATGGAACGCCACCACCCCAGGACATGTTGGAAGTGGTGGGTTCCATAGATCAGTGATTTTCAACCAGTGTGCCGTGGCACACTAGTGTGCCGCGACACATGGTTCGGTGTGCCGCGGGGAAAGTTCCCCAAACTATGGTGCCCCTGTGAAACAGGAGAAAACAATGGGGGAGAGAAACCTGGGGATGGGGGAGAAACAGGGGAGAGAAGCAGGGGGGAGAGAAACATGGGGATGGGGGAGAGAAACAGCGGAGAGAAGCAGGGGGAAGAGAAGTTTGGTGGAGAGAAGCAGGGGGGAGAGAAGTATGGTGGAGAGAAGCACAGGAGAGAAGCACGGAAGAGAAGCAGGGGGGAGAAAGTATGATGAAGAGAAGCACAGGAGAGAAGTGGGGGGAGAAGTATGGTGGAGAGAAGCACAGGAGAGAAGTAGGGGGGAGAAGTATGGTGGAGAGAAGCACAGGAGAGAAGCACAAGGGGGAGAAGAAAACAGGCCCAGGTTTCACACTGAGTGAGTATAAATACATTTAGAATCTATATTATTAACTATATGTATAATATGTACTGTTTTAGTGTCATTTTGTGCCATTTTGGTTGGTGGTGTGCCCCGGGATTTTTTAAGTATAAAAAGTGTGCCGCGGCTCAAAAAAGGTTGAAAATCACTGCCATAGATGACGCGCTCCTCCAACTCAGCAACCACTATATTTGCGTAGGTGCGTGCCACATTGGCACCCATCGCCAGGCCTCTCTGTTGCATGTACAATTGGCCATCAAAAACAAAGTCATTGTTACTGAGGACTAAATTCAGCAATTGTAGTAAAAATTCCTTCTCCTGCGGGAGCATCTGAAGTTTAGGTAAAACATTCATCATGGCTGACATCCCCCTGCTGATTTCAATAGATGTATATAAGCTACAAATGTCTAAAGTGACAAGTAAAGTGCCTGATGGAATGGACAGTGATTTGATGATGTTCAGGAAATGTGTTGAGTCTCTTAAGAAGGATCTGGCCCCTGTGGCTAATGGTTGAAAGACTTTATCCAAAAATATGGATACATGATTTACCACAGAATCTCTTCCCAATACTATCGGTCTCCCAGGGTTTTTTTTGAGATTCTTGTGAATCTTAGGAATGAAGTATAGTATAGGTGTAATCGGGTGCTCCACTATTAGAAAGTCTTTCAAGTCACCATGTATTATGTTGCTGTCATGTGCCTCTTTAACCAAAGCTGTTAGTTTTCTAGCAATAGCAAATTTTGGATCATTTTGCAATTGTATATACACCTCATTGTATATACACCCCCAGGGGCCCCCAACCGCAGTTACAGTAGGGCAGGAGAGCACAGACAGCGTCCTGCAGGCTCTGGCAGTGATCCCTGGCTACAGCTAATGGCTGCTATCAGGGGTCACACAGAGGCTGCAGGACGCTGGGCTCCGGTGTGTGCTCCATGTGTGGCTCACCCTCCCCCCAGCTCCTCTTACTGCACATGACCCCCTCCTGCTGCTGCTGCCATGGCCAAGGACCAGGCCCGGACTGGCAATCTGGCATTCCGGGCAAATGCCAGCTGGGCTGCCCAGATAGCCAGTCCGGGGGGCCGCCCGGCCTGCAAAAAATGTTGTGCCAAGTTTACATAGCAGCGCCACGGCCGCGCTACTGAGGACCGCCGACAAACTCAGAGTGTCACCAGCTGCAGCGCAGCTCCTCTCCCGGCAGCCTTCTCCTCTGCCATCTTCCTCTCCAGGTGTCCTCCTCGGTCTCTCTCCGCTGTCATCTTCCGGCAGGCTGTCCTTTCCTGGAGGTCCCGACTCCCGGCAGCCTCTATCGTTTATCTATCAAGCGCAGGCAGATAAGTACAGACACTCTGTCCTTCCCTGGAGGTCCCAACAGCCTCTATCGTTTATCTGTGCAACACACACATAGATGAATGATAGAGGCTGCCAGGACCTCCAGGGAAGGACAGAGTGTCTGTACTTATCTGCCTGCGCCGGATAGATAAACGATAGAGGCTGCCGGGAGTTGGGACCTCCAGGGAAGGACAGCCTGCCGGAAGATGACAGCGGAGAGAGACCGAGGAGGACGCGCGGAGAGGAAGATGGCAGAGGAGAAGGCTGCCAGGAGAGGAGCTGCTGGGGATTGGGTTACAGGTGAGTTACTGTTTTGTTATTTTTCCGGTGGGGGCCCTGCGCTGCATACTGTGGGGGTGGGGCCGCAATGATGGATAGTATATGGGGCACTATTTGGGGGGGATTGGCTACTATATGGGGCACTATTGGGGGGGGGGGGGAATTGGCTACTATATGGGGCACTATTGCGGGGGATTGGCTACTATATGGGGCACTATTGGGGGGGATTGGCTACTATATGGGGCACTATTGGGGGGGATTGGCTACTATATGGGGCACTATTGGGGGGGATTGGCTACTATATGGGGCACTAATACTATGGGGGGATGGCTATATGGACACTGATACTTTTGGGGTGGATTGGCCACTATATGGATGCACTATGCAATAATACTATTGGGTGATAGACTACTATAGGGGGCCTATTGGGGGGGGGGATTGGCCACTATATGGTGCAATAATACTATTGGGGCATTGGCTATAACGTAGGCCACTATATGGGGCAATAATACTATTGGGGGGATTGGATACTATATGGGAAATTATTGGGGGATTGGAAACTATATGGGGTAATATTGGGGGGATTGGATACTATATGGGAAATTATTGGGGGATTGGATACTATATGGGGTACTATTGGGTGGATTGGATACTATATGGGAAATTATTGGGGGATTGGCTACAACGTAGGCCTCTATTGGGGGGTTTGGCTACTATATGGGACACTATCGGGTGATTGGATATTATACGGGGCACTATGTGAGGGACTGGATACTAAACGGGGCACTATGTGAGGGATTGGATACTATACGGGGCACTATGAGGTATTAGATACTATATGAGACACTAGTGGGGGAATGGCTACTATGGGGGGCACTATTGGAGGGAAAAACTTGTATATGAAGCATTACTGGGAGGAGTTAGCTACTATATTGGGTGCTAAGGAGGGGATTAAAAATCTTTATGGTGCACCATTGGGGAGTTACTACTATTTTGGACACTTATAGGATTACCTACAGCATGGGGGAAATAATGGGGTAACTACTGTACGGGGGCATTATTGGATTACTACTGTGCAGGGGCACTATTATGGGGTAACTTCTGTATGGGGCAGTAATAAGGGGTACTGTTAAGGGAACTAATACTGAATGGGCTACCGAGGAGGGCATTATTAGCATTTGGGGAAATCGGATGGGTAACTTGTATAGAGGTGGGTAGGTGGTGTTATGAAAGTGCAGAGCCTAAAATGTGTGTCTGACAGATTCTGTGGAGATGAGTGGTGACCAGAAGACGTCATCATGATGTCCTGGTCCAAGTGGGGAAGACAACAAAAGAGGAAGACTCCAGTCAGAGAAGACGTCCCTTGTGAGTCACTCAATGTACTGTAACTTTGCTGTACTGTTCTCAATGTATGGAGGTATAAATGGTCTACATAAAGGGTTTTATACACAGTATGATGGTATTAGTCATTATGTGGTGGTGATGTGTGGTCATGGCATGGCAGCATTATTTGCTCCCTGTATAGTGTTATTGGTAATATTACCTTTTGTTTTATTTAGTAAGACTATAATGGTAACATATAGTTATTATGTGGTGGTAATACCTGGTAATGGTGTGGTGTTATCATTTAACCCTCCTATACAGTTGGTCTGTGTGTACTGGATATGGTCAGTATGATGGTACCATGTGTGGGATTATACTTGTTCATTGTATACTCCCCCCATCCTTTATGGTGCATCACCTTCTCAGTCCCTATAGTTTAGTTAGGAGGTGCACACTATAAATAATGGGAGTAGGGTGTTGGTGCACTAGAAAGAATTGGGGTTCAGGGGTGTTAAGCCGTGTGGTTATTGTGTGGGGACAGGAAGTCTGGGATCTGAATTTCTTTTGGTGTTTGGGATATGTTAACATGGTGGACTGCGCTTACATGGGTATGAATTTATTAAGGGGTCTGGGATATAAATTTATTCAGATGTCTGGGGTATGATTTTTTTTAGGGTGCTTGAGTCATAGTTTAGAGATGGGATGAGAGAAGATGAAAGTCCCTGGCTGATGGAGTCCCTCTCCGCTCTCCTGACATCTCTTATAGGAAATATCTGTGCTGCCCATGAGTCCTGGAGCATCATAAGTTAGATTAATAAAAGCATTGTTTTATCAAGTGGGTGAGTGCCGGGATATCTCTTCTAGTTGCTGCATCTTACACACAACTCTGTGTTGTGCTTTTCCTCTATAATTCCTCCCAGAAAGGTAAGATAACAGGCCTGGTCTATATGGAGACTTTTAGAGACACAATAATACAATATAACTACACACTATGTATGCCGGGCCTGAGTGACATCTGGGTGTTACCAATCCTCTGCTCACCAGGATGGGTCTCCAAGTCTGATAATGTGAGTGGTGATAGGACGGGGTCAGTGTTTAGGAACGAGGGGAACAGGAACAACAAGTCAGAAATTTATACATAGATTTTCAGGAGGAATAACAGGGGAACAGCACAATACAGAGGCAGGAAGGAAAGATGCCCCGGAATTATTTCAGTACTATAACTTTCTTGAGGTGCTGTGTTTCTTGAGGTGCTGTGTTTCTTGAAGAATGGGCTGAATAGTTTTCAGAGCAAAAATACCTTTACCTTTATTATTATGAATGACAGCTGACAGGAGAGCATACAGATCCTCAGTTATTGTTCTATATGCTGCATCTGATCGCTGCTGTACTCTCTATAGTCTGCTGGGTGATATTACTCTTCAGCACCTCCGTACACCTGGTATCTGAAAAATTTGGTGTAATGGGTGCGGGGAGATTTATATGTGGGCTGGTGGGGTTCGTGTGCCAGGGCTGCTTTTCAGTGCCAGTCCGGCCCTGCCAAGGACCACTACACCCAGCATGCTGCTAGAGGGAGTAAGTATACTGTACATGTAGTGTGTAATGTGTATGAATGTTATGTGTATAATGCATGAATGTAGTGTGTGTTACATGTCATGTGTATAGGGTGTGGGCTGGATGGTTGAGGCCGGTGATTGGCTGCAGCTCCTATGTATAGTGTAACTGAGGCCGGTGATTGGCTGCAGCTCCTATGTATAGTGTAACTGAGGCCGGTGATTGGCTGCAGCTCCTATGTATAGTGTAACTGAGGCCGGTGATTGGCTGCAGCTCCTATGTATAGTGTAACTGAGGCCGGTGATTGGCTGCAGCTCCTATGTATAGTGTAACTGAGGCCGGTGATTGGCTGCAGCTCCTATGTATAGTGTAACTGAGGCCGGTGATTGGCTGCAGCTCCTATGTATAGTGTAACTGAGGCCGGTGATTGGCTGCAGCTCCTATGTATAGTGTAACTGAGGCCGGTGATTGGCTGCAGCTCCTATGTATAGTGTAACTGAGGCCGGTGATTGGCTGCAGCTCCTATGTATAGTGTAACTGAGGCCGGTGATTGGCTGCAGCTCCTATGTATAGTGTAACTGAGGCCGGTGATTGGCTGCAGCTCCTATGTATAGTGTAACTGAGGCCGGTGATTGGCTGCAGCTCCTATGTATAGTGTAACTGAGGCCGGTGATTGGCTGCAGCTCCTATGTATAGTGTATTATAATGTCACTAAGGTGATACGGTGTGTTTTATTGAGGAAAAAATAAAGTGGTATTCAGTCCTTAAAGTGACTGTACCACCAGGCCCAGGCTGAAGCACTGGAGACGGGCCAATCCACCCTTAGTGGGAGGAAACCCCCGCCCCTCTATGATAGGGTTCCATTGATTCTAATGGAGTCACGTCATGGAGGGGCTGGGGTTTCCTCCCACTAAGGGTGGGTCGGCCCACCTCCAGTGCTTCAGCCTGGGCCTGGTGGTACAGTCACTTTAAGTGGTGGTCACTGTATGGCGGTAATATTGGTCTGTATATAGTGTATATAGAGTCATTATGCGGGGGTCACTCTTTGGCAGTAATATTGGTCTGTATATAGTGTGTATATACAGTCATTACTGCCATAGATTGACTGCCACATAATGACTATATACACACTATATACAGACCAATATTACTGCCATACAGTGACTGCCGCATAATATTGATCTGTATATGGTGTATTTAGAGTCATTATGTGGTGGTTACTCTATGGCAGTAATATTGGTCTGTATATAGAGCAAAAAATTCACACAGGAGAAAAGCCATTTTCATGTTCAGAATGAGGGAAATGTTTTACAAAGAAATACAGTCTTACTCAACATCAAATAATTCGCACAAAGGATAAGCCATTTTCATGTTCAGAATGTGGGAAATGTTTTACAAAGAAATCCAGTCTTACTAAACATCCAAAAATTCTCACAGGGGAGAAGCCATTTTCATGTTCAGAATGTGGGAAATGTTTTACAAAGAAATACAGTCTTACTCAACATCAAATAATTCGCACAAAGGATAAGCCATTTTCATATTCAGAATGTGGGAAATGTTGTACAAAGAAATCCAGCCTTACTAAACATTAATTCACACAGGGGAGAAGCCATTTTCATGTTCAAAATGTGGGAAATGTTTTACAAAGAAATCCAGCCTTACTAAACATTCAATAATTAACACAGGGGAAAAGCCATTTTCATGTTCAGAATGTGGGAAATGTTTTACACAGAAATCCAGCCTTACTAAACATCAAAAAATTCACACAACGGATAAGCCTTTTTCATATTCAGAATGTGGGAAATTTTTTTTACAAAGAAATACAGTCTTACTAAACATCAAAAAATTCACACAGGGGAGAAGCCATTTTCATGTTCAAAATGTGGAAAATGTTTTACAAAGAAATCCAGCCTTACTAAACGTTAAATAATTCACAAAGGGGAGAAGCCATTTTCATGTTCAGAATGTGGGAAATGTTTTACAAAGTAATCCAGTCTTACTAAACATAAAAAAATTCACACAGGGGAGAAGCCATTTTCATAATCAGGATGTGGGAAATGTTTTACAAAGAAATACAGTCTTACTAAACATCAAATAATTCACACAGGGGAGAAGCCATTTTAATGTTCAGAATGTGGGAAAAGTTTTTTTTTACAGAAATCAGATTTTTAGTGACTCCGCCCACTGGACTCTTTACCACAGAATGGTCAGGGATTTCAATCAACAAGTTACACCGAATCTGTTCGCACAAAGATATACATCAATTCGCTCTGTTCTTCCTGCTCTATAATATGATGGCCATAGATTAAATAGGGAATAAGGAAACTGAGTCAGCTCACCATGTGCAGGGTAATGTAGTAGAGTCAATGGTTTCCCAATGTAGGACTGGAGCACGTGTAGAGGGCTGAGCTACACCACCAGCTGGATAATCATGGAGAGAGGAAGTTCACAGCTCCAAATAAAGTCCAAAAGTTTATTGGGTGTCCATAAAATACATACAAAAGTTTTAAAATACACGCCCTTTTTATGGACACCCAATAAACTTTTGGACTTTATTTGGAGCTGTGAACTTCCTCTCTCCATAGATTAAATAGCATTGTCTTAGTGACTGCTCTCCTATTAAAGGGAAACTATCATGGCAGCTACAGAAGCCTTAAGAAGGCTGCCAAGACAGCTGATTGACACCATATTCTTTCATTGCTTTGGGGTAAAGCATTTAGGGGGTTAAACGAACAGTGTTGGAGTGAGAGAGCGGGTGACAACTGCAGATATACCCACTCCATACTTCCTTAAAGAGCAATGCCAGCAAAAAACTTTCTTTCTAATAAACTGGTGTCAAAGTGCCAGAGATTTGTAATTTACTTCTATTAATTAATTTCAGGTCTTCTACTAGTAGCTCTATGTGCCGGGCTCTGCTGAAGAGAGAAGACATTGGGGTGAGTATCAATAGGGCTCCCTCTCTCCCCCCTAGTACGGCAACCAAATTCTGCAAGGGAGGGCAGCAATTATGGATACATTGCGATATCAATGTGCACCCTTACTCCATGGGATTAAATGGGTTGTCCGGCGATAAAAAATTATTCACAGAATAACACACATTACAAAGTTATACAACTTTGTAATGTATGTTATGTCTGTGAATGGCCCCCTTCCCCGTGTCCCACCACCCCCACCCGTGTACCCGGAAGTTTGGTGCGCTATACATTACCTGTCACGTGCCGACCACGGTCTCCGATCGTCAGCAGTGACGTCTTCTTCGGGAGCTTGGCGGATCTTCCCGAGTGCCGGCCGCCCTCTGCAGCGTCATCAGCCGCTCAGCCGCGATTGGCTGAGCACAGTTATGCTCAGCCAATCGCGGCTGAGCTTCGGATGACGCTGCAGAGGGCGGCCGGCACTCGGGAAGATCCGCCAAGCACCCGAAGAAGACGTCACTGCTGACGATCGGAGACCGTGGACGACACGAGATGTGGTGAGTATAATGCACCACACTTCCGGGTCTAGCGTGGGTGGGGGGAAACACGGGGAAGGGGGCCATTCACAGACATAACATACATTACAAAGTTGTATAACTTTGTAATGTGTGTTATTCTGTGAATAATTTTTTATCGCCGGACAACCCCTTTAAGTGAGGATGGCATGCATCCTCACTTAACCCCTTGTGTGGAATACTGTCAGCAGCATCTGCCAAAATGCTGCATACTGTAATGTGCAGAACACCTCTCACAATGATGGGTGTTCTTCCCCGGGCCTTTTTTGTGTGTTTTATTTTTCAGATATCCGTATCCAGAGGACTGCATCAAATTCGGTAGACTATGGCTATGACCATCATTTTTTTTTTTTTTAAATAAAATGGTCAGCGAGGGGTGTGGGGGTATTCTTTTTTGAATAATGGACATTTCTCTATTGTATTGTTCTATTTTTATTTCAGGCTTAGTAGTGGAAGCTGTCTGATAGACGACATCCATTTCTAAGTCAGTGCCTATTGTTAGCTGGTATAAAATGGCTAACACTAACCCTCCTCCCAATATTACCCCAATACCCACTGTACCAGGGGTACTGGGGACAGCCGGGTACCAGTAGTCCCACAGTGTCAAACCTGGCTACTGGTACCCGGCTCTTGCCAGTACCCCTGGTGTGGGGGGTACTTGGGACTTGGGTAATAATGGGGGGGTGGGGGTTAGTGTTAGCTATTTTATACACGCTAAAACTATTCCCCGACTTATTAATTGATTTTGTCAGACAGCTTCCATTACATTACAGCTTCGATTACTAAGCCTAAAATAAAACACAAGACAATAGAGAAAAGTTTTTTATTAAAAAAGAACACCCCCACACCCCTCTTTGATCATTTTATAAAAAAAAAAATGCTGGGCATAGACGTAGTCCAACAAATCCAACATAATCCTCTGGATACTGATATCTGAATGACAAAAGGGAAAAACACACACAAAAAGCCCAGGAGCTGAACACCCATCATTGTGACAGGTGTTCCGCACCTTACAGTATGCAGCATCTTGGCAGATGCAGCTTACAGTATGGCACACAAGGGGTTAAGTATGGATGCATGGCATCCACACTTAACCCTTTGTGTGCCAGACTGAACCATGTGGCCCTCAGGGGGTTAAGTGAGGATGCATGCCATCTTCACTTAACCCCATGGGGGGGGCACATTGATGTCACAATGTACCCTTCCCAGCAAGGTAGGGGGTTAATTGCCCCCTTTTCTTGCTGGGATGGGTGCAGTGTTGGGAGAAGAAGGGGAGCGCGATTGATACTCTCCTCCGACGTCTCTTCTTCAGCAGAGCCTGGTGCACTGAGCTACAAGTGTGCTAGGCTCTGCCTCTTCAAAGATGGAGCCTTCAAAACAGCAGCTGCAGCCACTGACTGGCTGAGATGACAATGCTCCAGCATCAGGGGAAAAATGCAGACCTGAAAAACGCCCAAAGTCTCAAAGACCTAGGGTCCTATCAATGCAGCAAGGAAGCCCCATGCAAATCCAGTAGGCAACAGTAAAGGTAGGAATATTCAGTGCTGTACATAGGTAGGAGCCCATGTAATAAACTACATGACTGCCATGGAGAAAAAGTGTTTGTCATCTGATGGACCCACAATGGTCTTTATAACCCCTTCACTATTTACCCAACTTCAAAGATTTAAACAGCCAAGACTGGAGTTATCTCCTATCCCGACCATTGTAGCGTGCATGAGCGCAGTGACCTGGGGTAACGATTTTAGTGCTCAAGTTATATGTAAAAAACAAACAAACAAAAAAATCAGCAGTGCATCATCCCAGCTATAGTTCTACATTTCTACCACAAGAGGGCAGCATATCACATAAAAAATCTGTTTCCTATAAGCCTAAATACTGGAGGCTGGCGCAGGTGGATGCTATTCTATGTTTACATATATATCTGCCATATTCTATCTGTCTATCTATCTATCTATCTATCTATCTGTCTATCTATCTATATATCTACCGATGTGTTTACACAGACAGAGTTATCTGACAGATTTTTGAAGCCAAAGCCAGAAACAGACTATAAACAGGGAGCAGGTCACAAAGGAGAGACTGAGATTTCTCCTCTTTTCAAATCCGAAATCTGTCAGATTTATCTGCCTGTGTAAACGCACCATATCTCCCAGTAATACATAGGATTAGTGTCTGATCTGGGAGAGCAGGATGTGAGAGAGTATTACTACAGCTCCTTCATGCTTTGTCACCCAGCTTTCCCAGACTCCTACAATGACTATACAATCCCTGGGCTGCAGGGTTCTGGGAAAGCTGGGTGCCCTCGTTCATATCCTGTATATTTTCACCTGCTTTTTTGGGTTATTTTTAGCCTGGAAACAAGGTGAGATGTAAATGAGCTGAATCGTTTTCTCCAAGGAGACACTGCACAGATTTTATTTTACACAATTAGATATAGAAGATAAAGCCGGATCCTTTATTTCCCGGTGAGCCCGTGCTGGAGCGGTGGCCATGTGGGCAGTCGCCTAGGGGCATCTTTCCAGGTGCCCCCGCACCATTACTTATTAAAGACGAGGATGGGAAGTATTGATCCTGCAGCTACATTGAACTTGTCACATCTCATCCTAGAGGTGTACACTGAGCGATTTTTAAAGATTAACGATTGCAAACGAGATATATGTTTATCGTTAACCTGAAATTGTTCACCACATTACACAGAACGATAGTTAGTTACGATCGTTATTGCGATCGTTACTATGATCGTTTATTTCTTCTAATCCCAGAAAAACAATGAACAATGTGCAATTACAGTGAATGATTAGTGAAAAAATGCGGAACTTGAGCGAACGAACGCGGAATTACAGCGAACGATTAGCGAACAATTAACGATAATTTTAGGTTCAGATCTAAATCAACGATCAACGACATACAAATGATTTTTTGATCGTTGCCTGCAATTACACAGAACGATTATTGTTTAAATACAACGATTTAACGATTTTTTGCACGATAATCGTCCCGTGTAATAGGGCTAAGAGGCTGAGAGCGGCCACAGCTGATGATCCACATTCACCTGTAACAGAGACTTGTATGCTCCAAGCAGAAGAGATAACTTACATGTCATCTGTAGTGTCAAATGGGGCTTAACTGCAACACTAGGCTCAGCCTATGAACAAAGGTGTAATATACTCCAGAGCTGCACTCACTATTCTGCTGGTGGGGTCACTGTGTACATACATTACATTACTGATCCTGTACAGATCCTGAGCTACATCCTGTATTATATTCCAGAGCTGCACTCCATATTCTGCTGGTGAGGTCACTGTGTACATGCATTACTTATCCTGTACTGATCCTGAGTTACATCCTGTATTAGGCTATGTTCACACAAAGTATGTTTCCGTAAAAGTACGGCAGTTGTTGAAATTGGCAACAACGGCCGTACTTTTTACGGAATCATACGTTGTCTTTTCTTCTATGGGATCTCGGCCGGAGCATATACACATAGGGGGAGATTTATGAAAGGGTGTAAATATACACCTGGTGTAAACTGCCCACAGCAACCAATCACAGCTCAGCTTTCAGCTCTGGTAAAATAGAAGAGGAGCTGTGATTGGCTGCTGTGGACGGTTTACACCAGGTGTATATTTACATCCTTTCATAAATCTCCCCCATAGTATACGATCCAGCTGGGATACCCTGCAGCGCTGCAAAGAACTGACATGTCAGTTTTCTGCGGCCACTATTCAGCCATATCAGTTCACTAAATGAAGCGAGCGGCCCCGGCCGAAGTTTCATTGTGTGCTGTGGGGAGTTCTGATGCGGGTGCTCATGGATTCGCCCGCATCAGAACGCTGCGGCGCCAAAGATCCTTTTTTTTAGAGACCGGCCGGGTCAGGGAACCAGGGTGTGAACATGGCTTTATACTGCAGAGCTGCACTCCCTATTCTGCTGATGGGGTCACTGTGTACATAAATTACATTACTGATCCTGTACTAATCTTGAGTTACATCCTGTATAAAATACTCATCTTGAGTTGCATCCTGTATCATACCCCAGAGCTGCACTCCCTATTCTGCTGATGGGGTCACTGTGTACATAAATTACATTACTGACCCCTTATGCTGGCGTTGCCTTGCTGACACTGGCAATTTAATGCACATTTGGTGGTCATGCCCGAAAATCAAGCCTTTGTGGTCACGGATCCATTCCATTCTTCTGAGTCTTATTAGTATCCCGCTCCTGTGGACCCCAGGTATGGCCCTTTTAGGGTTAGGCACCGAGGATTGGAATGCATCTGACCTTACTATTCTCATGCATATATTGTTAGCCACAAGGAATTGTATTGCTAAAAATTGGAAGAGTACTACTATTCCCAGTGTACATGAAATCATGAATGTAGTAGACTACAACTGCCAGATGGAATTGTCCATTGCGTCCAGATTGAACTCTGGTACAAAGGTTAGATCTCAGTGGGGAAAATGGCTTCACTTACCCCCTGATTTCCTACCTTCCTTCCCCAGAACCTCTCTTAATCCCTCCCCCCCACTCATCCCCCCCCCCCTAGTCTAGCCTAAGGTATATTATCTCGGGACTAGAAATAAAGTTGTGTGGCGACACCTTGGAGGTCCTGGGCTTTGACCCTGATAAGAAGGTTATATCTTTAAGATTAGATACCACAAGCGATTATTGTTAAAATATGATGTACTTTGTATGTTATTGGCCCCCAGTAGAGACGATTGTTTCTTGTTGGTTTGGATTACACTGGGCATATTGCTAATGTCACTGTTAATATGCAACATGTGGTTGCCTTGTCTAGTCATCCTTTGTTAAAAATAGAAAAATCTTTCAATAAAATTATAAATAATAAAAAAAAAAAAAAAATTACATTACTGATCCTGTACTAATCTTGAGTTACATCCTATATAAAATACTCATCTTGAGTTGCATCCTGTATCATACCCCAGAGCTGCACTCCCTATTCTGCTGGTGGGGTCACTGTGTACATAAATTACATTACTGATCCTGTACTGATCCTGAGTTACATCCTGTATACAAAAATGATTCCGGTTGGCTATGGTGGAAAGGAGTCAGATCACACATGAGATGTATGGGGCCCTGCAGACCAAGTCATACCCCAGTAGTCCCTGTCCACCCCAGTAGTGTCTGTAATAGAGAACTGAACATGGAGCAATAGAAGAAGGTGACTGGTCTTCTCCATTATGTGGACAGCCGGGTGTGTGCTCATCCCTTTCCTGGGGTATAGATGGCACCAGGATTCACTATGGGATAAAGCCTTTTAGGACCAGGGAGTGACCTGATATTTCCTGGCAGAAGGTATGCTGAGCCTTGTAGTACCCCCCGATGAGCCTGTAGTTATAAATCTCTGCTACTCTGCTTCTCTATAGGGATTCAGCACTTGGAGCTGTCCGGAGAGCTGGTGCTGAAATCAGGTCTTACTCACCTCTCAGGACTCTGCAGGATCACTGTCCTCCAGCCACCAAAACTATTGCTCTCTGTTCACATTAGTACATTTTATTACATTAAAATTAAAAAATATTACCAAAAATGCAACAATTGGTCACAGTTACATCCTGTATTATACTCCAGAGCTGCACTCACTATTCTGCTGGTGGGGTCACTGTGTACATAAATTACATTACTTATCCTGTACTGATTCTGAGTTACATCCTGTATTATACTCCAGAGCAGCACTCACTAATTTGCTGCTGGGGTCACTGTGTACATACAGGGCCGTATTTGCCACTAGGCACCCATGGTTCGGTGCCTAGGGCGGCGCTTTGTGGGAGGCGGCACCCGCAGGGAGCCAGATTTTTTATTAAAAAAAATATTTAGAACCCCGCCGCCATAGGCCCAGGATCTATCACAGGCCGGAAGCTCACAGCTGCAGACCTGCGGTCCCGAAATTCTCAAGCAGGAGAGAAGTTCGGGCACCGTGGGGCTGTAGCTGTGAGCTTCTGGCCTGTGATAGAGGCTGTCTGTGCTCCCCCTGCCCCCATCTTCTTCCCCTGCCACCCCAGCTGCTCCCCTGCCAGCCATCTTCTCGCCCTGCCACCACAGCTGCCCCATCTTCTCCCTGCCACCCTAGCTGCCCCCATCTGCTCCCCCTGCCTGTCACCCCAGCTACTCCTCCTGCCCCCATCTACTCCCCCTGCCACCCTACCTGCTTCCCCTGCCCCCTATCTTCTCCCTCCGCCCCCCCTAGCTGCTCCCCCTGTCCCCCAGCTGATCCCTCTGCCCCACAGTTGCTCCCCTTCCTCCATCTTCTGCCACTGCCCCCCCATCTGTTCCCCCTGCCCCTTTCACCCCAGCTGCTCCTCCTGCCCCCATCTACTCCCCCTGCCACCTCAGCTGCTCCCCCTGCCACCCCAGCTGCTCCCTCTGCCCTTCAGCTGTTACCCCTGCCCCCAAGCTGCTCCCCCTTCCCCCCTTCTGCTCCCTCTGCCCCACAACTGTTGCCACTGCCCCCGCAGCTGCTCCCTCTGCCCCACAGCTGTTAACCCTGCTCCCCAGCTGTTCCCCCTGCCTCCCCAGATTCTCCCCCTGGCGACAGATGCGACCCCTATAGCTATGCCACTGGTTTGCAGTAGTGTACTGACACAGCCCCGCGGTCACTACAGTACACTAGCGCAAACTTTTAAACTAGGACCCAACTACAAGTGCTGCAAGTACTACAACTCCCAGCATATCCCGAGGGCTGCAGACTGTAAGTAAATGCTGGGAGTTGTAGTGCCTGCAGCTGTTGTAGTTGGGTCCTAGGTGCATCATACACTGGATGCTTTGTGGCATATAAGAATACATAGATCTGTGGGGGCTCAGTGTAGAGGAGAGACCCCAGGACAGCACTAATAGGGGAAAGAACAAAAACATCTACCCCTACCCTATTAGTGATGTTCTGGGGTCACTTCCCTACACTAACCCCCCCCAGATCTACGTATTCTTATATGCCACAAAGCATCCAGTGTATAGGACCCAACTACAACTGTTGCAGGCACTACAACTCCCAGCATGTACTGACAGTCTGCAGCCCTCAGGATATGCTGGGAGTTGTAGTACAATAGTACAATCCTCTGATAACTGCCACTGTAGACAGATGTATTGCTGGACCTTCAGGGCTGATGGTTGTCACCCACAGATTGCAGCCACCAGGAGACTCTGCACACAGTGATTTATTAAAGTGTTGTTCTCTCAGAGACTACAACTCCCAGCATACCCTGAGAGCTGGTTTCCGCCAATCAGTGGCTAAAGTAGCACTCAGCTGCTGATTAGTCAACATCTTGACCTGAATACAAACTTCGGGGAAAATGCAGACCCGAATAACGCCCAAAGTCTCAAAGACTTTCACACTGAAAGGCAAAAATGCTATGCATCACATTGACGCCTAAACAAACCTATGTGTAAGGGCACCCTTAGAGTGTCAAGTAGCCTAGCCACAAAGATTCAGAATAGATAACAAGGAAGAAGGAGAAGGAGAAAAAAAATTATTTGTCAAATTAAAATGAGGTGGAGTAAGAATAATATGGAATGCGAAGGATTGGTTAGGTCTCCTTACTCACAAACAAAAAGAATTTGCAGGATTCATGGAAGTCTAGAATTCACAAAAAATTTTCTGGAGTTTCTAAAACTATCAAATCAGGGATTCCGTAAGGAGAAAGGTTATACAGTAATAGATTTATTCACGGAGGGTAGTCTTAAAGTGTAAGTATCATTTTGGTCTGGCGCCAGCCCCTTGGGTTCTCAGCAGCCGGACCTTGACCGATCTGCACTTATTTTCAATTGAAACATGCTGACAAAAGGATAAAAGACTCTTTGAGGTTGCACAGAGTGACGGTATTATTTAAATCCGAACACCACAAGGGGAAGCAGATTATATACGTTACATTTCTTCTGGGCATGTGCCCAACTGAGAAAATATTGGGAAGAAATTGTGTCTATTCTGGTGGGAAAAAAGGTATTGCAGGGAGCTCTCACCTTTAAGAGGGCAATATTAGGGAAAGAAATGGTCCAGGGGAGGAGTAGTACCCCGGGTGGGCCTGGGTGAACATTGCAGGGGTCCATTTACACAGAAGGCTAGAGAAAAAGAGAACAAAGACAGCGCTCCATGTGCAGGACCAGTTGCAATGGGATGGGCAGAATTCCAGTACCGGAGTAAAACCGGCTCCCCTCTCACCTGGCTAAGTTGTGCAAGATCGAGGCACAACTCTCCATGCGTATACTCAAGAAGGGAACCAGTGTGCAGCCTTCCTGCAAACCCACGCCAGGGCCGTAACAAGATGCAGACCTCCTCTCCAAATTCCAGCAGGATGAATAGGCACAGCTACTCCCAACAGATCATGTAAAAAAACTACTTTATTAAAATAATAAAAACATGTATAAAAGGCTCAGCATTACGCGTTTCTAGACCGGACTGGTCTCTTCTAGGGATGCACGATGCACCGAAATATCGATACTACTATCGATATTTCGGGCTAAAAAACGGTTCGGTACCAGGATTTCCTGGTATCGATACTTTATCAGGCAACTTAACATAAAGTATAACGCAGAGAACACGGCCGGCAGCTAGCTGAGCGCCGGCCGTGTTCTCTATGTGCCTCTCACTGCCCCTGCAGTCTCCTCCTCTGTTCTCTCTCCTTCCGCTCCCGGCGGCGACAATTTTAAATAGCCGGCACTTTGCGATCGCTAGTGCCGGCTATGTAACTGTGTAGATGCCGCTGTCACACTGACAGCGGCACCTGACCCCTCCTAAGCCCGCTCCATATGCAGCAGGGGTCGGCTACTGTGTGTAGCAGACCCCCGCTGAAATGATTTATGCAGAGGAGCCGGAGCTGCACGGAGGTCTCCGCGGCTGGAGAGGGAGAGGAGGACGGAGAGGGAGAGAGGAGGAAGGAGCAGAAGGCTGGAGAGGGAAAGCGGGAGGTCCGAGAGAGAGGACACATGTGAGGATCCAGCCGGCTGGCAGGTGGGGGAAGTGCAGGGGCTGTGAGGTGCCGACATCAGCATAAGTATGTGTATAGCAGAGCCGAGTGAGCAGTGTATAGCAGAGCCGAGTGAGCAGTGTATAGCGGAGCCGAGTGAGCAGTGTATAGCAGAGCCGAGTGAGCAGTGTATAGCAGAGCCGAGTGAGCAGTGTATAGCAGAGCCGAGTGAGCAGTGTATAGCAGAGCCGAGTGAGCAGTGTATAACAGAGCCGACTAAGTAGTGTATAGCAAAGCCGAGTGAGCAGTGTATAGCGGAGCCGAGTGAGCAGTGTATAGCGGTGCCAAGTGAGCAGTGTATAGCGGAGCCGAATGAGCAGTGTATAGCGGAGCCCAGTGAGCAGTGTATAGCGGAGCCAGCTAAGTAGTGTATAGCGGAGCCGAGTGAGCAGTGTATAGCGGAGCCGAGTGAGCAGTGTATAGCGGAGTGATCGCTGTACTCTGTACACAGTTATGTAAAAAACGCAAACCTTTACTTTTAACGTAATAAAATTAAAAACAGCTCCATAAATTGGTATCTCTGTAATAGTGCAGGCCTGAAGAGTATAGAAAACATTTCAGGTTTATTATATTCGCTGTCTAGGGAGTATTATATTTCTATTGTTGTGTTTTTTTAAAATATTTTAGTAAGTATCGAACTGGTATTGAGTATCGAAATAAAAATGTTAGTATCGGTATTGAACTCAAAATTCTGGTATTGTGACATCACTAGTCTCTTCATCAGATGCTTCTGATGAAGAGACCAGTCCGGTCTAGAAACGCGTAATGCTGAGCCTTTTATACTGTTTTTATTAGTTTAATAAAGTAGTTTTTTTACATCATCTGTTGGGAGTAGCTGCGCCTATTCATCCTGCTGGAATTTGGAGAGGAGGTCTGCATCCCATTTACACAAAAAGATTATCTGACAGATTATCTGACAAAGATTTGAAGCCAAAGCCAGAAACAGACTATAAACAGAGATCGAGTCATAAAGGAAAGCCTGAGATTTCTCCTCTTTTCAAATCCATTCCTGGCTTTGGCTTCAAATCTTTGGCAGATAATCTTTCTGTGTAAATGGTCGCTAAGGATGGTTTATAATTATCTGAAGGGGTCTAGGTGATTGTTGGAGCTGTGCTAGATGTTCACCTGGGTGGGACTGGGCAAATATTGGAGCTGAGCTGTATACTCATGTAAGTGAGCCTGGGCAAATATTGGAGCTTAGCTATATAATCATGTAAGTAGGCCTAGGTTAACACTGAAACAGTAACTATAACCATCTATGATTGCCGAGATGAAAGTGGGAACTGTGCTATTTAGCCCTCTAGTTAGGCCTAGGCGATTGTTGGAGCTGTGCTCTGTGATCATCCGGGTGGGCCTATGGGAATATTAGAGTCAGGCCATACAGCCATCTAGGTGGGCCTAGGTGAGCATTAGAACTGTGCTATACACGTATATAAGTGGGCCCTGATGACAGGCAGAATTGTGTGGCACAATCTCTAAAGATTTTAAGGGGTTATCCTCCGAAAATCAACTGAGGTCATAAAGTTATACAGATTTGTAATTTACTTCTATTAAAACATCTCAAGTCTTCCCATACTTATTATTTGCTGTATGTCCTGCAGGAATTGTTGTTTTATTTTGAGACTGACACAATGCTCTCTGCTGTCCTCTTTGGCCAAGACAGGAACTCTCTCTCTCTCTCTCTCTCTCTCGGTTTTCTATGAATCCCCATAGAAAACCTCTCCTGCACTGGATAATTCCTGTCTCGGCCAGAGATGTCAGCAGAGAACACTGCCTCAGTCTGAAAATAAAACATTTCCTGCAGGACATACAGCAGCTAATAAGTATGAGAAGACTTGAGTGTTTTTTATAGAGGTAAATTACAAATCTATATAACTTTCTGACACCAGTTGATATGAAAGAAAAAGATTTTTGCTGGACAACCCCTTTAAGAAAATACTGGAACTTCAGTGTAGAATCTAAGCGGGTCCTGCTGAATACTTGTATCGAATGCTTGGAGAGATCTTGGAGAAAAACTGAAATACAGCTACAGGCTATGTTTACACTGCGTATTAATCCGTCCGTAGAGCGAACCGCGAATATACGCACGTAGTTTTGAGGTTGATGCGTTCGCTTGAAAGTATACGATATACGCCCGCACAGCGCACACTACGTATGAACTTACGGCCGGATCGTATACGGCGCCGTGAAAAATGAACAAGACCATTGTTAGAGGACGGAAATGTTGAAACTTACGGCCGTCGATTTCCATGCGGTCCCGTACGAAGTACTTATTTCAGCCAAATTGAACTTGATTTTTCGATCCAAAAGGTTCTGTGTGTTTTATTGGGCTGGGCGAAGATTTCCAAGTAAATGACCTGCCTCAGATCGCTTGGAAACAAGCTAGGGAAGCATAACTGTACTGCGGGCGTATGTTCACGGTGCGTACGCATCCGGCGCATGCCGATTTTTTCAGCCGCACATATCAGCCGCGGCGTAAGAACTGCGGATGGATTCATACGCAGTGTGAACATAGCCACAGACTGTATAGTTTGAGATACACAATAATGAACCTCAGGGACACAGATACACAATAATAAACCTCAGGGACACATTAGTTAAAGCTGATGTTGGACCAGGGACACAGACCATTCAAAGAGTTATTGGTACTCAAAGAAAAGGTTGCTTTCCATGTCTGACTTGTAGTATATGCAAACACATGAGGAAGGGAGATTGTTTTGTACACCCTCAAACACAACCTTCATACAGGATTAGGGATTATCTCACCTGTCTGTCAGATTATGTGATTTATGTATTGATTTGGCCATGTCAGAAATTATATGTTGGAGAGACCACCATCAATTGTAGATCTAGGATTGCTAAACACAGGTCGACGATCCGTACTGGCCGACTAGATCTCCGAGTATCGAAACATTTTATCGAAATGGGACATCAAGTTGATGATTTGAGGTTCATGATACTGGAAAGAGTCCCAAAACAGAGGAGAGGTGGTGATAGGACATCGCGTCTCAAACACAGAGAATTTAGGTGGATTTATATGTTGGATTGTCTGGCTCCATCAGGACTTAATCTCGACTTTAGGATGTGATTACATTTCTGGCGGATTCTTGCTGGTTTTCGACTGGTATATTTATTCGCTGTGATTAACGATAATTAGTGCCGAAATGACAGTTTATATATTTTTTACATATATTGATGTTGAATAATAAGCTTTTCTCTCTTTTTCTTTCTACTTTGTAGATGAGATCGGCAGATCTTGAGTCTCTGTAAATCCACTTACAAGCCCCGGACGGATGTTTGGTGTTTTCCTGCTAATTTTCTATACAATTACATGTTTTTTATTTTTTCTTTAATAAATTAAGGTGGATCAATTTTTGTCTTTTGTTTTTTCACTACGTTGTTTTTATATTTTTGTGGCATCACTTCGTTCCATTAACTGATGATTTATAGTTCACACTGAGGGGATATATGGTAGATCCACAAGGGTTCCTTGCTATGATTTGGGTTACAGTTCCTCACCGTACAACTCCCTTGGTGATCTGATCAAGGTTGGTCGGGAACCAGGGTTGAGTAACACCTCTACCGCAGCAGTCCCATGACCATGTTGTGGGCTCCTGTGTACAGCGGTGTAGTTACGAGGGAGGGACTTTGCGGCGGTGAAGTGTTCAACATTGCCCTATGGGCAGTTTATGTTCACGGAACCAATGCCCCAGATTAAGCACAATGCGACTAGTTGGCTTTCCCCTCCAGAGTGTGATGAGTCCGTTTACGCAGCGCAATATGTCCTATGTACCATGAGTCCGTTCACACGGTGCGGTATGATATGCATATCATGAGTCCGTTTTCACGGCACAATACAAATGGGAACAACCTTTGAAGGAGGTTGTTTATTTATAGGGATGACCATCACTCTCCCACCATTATACAAAGTTTGAGAGTGAATATTACATTCTGGTTTTGGGCAATTTCTTGCCCTGATCAAAAAATGGTTTCCACCTGTGGTCCTGTGACACTGCGCATGCGCGGACAAGGTGACGTGATCCGCATCCTAAGGTACACGTTCCACGCATGCCCAGTATGCACTGGCTGGCTTTACACGATGCAGGACGCCATCTCCATTTGGCGGCATGACTGGTAATCATGTTTTTAATCATGTTGACACTGTATAATTAACCTGCCTCACTGTAGATAATATATGCTCACATTATGACACTTGTATCACATTTATTTATTATGTTTGCCACCTTGCTGATGAGTTATAGATATCGTATCCCTTATGATGTTGTTTGATTGCTGTGAATATATTGATTATGTTTGTGATAAATTAATTACATAATTACACTGTATGCACTTCACTTGTGTATTTAAAGACTGCTTTTTGGAACTTATCACTTATGCTTGAGAAAGGCTGATGTACAGCCGAAACGTTGCATGGCTTTGTGAATAAAGCTACACTTTTTTCACGATTTTTGGATGCTGTCTCCATATGCTGTCTCCATAGGCAGAAGGAAAGAGATGCAGAGGGTCAGGTATTAAAGAAGGAAGAAGAGTACCCCCAAGTGATATGATTTACTCAATGAGACCCCCAAGGACTAAGATCCCACTGCAGCCATAGGCTCTGTCACGGCTCCTTCCCAGATCAGATCCCTCAATGTGACTGACCTGTATGTCCCAGTTATTATGCTTCCTTCTCAAATATTAGTGTCCCCTGTAGCCATTAGTAATGCCCCTTCCCCAGTAATATGGAGCCCTGTAGCCGTTAGTAATGCCCTTATTCCCAGTAATATGGAGCCCTGTAGCCAGGTATAGTGCCCCCATTCCCAGTAATAGTGCCCCCTGTAGCCAGGTATAAAGCCCCCATTCCCAGTAATAGTGTCACCAGTAGTCAGCAATAATGACCCTGTAACAAGTAATAAAACTCTTTTGCAGCCAGTAACAATACTCCATAATCCATTATGATGAACACATTCCCCTATAATAACATCCCCTTTTGCCAATAATAAAATAATAAGGCCCCTGTAGCTAGATATGCCACCTGCAGCCAGATACAGTGGTCCCTGTAGACAGATAGGACCCCTATAGCCAGTGGTAATGCCTCAGTAGCTAGATACAATGCTCCCTACAGCCAGATACAACACCCCCTATAACCAGATATGCCTCCTATGACCAGATGCAATGTCCCCTGTAGTCAGATACAGTATGTCCTTTAAAACCAGATACAATGCCCCCTGTAGCCAGCTATGCCCCATATAACCCAAAACAATGCCTTGCAAACAGAAAGAAAGTTACACTTACTTCCCACCAATTTAACACTGTGCCTCCTGCAGCCAGATACAATACCTCTATAACCAGATACAATGCCCTTATAACCAGATACAATACCTCTATAACCAGATACAATGCCCCTATAACCAGATACAATGCCCCTATAACCAGATACAATGCCCCTATAACCAGATACAATGCCCCTATAAGAAGATATAATACCCCTATAACCAGATACAATACCCCTACAACCAGATACAATGCCCCTATAACCAGATACAATGCTCCTATAACCAGATACAATACCCCTATAACCAGATACAATACCCCTATAACCAGATACAATGCCCCTATAACCAGATACAATACCCCTATAACCAGATACAATGCCCCTATACCCAGATACAATACCCCTATAACCAGATACTCTGCCCCTATAACCAGATACACTGCCCCTATAACCAGATATAATGTCCCTATAACCAGATACAATGCCCCTATAACCAGATACAATGCCCTTATAATCAGATACAATACCCCTATAACCAGATACAATATATAACCCCCTATAATACAATGTCCCTAAAACCAGATACAATACCCCTATAACCAGATACAATGCTCCTATAACCAGATACAATACCCCTATAACCAGATACAATGCCCCTATAACCAGATACAATACCCCTATAACCAGATACAATGCCCATATAATCAAATACAATACCCCTATAACCAGATACAATACCCCTATAACCAGATACAATACCCCTATAACCAGATACAATGCCCCTATAACCAGTCAGAATGACCATTACCACTAGATACGCCCCCATAACAAAACACAATGTCTCCTTTAACCATATACATTATGGCCCCTATACCCAGATACAGTGGCCCCTGAAGCCAGAAACACTGCCCTATGTAGCTAGAGAGGCTCTCTGTCGCCATATACAATAACAATAGTAGTTAGCTATGCCCCCTGTAACCAGATGCAATGCCCCATATTGTCACAGGCTGAAGTGTATTGAGTGTAGGAGACTGGACTTCTCCATACACATATTTGTTATAATGGCCGCCTATGGCAAACTGTGCACAATAGTCAAGATGAACATAAACACTAAACCCCAAAAGAGACCTGAACCCTACACAGGCAGAGCAGGCGGGAAAGAAGCGGCAGATATGTAATAATAATCACTTATTACCCTTATATAAAACTATGAATAAAATAGTAATTATATGGGAAAACTATTCTTATAGGAAGGGACTGGAACCTTTTATTAAATGTATTTTTTTTTTATTTTTTTTTAGCAACATTATCAAATATCAGTATAAATCATAATAAAAAACTACAGCCGAGCGCATAGACCAAGATTTTATTCACCCTAATTCCTGCCAATGGCCGACTGTATGGTTAGTACACGTGTTTGTATTAAGATGTTTAAATAAAGATTATTGAAAATCATGATGTCATTTGTTTACAAACTGGACCCTTCAGAGCTTTATTAGTAGTTGGACTGTAAGTATGCATATCCATTGGCTCCTGGTATGTTTTGTTATTTTCTATTTTTAATCAGTTTTCTCCATGTAATCTTTTATTTTCTCACACACATAGGCGATTTGTGCGAGATTGACGACAGGAGAAGACTTATAGTCATGGAGGAAGAGCTGAACATCATCTACAGCGAGGAGGACCAGTTCGTGGAGGATACAGACTTTCCCGTTGTCTACGAGGAACATGTGAGTGAGAATTCCCCATCCAGTATAGCAGGGTATAGCAGATAGGATACACTGTGGGATGTTTGTATAGAGATGGGGTTGTGTACATAGTGGGGTGTCCTGTCCAGGAGTATCTGTACCTGTAGATACTCCTCCCTGGTCACATGATCACATAGGTGCCCCCCCCCCCATAGGAGACAGTGGTGATGGGAGGAGATGTGTAGAATGGGGAGCTATAAATACCTTACACCCTGTTACTTATTCCCCATGTTCAGCCATTTCCAACTGCCATTTTGCCATGTTCCATGCAGGGGGCGGGGCTTAGTTGGGCCATGATAACTGCTGGGTGGTGGCTGTGGTCTATGGCCGGGCTCATGCACTGTGTGTGTTATGTGATCTCCAGCACCTCTGCGGACATAGGAAGGAATATACTCCTATATGGTAGAGAGGGAAATCACATAGCACACATAAGCCATGGGCCTGGCCTAAGACTTTATCCAGATGTGCAGTAATGTGTGACAATGCTATCACTGGATCAGGGCCTACAGTGTGATCTCTAAGGTCAAATAATAAAAAATAATTATAATATATATGGTACAGTATGGGATTTGTAGTTCTGCAACCTGAAGCTCTCCTGGTTGCATAACTACAAGCCCCATCCTCATGTTGTGGTGATGGTACAAGATGGGAGTTGTAATTATGCAACCAGGAATGCTCTAGGTTGTAGAACTACAACTCCCATGATCATGGTGTGGGGACAACACTTTATGGGAGTTGTAGTTTTCCAACTTGGAGTTCTCCTGGTTGCATAACTACAAGCCCCATCCTCATGTTGTGGTGACAGTACAAGATAAGAGTTGTAGTTCTGCAATCTGGAGCTCTCCAAGTTGCATCACTACAACTCCCGTCATGTAATGTCACCAGGGCATAATGGGAGTTGTACACAGCTGCTCCTGTGTTATTTTGGTGCGCAACTTGCTATGTGTACTGGCGCACTGGAGTGTTGTTGTGTTTCCCTGCTGTTTCTCTAAATAAAGAATTTAACAGCTGGAGAGTCACAGAGGGGGTGGCGGGGAAGCCTGCAGTGATATCCCCCCCCCCCCCATTACACAGCCACTGAGATGCTGACATACAAGAGGGGTGCCGCTGGACATTGTCCCTCTACGGGCTCTACAGGCAGATGGGGAAGCCTGGAGTCTAATCCCCCATCATACAGCACCGCTGACATGTCGCTCGGGTTTGTCAAGGGGGAGGTGCCCTATGGATAAACGGGGCCACCGTTTCTCTTGTACAATGTCCTGGGGATGGCCTATGGAAGGGAAGGCACAACGACTGCTGTACATTGTCCTGGCTATATGGGCAGATGGGGAAGCCAGTAGTGGAGCCAAGCTTCCCCGTCTGCTTGTACAGCCGGAACGTTGTCAAGCAGCACAGCTATGGACCCCCCCAGTGCACAGCAGCCCGGCCATCCTCCATAGCGGCCTAGCTGTGAGCGGTGAGGAACTGTGCCGGTCACTCTCCGTGTGTGAGGCAGCATGGAGCTCCGGATTTGCCGCAAATGGAGGAGAGCACTGGAGGAGAGCGCGCTGTAACAAACCCGGCATGGTACAACTATTTATTGATATGTAATTACAAAAATGACCATGTCAGCAGGGTTCTGTGTATTGTCTGCTAGATACGTTCTAAGAATAAATTTTATTTTTTGCATGATGACTGGAGTACTCCTTTAACCCCTTAAGGACAGAGCCTGAAATGTCCTTAATGACAGAGACAAATTTTATGAATATGAACAGTGTCACTTTATTCATTAATAACTTCGGGATGCTTTTACCTATGCGGCTGATTCTGAGATTGTTTTCTCGTGACATATTGTACTTCACATTTCTTGTAAATTGGAGTCGATACTTATAACGAATCTTTATGAAAAAACCCCAAATAACGTGAAAAATTGTGAAAAAATGCATTTTTCCAACTTTAAAACTTTTCTGCTTATACAGAAATTGGTTATACCACATAAATTATATATTAAATAGCATTAGCAATATGTCTACTTTATGTTGGCAGCATTTATTAAACTATATTTCATTTTTTAGACAATAGAAAGCGTAAAACATTAGCAGCAAATTTCCAAATTTTCTGTAAAATTTCAAAATCAGATATTTTTAGAGACCTGTTCAGGTTTATTAAAGTGTATTTGAGGGGACTGTATGTTAGAAAGCCCCACAAAGCACCCCATTTCAGAAACTGCACCCCCAAAACTCTGCAAAAGCACATCTAGAAAGTTTTTTTAACCCTTTAGGGGAGTCACAGAAATAAAAGCTAAGTGTGCAAGAAATTTGAAAATTTAAATTTTCTGTGCAGAGATTTTATTGTAATCCAATATTTTTCATAATTATAAACCAATTACCAGAGAAATGCACCCCAATATTTATTGCCCCGTTTCTGCAGTTTATAGAAATACCCCATATGTTACCCTATTGCACTATTTGACGCAACCACAAGCCTCAGATATAAAGGAGCGCCTAGTGAATTTTAATGCCTCCGCTATATTTGGTCATTTCTGACTGTACCACTTCAGGTTGGCAGAGGCTCTGGGGTGCCAAAACCTAAAAAACACCCCTAAAGGGACACCATTTAGAAAACTACACCCCTCAAGGAATGTAACAAGGGGTGCGGTGAGCATCTGGACCCCACAGGTGCTTCACAGATTTTCAGAACAATGTGGCGTGAAAAAAGACAAAAGTATTTTTTACACTAAAATGTTGTTCTAGCCTTCAATTTTTCATTTTCACAAACGGATAAAAGGAAAAAAAAAAACCACAAAAAATGTAGCGCAGTTTCTCCCGAGTACGGAAATACCCCACGTGTGGACATAAAGTGCCAAGCGGGCGCAGCACGAGCCTCCAAAGGGAAGGAGCGCCAATTGGCTTTTGGAACCTGGATTTCACTGGAATGGATTTCAAGGGCCACGTCGCATTTACAGAGCTCTCGTGCTGCCAAAACACTGGAAACCCCCCACAAGTGACCCCATTATGAAAAGTACACCCATCAAGGAATCTAACAAGGGGTGCAGTGAGCATATGCACCCCACTGGTGACAGGCACAAATGTGGAACAATGTGACGTGAAAGTGAAAATTTTCATTTTTTCACTTTCACGGCACAAATGTGCCCGTCATCAAGGGGTCCATATCCTCATTGCACCCCTTGTTAGATTCCATGAGGGGTGTAGTTTCCAGAATGGGGTCACTTGTGGGGTTTTTTTACTGTCTTGGCAGCACGAGGGCTCTGTAAATGCGACATGGCGTTCATCATCCATTCTAGCCAAATCCACCTCCAAAATCCAAATGGCGCTCCTTCCCTTCGGAGGCTTGCACTGCATCCACATGGAGCTTTATGTCCACATGTGGGGTATTTACGGACTCGGGGGAAATTGCTCTACACATTTTGTGTTTTTTTTTCTCTTTTAGCCCCTTGTCAAAATTAAAAAATCAAGACAAGATCAATGATTTAGAGTAAAAAAATTAAAAAAAATTACACTAAATGTTGGTCTAGCCTTGATTTTTTTCCATTTCCACAAGGGGTTAAAAAAGAAAATGAACGCAAAACGTGTAGGGTAATTTCCCATGAGTACGAAAATACCCCACATGTGGACATAATGTGCCATATGGGCACAAGGCAAGCCACCAAAGGGACAGAGCGCCATTTAGAGGCTGGAATGGAGGATGGAGACCATGTCGCAATTACAAAGCTCCTGTGCTGCCAGGACAGTAGAAACCCCCCACAAGTGACCCCATTCTGGAAATTACACCCCATACGGAATCTAACGAGGAGTGCAGTGAGCATATGGACCCCACTGGTAACAGGCACATATGTGGAACATGTGCCGTGAAAATAAAAAATACCATTTTTTTCATTTTCACGTCCCAAATGTGGCCGTCACCAGGGGGCCATATCCCCGCTGCCCCCCTTGTTAGATTCCTTATGGGGTGTAGTTTCCAGAATGGGGTCACTTGTGGGGGGTTTCTACTGTCCTGGCCGCACAGAGGCTTTGTAATTGCATCATGGCATCCTCTTATGGGAATGGCGGCCATACCTATTTAGTTGGGGAAAAGGGACAATTATTAATTTATTTGGGGGTATTAGGCCAATTATTAGTTTATAAGGTTGAAAATGACAGATGTCCATCAAATTCAACCTGTGTTGATCCAGAGGAAGGCAAAAAAACCCTTGAGAGGCAGACGACAGTAGCCTCATCACAGGGGAAAAATTCCTTCCTGACTCCATAATGGCGATCAGAATAATCCCTGGATCAACGTGACCCCTGAAATAGGAATAAGGGAAGGAATTTAGAAAATGTAGAACTCCAATTACGTGTGGTACGCCTTGAAGCGATCCAGTATGCAGAGGCCGGGGTGATCAGGACAGGTGTCACACTGGAAAATGGCGTCCGCCACACTCTGCACTTTTTCTGGGGTCTCCTGTTTTCCAGTGTGGGGGACGTCACCTGGAAAATGTTGTCCTGGTGCGATACGGGGTCCTTCATATCCAGAAGCGCTGGGTCCGCTCCATGGCTGCTAAATATTAGGGCTCTATTACTGCTTCTGATATTTTCGATTCGTGCCGCAAGGTACAGTAGCTCGGGCAGCGAGGGACCAGAAGAGGGGGTGCTGGTATAAAATTTATCCCCGTACGGGTGGTAACCTTTATCCAGCAGTGGGAAGATCAGTTCCCGAACGATCTTCCCACTAACTCTGAGGATGGGGGGGGCATCTGGGGGCTGGATTCGGGTGTCCCTTCCTTCATACACTCTAAGGTTACGTGCACACTGCGGAATGGCGAAGGATAACCCTTTGTGCATTCCACAGCTGGCACCCACCGGCAGACTGATGCAGGCGCGTGTCTCCGTCTGTGTCATAGACTCCATTCTATGCACGGGCGGATTCGGCTCTCCGTCCAATGTGTTCATTGTTTGGACGGACAATGGAATCTGCCCGTGCATATAATGGAATCTATGACATGGGTGGAGACACGCGCCTGCATCCGTCCGCCGGTGGGTGCCAGCTGCGGAATGCACAAAGGGTTATCCTTCGCCATTCTGCAGTGTGCACGTACCCTAAATCTGTAAGTGTACCCTGTAAGTGTACACAGAGTTTGTAGAATTTCACGCCATACCGTCATCTCTTATTGGGACGGTACTGGCGAAAAAGACGTGTCTGGGGGGCAGCGTACGCTACGCTACCCCCAGACACGTCACTGGATGATGAGGATGAGGATGAATGGAGGAAAAAAGGATCCCCCCATTCATCCTCACTGGCTGTTTTGGTGTCAGAGACAATAATAGCGTATGCGTCCGATACCGAAAACACGCCGAGGGCCATCTTTATACGGGGATTGGTATATGGGGTATGTAGTGGTGTAGTGTAAAACTTTATTCAATGTAGTGTAGTGTAATGTAGTGTTTTTTACATGTTTTTTTTAACATTCAGTATAAAAAAAAACCTACGCCAAAAATGGTGTTGCTGATAAATGCCGCACTTATGTGCGGCACTTATCAGCAGACCGTGGCAGTAGGATATAGAAAAAAACACCCTACGCCAAATAGGATGAGTCGCTGGTTAGCAGCGCACTTACGTGCAATGCTGATCAGCACTCGGCGGTAGGGTGCGGGAAAAAAAAAAAATAATAATAATATTGGAAAAAAAAAACATTTTCTACATGCTGAACATCCCTCTAGCTACTGATAAGTACGGATAAGTGCCCCCCCTACACTTTGGGGGCACTTATATCGCCGCGATCGGCCGATCGGTCCCGGCCGGCCGATCACGGCGATCGGGACCGTGGCACCGGGCCACCATTACTTTTATCAGTAATGGCGGTCGGTGCCGTCCTCGGACAGCACCGACCGCCATTTTTTTCCGGGTCATCGGGTCACCGATGACCCGAAAAGCTGCAGATCGCCGCTATTGGCTGATCTGAATTGATCAGCTAATAGCGGCGATCGTCAGCACGGAGGGGGTTAATCCCCCCCCAGTGCCGACAAGCTATGGTGGTCTGCTGTTAGTAACAGCAGCCATCATTACCCGATCGCCGCGTGTTTACACGCAGCGGTCGGGTAAACATCGGGCGTAAATTTACGGCCTGGTGGGTTAAGTAGCAGGCTGCGAGGGCGTAAATTTACGCCCAATGTCATTAAGGGGTTGATATATATATATTAGAATGCACTCTGATATATTATTAGGTGTAACATACATTTACTGGCAAATAGCTGCTATACTGTAGGCCCCAAACTGTACGGGCGACACCCGGCTCAATGTCAAGCGGCGTTGACATGTCAATTCTTGGAGCGGAGAGCGGAGGAGAGAGGAAGCATGTGAGCCCTCTCATAGAGTCTCTGTTTAACACTGAGGCTTCTGCCACAGATCTTTGCTGCCCCGGTCTTGCAGGCCAGATGTGGCTCTTTTGATGGCCGCATCTGGCTCACAGCTCACCTACTGCCTGCCCGGACGTGCTCCTCCAATCCAATCAGCACAGAGCGGGAGCGTGGGGCTGCTGTGGCTGTCAAAAGGAAGCTGTCCGCTGTCAGACACTTATGGAACGGGCAGTGCTGCGGCTGCAGCTCCTCTCTCAGCGGCCCGCGGTCTCCTGTGATCTTCCAGTGCCGGCAGCATGGTAAAGAGACGCTGCCTGTGCCGGATGTGTCAGGCAGCCTTTATCATAAATTATAGAGGCTGCAGAGGCAACCGACCCAAGCAGTGTCTCTGTACTATGCTGCCTGCGCCGGAAGATCACTGGAGACCGCACACTGCCGGGAGAGGAGCTGCTGGGAACGGGTGACAGGTGAGCTTTTGTTTTTTTTCTGGTGGGGAAGTGCGGGGGCCGGGTTGGTGGCAATAGTAGGGCACTGCACAGAGGGGAGGAGCTGGATTGGGTGACTATATAGGGCACTAGGGGGGGTATTGGCTACTATATGGGGCCCTATTGGGGGGATTAGATACTAAATGAGGCACTATTGAGGCGTATTGGCTACTATATGGGCGGGTATTAGATACTATATGGGGCACCATTGGGGGGGTATTGGCTACTAAATGGGGCACTATTGGTGGGTACTTGATATATGGGCATTATGGGGGTATTGGCTACTATATGGGGCACTATTGGGGGGTATTGGATACTACATGGGGCACTATGGGGGTATTGGCTACTATATGGGGCAATATTGGGGAGTATTGGATACTATATGGGGCACTATTGGGGGGAATTGGATACTATATGGGGCACTAGTTACTATACCGGGCGCTATGGGTGAATTAGATACTATACCAGGCACTATGGGGTATTGGCTACTATATGGGGCACTGTGGGGGGATTGGCTACTATATGGGGTACTGTGGGGGCATTAGCTACCATAAGGGGAACTATGTGCGTGTGTGTGTGTGTGGGGGGGGGGGTGTCAAATGGCATAGTGTGCATGTGGGGGGTAGTGTGTGGAGGGGGTCAGGTGGGGTAGTGTGATAGTGGAGGGGGTCAGGTGGGGTAGTGTGTGTGGGGATGGTGGTCGGGTTAATTGCGGGTTAACAGCAGAGGGGGCATTATTACTATACGGAGGGTACAGCACGGGGCATTATTACCATATGGGGGCACAACATGAGGCATTATTGCTATATGGGGACACAGCAGGAGGCATTATTACTGTCCGCTTATGACGGCACTCAGAGGGCCCATGCCCCGGATGTTTTAGGACCCTATCAACGCCCCTGTACTAAAGTATATGACAATCTCACCATATGTATACTGCTTGTATATGTACAATGTATATGTATATGTATACTGCCCATCCCGAAGGTGCAGGGTAGGAGGGTAGAGATAGTAGGGAGCACCTATGTCCCTAATAGGCCCTATGTCAGGTGCACCAAACTACCCCTGCTTGCTCAGAGACCTGTCGGGGTGTAAGCACCCTAATAAAAGCGACCCCTGCCCGGTCCAATTCCTCTCCAATGCCCTATGGTCACCCTATCATTTACTCCCAACTGGTTCCATCCACAAGGAATAGTCGGGGGAGATTGTTACGGCAGCTTGTAGCCTGCGCCAAAACAAAGAAAGTTGTAAAAAAAATACACACAAAAAATGGCCCAAAAAGAACATCACATGTTGGCACAGTCACATGCCCTGGGTGTAGCATATGGCTCCACCCACATTAGGGCATTTTTGCCCTGACAGGTCTCTGAGCGAGCAAGGGTAGTTTGGTGCACCTGACATGGGGCCCATTAGGTACAAAGCTGCTCCCTACTATCTCCATCCTCCTACCCTGCACATTCAGGATGAGCAGACCACCATTCATCTACTAGCAGTATACATATGGGGACTGGTCTATACCATGCAGCAATTAGACAAAGACCCAGGCTTCCCTTGTATTCTCTCTCTATCACCTCTCTGCCTGTGTCTTCAGCTCTGTACCTGGTATGGACCTGACAGATTCTCCTGAAAGCTGAGCTGTGATTGGTTGCTGTGGGCCGGCGACACCAGTTTCAGTGTTAAGCTAAGCGCACACAATGTATTTTTTATGACTAGAACGGCCGTTTTTGTGATAAAAGATTGCACTGCATTGAACTCTATGCAAACAGCATTTTTTATTCACACGCTGTATTGAACAATGGCGGTTGTTAGCTACAGCTGCACAATCAATTGACTTGTCCATTATTTACGGCCACTAGTGCAGGAACAACGGCCGATGTTCAGACTCTGGTCACCGTTTTGATGGCCACTATATTGGATCAAGGGCAAATTTTCCAATGGGAAAATTCACAAACATAAGTGTGCCGGTTCACAAACAGACACTCAGCTAGAAAAGAGTGGGGTCCTCCTAGCAGGAGCTCCGATTCTGCAGATTATTGCGCCTTGTAATAAAGACAATGATCATCGACTGATTGGTTATTTTTGGTCCTGACCTACAAACATTGGCCGCCGACTGCGCATCACTACGTGTAATAACGATGCACGGCCGATGGATGATGACTGTATAAAGAAAATAATAAAGTATATACATACCTCTGCCCGCTCCCCGATGCTTCTGCCCGCTCCCCCATATTTTCCTGGCTTCTGCCCGTTGTCCGCAGCTGCCAGTGGAACTTCACAGACCGTCTCTGAAGTTCCACCAGCGGCTAAGGACAGCGGGCAGAAGCAATGAAGATACTGGGGAGCAGTATGCAAGAGCAATGTGATCGGCTTAGTAATCCCGCTGTCCGCCCTCTCCATGGAAAAGGTAGAGACAACCCCAGGACCACATGGAAAAACCTAGATGTTATCCATATGGTCCTCGGGCTGCCCCCCACCTTCTCCACAGAGCGGACTGACAGCGGGATTACAAATCTGACCATTTTACTTCATAGCCCACTAAATCAGCCCCCCGTCTGTTATTGGAAGAAATGAGTGTGTGTCTAATCCTGGATGAGCAGTGTAATAGTGCCCCCACCTACACCCTATCCGATCCAAGCACATAGGTCAGATGGGCACAGAAGGAGGTCTCATGCTCAGCAATATACCAATGTCCTCTGCTTACTCTCTCTATTTCCTATTTCAGGCTGGACTGGATGACGACGAGGGTGAGTTTTGTCTATAATATCTCTATGTATCTATGTATCTCTACAATGTATAAAGCAGTTCTCTAAACTATCGCTTTTCTATTTTTTTTCTTTAGATGAAGAATCGGATTTCGGGTGAGTAAATCTAAACTGAAGATGTAAAACTTGTGTGACCCTATAATTCCTCCCCTTTAGACCCCGATCATTACTGATGTCTCTAATGTGTGTTAGGTTTTCACTATCTTCTCTATTCTATCACTAACAGGAGCGACATCGACGACATCGCGGAGGATTCAGACGATTGGGAGTAAGTATCTCATAGTCTCGTCTTAAACAACAAGCCTATAAAAATTACAGGTGTTAGGAGCTTTTTTGTTGTTTTTTAAGGGGTAATTCAGCAAAAAAAATTCTTTTGAATCAACAGGTGCCAGAAAGTACCAGAGATTTGTAATTTACTTCAATATAAAAAAATCTCCAATACTTATCAGCTGCTGTATGTCCTGCATGAAGTGGTGTATTCTTTCCAGTCTGACACAGTTGCTCTATGCTGCCATCTAAGTCTGGGACAGGAACTGCACTGTAGCAAATCCCCATAGAAAACCTTTCCTGCTTTCCAGACTGGAAAGAATACCACTTCCTGCAGGACATTCAGCAGCTGATAAGTAATGGATGACTTGGGATTTTTTAATGGAAGTAAATTACAAATCTCTAAATCTCTGGCACTTTTCTGGCACCAGCTGGTTTGAAAGGAAAAACTTTTTGCTTAACAATCCTTTCTACTACCTTCTTATTGGTGAAGTTCTGCCAGAAAACTGATGTCTCTAACGTGTGTTTGGTTCTCACCATCTTCCCTATTCTATCACCAACAGCAGCGACGACATCGATGAGCGTCTGGAGGATTTGGAGTAAGTATCTCACAGTAACATATAGTATAGTAATATAATCAGTCACAGACATGTTTGCAGGGGATCACGTATTAAAAAACAAAACTTTGAAAAACAGCATTTGGAGCTTTCTGCATTTTTGAGTGCCAGAGATTTGTCATTTACTTAAAAATCTCAACTCTTCCAGTACTTATCAGCTGCTGCACGTCCTGCAGGAAGTGGTGTATTCTTTCCAGTCTGACACAGTGCTCTCTGCTACCACCTCTGTCCATGTCATGAACTGTCCAGAGCAGCAGCAAATCCCCATAGAAAACCCCCTTCTACTCTACAGACTGGAAAGAATACACCACATCATGCAGGACATGCAGCAGCTGATAAGTAATGGAAGACTTAAGATTTTCAAAGTAATGGGTTCAATGGATTCAAAGTAATGGGTACAATAAAGGAAGCGCTTATATGTCTCCTACCTGCCGGATCCACTCCTGGCTTTGGCTCAAAAATTCCAGTGGCAGATTTCCAAAAAAACTGTCTTGTGTGAAACCAACCTCAATCACATGAACTGTAAAGTGAAAAAACAAAACCTTTTTTTTTCTTTACAACGAATGTCATTGCATATCAACAATCAAAAATAAATATACAAAAATATAAATGTCATCCATCCATTTGAAGTGAAGGAGGCGGGATCCGTTTCAAGTCCGCTCAGATCCCGCCTCCTTCACTGAGTGGCTGAGAAGTCACGTCTCGGGAAGCGGCTGGGAATCGGGCACCGGAGCGCCGTGATGCGGGACCCGCCGCTGGAACCGGGGAGGCGAGTGGACGGCTTTTTCCTCAGCCACCTCCTCCCCGGTCCCAGTAAAAAAGTGCCCCCCCACTGGAGTACCCCTTTAACAAAACACACAACACATATGTAAAGAATAGACGCCATACCTAGAGCACACACCAAGGTCCCAAAGTGACGGAAAACACCAAGAAGACAAAATCACTGATTGTGGTGACTTTCACATCTCATCCCAAATCCCCAGTGCTAACAGCGCATTTATAGTCCCATCATCTGGTCTAATAAATCTGGGCCAGTGGATTTCCAATGTACATGTTTCTATAAAACCTCCCCCAATATGCAGCACTTGGAGGACAGACTAATATCCCCTTTATAATATGCAATTATTTTTTATTATTATGTAATAGGTGGAAGATGGCCGTGATGGACGCCCCGTGGATTTTCAGGTAATTACACTACACGAAAACAGCAAAAAAAAATCAAATAAATCATTTTTACAATAGCTTTTGCTCCCGCTCGCACAAATCTCTGCCCGTTCCATAGACTCCGTTCTATGGCCGGTCAGATTCCGCCACCCACCCAAAGAATTGACTTGTCACTAGAACGGAGTCTATGGCACGGGTGGAGATGTGGTCCAGCGCGTGTGGCCTAATCCGAGGCGGGTTACTAGTAAGTAATTGAAGAGGAAAGTTTTCTGCTTGAAATTCCTCTATTCAGCTCTGGCAGAATAGGAGCAGAATTCAAACCCCATTGACTTCTATAGGATTCCCCTGGAGGAATCGGCCCAAAAAATTTACATGTCAATTCTTTGTCGGATGGCGGATCCGTGGCAGAAAATTCTGATGGAAAATTCTGCTGTGTGAATAACAGAGCGGAAATCCCATTGAACACAATAGAAAATTGCTCTATTCATTATTTATGGGAAGAATTTCACGCGGAAATTTAGGGTGTGTTCACATTATGGAATCTGCACGGATAACCTGCCATGGATTCCACTGCTCGCATCTCCTCCTGTTCCATTGACTCCATTCTATGGTCGGGGGATTCCGCCATCCGCCCAAGAATTGACATGTCAATTCTTTGGGCAGATGTCGGAATCCGCCCGATTATAGAATGGAGTCTATGGGACAGGTGGAGAGGCACACGGGGGCGAGCAGGGGCGAGCGGCGGAATACACTGGAGATTATCCGTGCAGATTCTGAAGTGTGAACACACCCTAAGAGCAGATCCTGCTTCAAATTCCTGGCCTATTCCTCAAGGGGAAAACTGGCAGTGATGACAAGGGGTTAATAAATATCCTGATGGATTTCATGTTCTTATTGAGAGGTCACAATAAATAACATTTTCTGAAAGCTTCAAATGGGACCAAGTACCAATCCTCCTAACCAACCCTATGTTCTCTGTTACAGAGACGACAAGTACCCGCTCTACAGTTGGATCCCGAGCCTGGAGACCATTGTGTAAGTATGAAGAAGCAGCAGAGATATAATCATCCATCTACATGATATGACAATATGAGTCCATTTATATCTGTGTTCCCCACCAAATACTCACATATGTATATTCACATATCCCCAAACACTATGGGGCAGATTTAACACACAAGCTGGTTTCTGATCTATATACAGTGAGACTGACGAAGAGGAGGAAGAGGACGAGGCTGCGGACATCCCCTGGTGAGGGCTCAAACCTTATAGTATTGGGAATACATGTTTATTCTTTAACCATCCTGTATAGAGAGAGGAGCGTGGGGAGGACAGGATAGGGGGCGCTCTAGTTAGACATAGAATCCTATTTTCTATTTATTTTTACTGCATCTTCCCCTATAGACTCCGATCATCGTGAGGATGTCTCTAAATATCATTATTGTCTCTTATTAATGACGTTCTGCCAGAAAACTGATGTCTCTAATGTGTGTCTGGTTTTCACTATCTTCTCTATTCTATCACTTACAGGAGCGAGGACGACACCGAGGAGGACACAGAGGATTGGGAGTAAGTATCTCATAGTCTCGTCTTAAACAACAAGCCTATGAAAATTACAGTGTTAGGAGTTTTTTTTAACCCTTAGACGACCCAGGGCATATAGTTACGCCATGGAAGTCTGTCCCCAGACGACCTATGACGTAACTGTACGCCCTGGGTGTTTCTCCCGCTATGAAGCGTGCTCCGGAGCGGAGTGCGCTTCATAGCAGGTGGGGGCCGGCTGCAATCAGCAGCCGGGACCTCCCCGGTAATGACACGCTGCAGCGATCGCGCTGCCGCGTGTCATTAACTCCTTAAACGCCGCGATCGCGGAGCGACCGCGGCGTTTAAGTGTAAGTGACAGGGGGAGTCCCCTGTCACTTACCGATCGGGACCCCCGCAGTGTGACTGCGGGGGTCCCGATCGGTAAAACGGGCCGCCGGAGCTCTCTCACCTGCCTCCGTGCGGTCCGATCGGCGCTCTGGTCACTGAGCCTGCACAGGCAGGCTCAATGAGCAGAGCGCCGATAACACTGATCAATGCTATGCCTATGGCATAGCATTCATCAGTGTAAAAATCCAAGTAGTGAATGTAAAAGTCCCCCAAAGGGACTTCAAATGTGTAAAAAAAAAAAAGTTAAAAACACTAACACACTACCCCAAAACCCCTCCCCCAATAAAAGTCTAAATCACCCCCCTTTCCCATTATATAAATAAAACATATAAAAATAAATAAATAAATAAACATATAATATACCATAGCGTGCGTAATTGTCCGATCTATTAAAATATAACAAGTGTCATTGCGAATGGTAAACGGCGTACACGAAAAGAGGGAAAAAAGTGCGCGGATTACCGATTTTATGTTACATTATATATATAAAAAAAATTAATAAAAAGTGATCAAAACGTCCGATCTTCACAAATATGGTATTAATAAAAACTAGAGATCATGGCGGAAAAAATGACACCCCATACAGCCCCGTAGGTGAACAAATAAAACTGTTATAAGCGTCACAATAGGCCCATTTTATTTATAATTAATTGCCAAAAAAAAGGATTTCATTTAAAAAAAATATATAACATTAGAGAATCTGTGTAACCTGCATATGGTTGTGTTCGGGCTGACCTATAGAATAATAGAATCATGTCGCTGTTACCATATAGTGCATTACGTAGACACAGGAACCCCCCAAACGTAACCTTATCGCATTCTTATTTACGATTTCACCTATTTATATCTTCATAAATAATATATTTGGGATTCCATCATACATGTTATGGTAAAATGAATGACGCCATTACAAAGTACAACTATTCCTGTAACAAATAAGCACTTACATGGCCTGTAGATAAAAAACTGAAAGTGCTGGAGCTCTTAGAAGGGGAGGAGGGAAAAACGGAAACACTAAGATCAAAATTTGCGCGGTCCACTGGGTCATTTTGGGCCTGGTCCTCAAAGGGTTAAAGGGGTAATTCAGCAAAAAAAATTCTTTCAAATTAGCTGTAGCCAGAAAGTGCCAAAGATTTGTAATTCACATATATTAAAAAAAATTCCAGTACTTCTCAGCAGCTGTAGGTTCTGCAGGAAATGGTGTATTCTTTCCAGTCTGTTGCTCTCTGACATCTAAGTCTGGGACAGGAACTGCCCAGAGCAGTAGCAAATCCCCATAGAAAACCTCTCCTGCTTTCCACAATAGAAAGAATACCACTTCCTGCAGGACATACAGCAGCTGAGAAGTAGTGGGGACTTGAGATTCTTTAATGGAAGTAAATTACAAATCTCTGGCACTTTCTGGCACCAGCTGTTTTGAAAGAAAAACTTTTTTGCTGAACTATCCCTTTAATTTTACATTAGTTGTATTTTTTCTAGCAAAATTTGTAGCATTTGGTTAAATGTAAAACTAAAAATGTAAAACTTGTGTGACCCTATAATTCCTCCCCTATAGACCCCGATCATCACTGATGTCTCTAATGTGTGTTAGGTTTTCACTATCTTCTCTATTCTATCACTAACAGGAGCGACATCAGCGACATCGCGGAGGATTCGGACGATTGGGAGTAAGTATCTCATAGTCTTGTCTTAAAAAATGAGCTTATGAAAATTAGTGTAAGGAGATTTTTTATTTTTTAAAGGGGTAATTCAGCCAAAAAATTCTTTCAAATCAACTGTTGCCAGAAAGTGCCAGAGATTTGTAATTTACTTTGTAATTTACTTCTATTAAAAAAAAAATCTCCAATACTTATCAGCTGCTGTATGTCCTGCCGGAAGTGGTGTATTCTTTACAGTCTGACACAGTTGCTCCCTGCTCCCACCTCTGTCCGGGACAGGAACTGCCCAGAGCAGTAGCAAATCCCCATAGAAAACCTTTCCTGCTGTCCAGACTGGAAAGAATACCACTTCCTGCAGGACATGCAGCAGCTGAGAAGTAATGGAGGACTTGGGATTTTTTAATGGAAGTAAATTACAAATCTCTGGCACTTTTCTGGCACCAGCTGATTTGAAAGAAAAAAAAAATGTTTGCAGAACTATCCTTTTCTTATTGGCCAGAAAACTGATGTCTCTAATGTGTGTTTGGTTCTCACCATCTTCTCTATTCTATCACCAACAGCAGCGACGACATCGATGAACGTCTGGAGCATTTGGAGTAAGTATCTCACAATAACATATAGTATAGTAATATAATCAGTCACACAGACAAGTTTGCAGGGGGATCTGGTATTAAAAAACAAACCTATGAAAAACAGCATTTGGAGCTTTCTTTTTTAAAAGGGGCGATTCAGCAAAAAAAAAAAAAAAAAGGAATCTTTCAAATCAACAGGTGCTACAGAGTGCCAGAGATTTGTAATTTACTTAAAAATCTCAACTCTTCCGGTACTTATCAGCTGCTGTATGTCCTGCAGGAAGTGGTGTATTCTTTCCAGTCTGACACAGTGCCCTCTGCTGCCACCTCTGTCCATGTCATGAACTGTCCAGAGCAGCAGGAAATCCCCATACAAAACCTCTCCTGCTCTCCAGACTAGTAAGCAAACACCACATCATGTAGGACATACAGCAGCTGATAAGTAATGGCAGAGTTGAGATTTTTTCATAGATTACAAATCTCTGGCATTTTCAGTCACCAGTTGATTTGAATTTTTTTCTCTTTTTTTCATGTTACATTACTTGTATTGTTTTCTAGCAAACCTTGCAGCATTTTGTTTAAATAAAGTGTTTTTCTGGTGTCTGATTTTTGTGGTGTTTTTCCCCCATCATGTGATTCATTGGTTTCCCTTTGAGGCTGGATTTACACATGCCAGTTCTTTGGAAAGCTGCCATTGCAGTTTTTGAGCCAAAACCAGAAGTGGATTCAAAGTAATGGGTACAATAAAGGAAGCGCTTATATGTCTCCTACCTGCCGGATCCACTCCTGGCTTTGGCTCAATAATTACAGCGGCAGATTTCCAAAAAAACTGTCTTGTGTGAAACCAACCTCAATCACATGAACTGTAAAGTAAAAAACAAAAAACGTAACAAAAGACACAACACATATGTAAAGAAAAGACGCCATACCTAGAGCACACACCAAGGTCCCAAAGTGACGGAAAACACCAAGTAGACAAAAGCATTGATGGCGGTGACTTTCACATCTCATCCGGCTCCAGCATTTTTCTGCTAATAAGGAAAGGGAGGTTTTTGATAAGAATTCCAATAAATATAAAGCAGAGACAGTTGAATTGAATTATTCTATAGTTACCCACTCTTGACACTTCCTTAATACTTCTCAACACTTTCTCCCACCTATCTTCATCTATCCTCCCGATTACTCCCTCCCATTTATCCTTACTTTTAGTCCCTATATGTTGTTCCATTATAAGCTGCGAGTATATTGTTGTGATCTCTTTCTTTTTAATTGATCCACTCCTTAATTTTGTAACTAATGGGCTGGGGCTACATCCTTGCAACTTACTATTATTCTGACTTGCAACTAACGCTTTTCTGCATCTAACATAAGAGAACCAGTGTCTTTCCTCTATCTTGTATTCTGCTTTTAGACTGTCCCAACTCTTTATGATGTTTCCGTCCATTATATCTCTAACTGTTTTCACCCCCACCCCATCCAATACTTTTACTACTCCCAATTTCCTAACTTCTCCTAACTCATCATTTAACCATAATGGGGCAAATTCCATTACTCCCTGATTATTTAGAGATTTTTTTACCCACTCCCACGTTCTAACTAAGGTCTTTACCATGACCACATCACTCCAAGCTTTCTTCCCCAGAACTCCTGTCTCCAGGATTTGAAAAATATCCCAAGTTCCATTACTAATGCTATTGCCCCATCCTGCTTCCATCTGGCCAACCAATATATTTGAGAAGCATAATAGTATTTTTCCACGTCTGGGACCCCCAATCCACCTCTTGTCATTGGGATACATAAGTTCTCCAGTTTTGTTCTTACTCTTTTCCGTCCCCATATTAATGCATTTAACATCACCTTTATTCTTTTAAAATATTTTCTCTCTATCAGTGTGGGCGTAGCACTAAATACATACAAGAGTTTAGGTAGCTGCTCTTCCTTATTACACTGAGCGGAATCTGCCGGAACAGGACCATTCAGTGGATCATTGCTCCGTGTAATAAAGAGCGATCGTGTCTTTTGGTCCTGACCTAAAATCATCAGTCGCCGACTGCATATCTCTACATGTAATAGTGATGTGCGGCTGATGACTGTGTAAAGAAAATAATAAAGTATACCTGCTCCTCGGTATCATCCCGGCAGCAGCAGCCAGGAAGATACCGGGACTGGGTAGAAGCATTGTGGAGCGTGGCAGGTATGTATATACTTTATTATTTTACACTAAAGACAAGGGCTACACAGACATCGCTAACAACAAATATATATACAGTCCATGCTGCACGATTATTGAGCTGGGTAATAGTCGATCTAGCAGATTGGTGCTCATTTACATTGTCAATCAGGCCGTGTAACATGGCGATTTGTCTGAACTAAGGGTGCGTTTACACAGAAAGATTTATCTGACAGATTTTGGAAGCCAAGGCCAGGAATGGATTTGAAAAGGGGATAGATCCCAGTCTTTCCTTTATGACCTGATCCCTGTTTATAGTCTGTTCCTGGTTTTGGATTCAAAGATCTGTCAGATAAATCTGTCTGTGTAAACGCACCATAATGCTGCGTTTACACGTAACGATTATCATGCAAATTTGCACGATAACGGTTGAATTCGAACGATAATCGTACGTGTAAACGCAGTGAACGATCAAACAACGAGCGAGAAATCGTTAATTTTGATCTTTGAACAAGTTCTCAAATCATCGACGGTCATTCGCAAAAATTTTGCTGATCGCTTCGTATAAACGGTCGTCGCGAAAGTCCACCCGCCCGCAGCCCGGCCCCCGCTCCTCCGAAGCCCGGCCACGCATCCTACAGCCCCCTGCGCCTGCGCGATCGCCACCCCCGCCGCCCCGTTCGGGCGGGCGGGCGGGCTTTCAGCCGGCTTAAGCGATTTTAAATCGATCTCAAAACGAATTTTCGTACGATATATCGTACCGTCTAAATGCTGATCGTTATGAAAAAAAACCTGCTACTCCGACATTGTTAATCGTACGATCAGGCGAATTACTGTTCCGTGTAAATGTAGCATCAGTCTCCTCTATCATCCTGACTGACGGCCAAGCCAAAACAATCAGTCTCGCTGATAGGGGAAAGGCTAAGGGGGGCTTGGAGCTAGGGAAGCAGTGGCACTTTACAGGTTAAGCCACACCTTAAAGACACTTACAGGTACAGAGGAGGGATCTGATGCCTAGCAACATCCCCTTGGGTATTTAAAAAAAATGTCCTTTGATTTAATATAAAAAAGTAAGAAAACTTTTTATTAAGGTGAACTCACATATTGTACTTTATACAGAGTTTTTTTTGCATAGATTTTGTGCAAAATTGTCACAAAAATATTCCATCCCAAATCCCCAGTGCTAACAGCGCATTTATAGTCAGATCATCTGGTCTAATAAATCTGGGCCAGTGGATTTCCAATGTACATGTTTCTATAAAACTTCCCCCAACATGCAGCACTTGGAGGACAGACTAATATCCCCTTTATAATATGCAATTATTATTTTTATTATTATGTAATAGGTGGAAGATGGCCGTGATGGACGCCCCGTGGATATTCAGGTAATTACACTACACGAAAATAGCAAAAAAATCTAATAAATTATTTTTACAATAGTTTTCGCCCCCGCTCGCACACATTTCTGCCCTTGCCATAGAATCCATTTTATGGTCGGACGGATTCCGCCGTCCACCCAAAGAATTGACTTGTCAATTCTTTGGGTGGATGGCGGAATATAACCGACCATAGAACAGAGTCTATGGCATGGGTGGAGATGCGTTCCAGCACGAGTGGCCTAATCCGAGGCGGGTTACCAGCAAGGAATTGAAGAGGAAAGTTTTCTGCTTGAAATTTATCTATTCAGCTCTGGCAGAATAGGAGCAGAATTCAAGCGGAATTCAAGCAGAAGCATGACTTCTATAGGATTCCCCTGCTGGAATCGGCCCAAAAAATTGACAAGTCAATTCTTTGTCGGAAGGCGGATGCGCGGCAGAAAATTCTGCTGTGTGAACAACAGAGCAGAAATACCATTGAACACAATGGAATTGCTCTATTCAAATTTTATGGGAAGAATTTCAAGCGGAAATTTAGGGTGTGCTCACATTATGGAATCCGCACGGATAACCTGCCACGGATTCCACTGCTCGCATCTCCTCCTGTTCCATTGACTCCATTCTATGGTTGGGGGGATTCCGCCATCCGCCCAAAGAATTGGCATGTCAATTCTTTGGGCAGATGTCGGAATCCGCCCGACCATAGAATGGGTCAGGTGGAGAGACACACATGTGCGAGCAGGGGCGAGCGGCGGAATCCACTGGAGATTATCCGTGCAGATTCTGAAGAGTGAACACACCCTAAGAGCGGATCCCGCTTTAAATTCCTCGCCTATTCCTCAATGTGCACATCCCCTTAAGGGGAAAACTGGCAGTGATGATAAGGGGTTAATAAATATCCTGATGGATTTCATGTTCTTATTGAGATGTCACAATAAATAACATTTTCTGAAAATCATCCTAACCAACCCTATGTTCTCTATTACAGAGACGACAAGTACCCGCTTCACGGTTGGATCCCGAGCCTGGAGACCATCGTGTAAGTATGAAGAAGCAGCGGAGATATAATCATCCATCTCCATGATATAGATTGATTATATGAGTCCATTTATATCTATGTTCCGCGCCAAAAACTCACATATTTATATTTCCATATCCCCAAAAACTATGGGGCAGATTTATATATGTGCAGCCCTGAGCACATTGAGAAAGGGGCACAAAAAGCTGTGGCCTCCATCTGCTACTAATTTATCCTGGTTTATGCCGAAAAACAGGGAAAAATCAGGGCAGAAACCTACACCTGCTGCGGAGCACTTGTAGATTTCTGCACCTGCTGCGGAGCACTTGTAGATTTCTGTACCTGCTGCGGAGCACTTGTAGATTTCTGCAGCTGCCTTGTGGTAGGTACAGGTCTTGCTGGATTTACTCTGGTCTTAATAAATGTCTATATATATTTATACACACAAGCTGGTTTATGTTCTATATACAGTGAGACTGACGAAGAGGAGGAGGCGGACGAGGCTGCGGACTTTTCCAGGTGAGGGCTCAAAGCTTATTGCATTGTGAATACATGTTTATTTTTTTTACCATCCTGTATAGAGAGAGGAGCGTCAGGAAGACATGATGTGTATATGTGTGTGTGTGTGTGTGTATATATATATATATATATATATATATATATATATATATACAAGCTGGTGTATGTTCACAGTGAAATCGACGACGAGGAAGATGGCGCAGCTGCGGACATCCCCAGGTAAGGGCTCAAAGCTTATAGAATTGTGAATACAAGTTTTTTTGGTTTTTTTACTATACTGTATAGAGAGAGGAGCGACAGGAAGATAGAATGTGTGTGTGTATATATATATATATATATATATATATATATATATATATATATACAAGCTGCTGTATGTTCTCTACACAGTGAAATCGACGTCGACGAGGAAGAGGACGTGGCTGACGACATCCCCAGGTGAGGGCTCAAAGCTTATAGTATTGTGAATACACGTTTATTTTTTTCCCATCCTGTATAGAGAGAAGAGCAGTGGGAGGGCAGGATAGGGGGCGCTCTAGTTAGACATAGAATCCTATTTTTCTATTTATTTTAACAGCATTTATTCACATTACAAACTGCTGACACTGGGACTTAGTTGTTAAGGTCCCCATACACTTTATACTTTAGCTGGCTGTACCTGCAATATACAGTACTATATGGTCATTGTATAGAGCAGTGTACAGCTCACTACATTACTATTGCAATCACCTTCTTTACAATAAAATATTTAATGTGTAATATAACAATATATTTATATATGAGATGGTTTACGTTCTATACACAGAGAAGAAGAGGAGGACGAGGAGGACAAAGGGACGGCCGTGGAGATCCCCAGGTAATGAAACAAAACCTATAACATTGTGAAGCAAGGAATTGTTATTTATCATGCTGTATATAGAGAGAGGACGGGGGGCGCTCTATTTGGAGGTGGGATCTAATTTTTATTGTGGGTAATGGTGAATAGTATATTACTGCAGGTGTGAATAGGGCTGGTAAAAGAGCATTGTTTCTATATAATGTGCTCAGAAATTCTGGTTTCCTTACACTAACCATTGATTTTCCTCCATTTCTTGGTCATTTCTCCTCGGCAGAAGCAGCAGCAGGAGGAGATCCATCTTATCCAGGTAAATATATGGGATGATACAGTTACATGATAACACAACTCTATTGCTGCACTGTATATCCTCATGTCATCACTATATATTATATTACCAGTCACATATAATAACCATGAAAGGCCTCATGTACATAATACAGACATACAAGTGACATGGTGCCGCCTGTATCTCACCCACTAGGATAGCACTGAGTCCCCTCTCTCCAGTGTAATGTCTATTCCCCATCACTGCTGACGGGTCTGATCTCAGGAAAGTCATGCTGGTTTTTCTCCTTCCCTTATAGACTGCGGGCGCTGTTCTGCTGCTGCTGCGCCACCAAGGAGGAGTAAAGGTGAGTACCCAAAATCCCCTCACACCTCAGATCACTTTTATTCTGACTGTATATTCATATGGAGCCTATATATGTAACCTGTCATTATTAACACATTGCTTGTTATATATCCTATCTAGGTAACACAGCGCCGCCAGAGTGAGGAGAAGACACCCGACCATCTGGAGCTGTCTGGAGGAGGAGGCGTCCGGAACATCAAGTGGTAAATGGGACGCCCATAACATCCGGAGGATACATTTACCACACATGGGGGAGGAGGAGCCCCCTTTTACCATCAGAGATAGGAGGAGTAGACACTCACAACACCTAGAGGGGTCTGGAGGAGGTGCCCTTAAAGGGGTTATCTAGGTAACTAAAAAGGCATTTCCTTCCTCGCCAGTGTCTCACTTCTGGTTTGGTCTCCTCTCACACCATCATCTTCTCACCTGGCAAAACGGAGGCGGCCTGAGACAGTGGGGCAGGTACTTTGTTGTGATTGTCGCATGCGGGTGAAACCAGTGGCGGCTAATGTACAAACAATGTTGCCACTGTCATCACAACATTGCCCGTACATTGACCACTGCTGGCAGCAAGTTTCACCCACATGTGGTGATCACACCATAATACCTGATCTACTGTCTCAGACCTTTGCCAGGTCAGAAGATGTTGGAATGAGATGAGTCCGAACTGGAAGTGAGATGCTGGTAATGGTGGAAATATCTTTTCAGCTCCCCAGATAACCCCTTTTAACATCTAGAGGCAAATTAGGGGCCAGTTACATCCGGAGGATTTATTTGCCTCACAAGGGGGAAGGAGGAGCCCCCTTTTACCACCAAAAATAGGAGGACTAGACTCTAAGAACACCTAGAGGGTCTGGAGGAGGTGCCCTTACAGGGGTTATCTAGGCAACTAAAAAGGCATTTCCTTCCTCGCCGGTGTCTCACTTCTGGTTTGGTCTACTCTCGCACCATTATCTTCTTATCTGGCAAAACGGAGGCGGCCTGAGACAGTGGGGCAGGTACTTTGTTGTGATTGGTGCATGCAGGTGAAACCAGTGGCGGCCAATGTACAAACAATGTTGCCGCTGTCATCACAACATTGCGCGTACATTGACCACTGCTGGCGGCGAGTTTCACCCACATGTGTTGATCACACCATAGTACCTGATCTACTGTCTCAGACCTTTGCCAGGTCAGAAGATGTTGGGATGAGATGAGTCCCAACTGGAAGTGAGATGCTGGTAATGGTGGAAATATCTTTTCAGCTCCCCAGATAACCCCTTTTAACATCAAGTGGTAAATGGGGCGCCCATAACATCCGGAGGATATATTTACCACACATGGGGGAGGAGGAGCCCCCTTTTACCATCAGAGATAGGAGGAGTAGACACTCACAACACCTAGAGGGGTCTGGAGGAGGTGCCCTTAAAGGGGTTATCTAGGTAACTAAAAAGGCATTTCCTTCCTCGCCGGCTTCTCACTTCTGGTTTGGTCTCCTCTCACACCATCATCTTCTTACCTAGCAAAACGGAGGCGGCCTGAGACAGTGGGGCAGGTACTTTGTTGCGATTGTTGCATGTGGGTGAAACCAGTGGCGGCCAATGTACAAACAATGTTGCAGATGTCATCACAACATTGCGCGTACATTGACCACTGCTGGCGGTGAGTTTCACCCACATTTGGCGATCACACCATAGTACCTGATCTACTGTCTCAGACCTTTGCCAGGTCAGAAGATGTTGGAATGAGGTGAGTCCGAACTGGAAGTGAGATGCTGGTAATGGTGGAAATATCTTTTCAGCTCCCCAGATAACCCCTTTTAACATCTAGAGGCAAATTAGGTGCCCGTAACATCAGGTGGGTTTATTTGCCTCACATGGGGGAAGGAGGAGCCCCCTTTACCATCAAAAATAGGAGGACTAGACTCTAAGAACACCTAGAGGGGTCTGGAGGAGGCGCCCTTAGATAAGTTAGCTAGGGAGCTAGAAGGCATTATCTTTCCTTTTGTCTCTCCTCCGGTTTGATGTCTTCTCATTCTACACTATCTGACTTGGCTTAAAGGCGGCGGGCTGAGACAGTGGGGCAGGTACTGGGCATCGATTGTCACATGTGGGTGAAACCAGTGGTAGCCAATGTACACACGACATTCCATCATTATGCATATATTGGCCACTACCGGTGGGACTGGTTTCACCCACATGTGGTTATCACACCATAGTACCTGATCTCCCACCTCAGCCGCTACCTATACCAGGTCAGAAGTTGTTGGGATGAGATGTCACCAAACTGGAAGTGAGATGCCGGTGAGAGAGGAAAGGAAATGCCTGTTCAGCTCCCCAGATAACCACTGTAACACCTAGAGGCAAATGAGGCGCCATTAACATCATTGGGGTTCATTTGCCTCAAATGGGGAAAAGGAGGAGGCCCCCTATAACATCAGAAAAAGGGGGAGAAGACTCCTTTAAACATCTGTAGGAGTCTGGAGGAGGTGTCTGTAGCATCCGTAGGCAAATTGCCGTCTGGCATCAGAAACCACCACCTCCTGATGACCCTCTACACCCCAGGAGCAGCCGGTGAGTATTTCCCATCTGGCACCTGGAGAGTTCAGGAATAATAGCTGCTTGTTGTAGCCCTGGGGCCATTGACACCAGTGATCTTACCACAGCGCTATTATCCCTGAACTCTCCGCTACAGGCCTGGTAAGTATCGCACCTCACAGACACATGACGACTACACACACACACACACACACACACATATATATATATATACACATAAACATGCACTACACATAGATAGCGGCTGTGATCCTGGGACTTGCTCTGATCGCCACATTTGGGGTCGGGAAGGAATTTTTCCCCTTGAGGACAATTGACTCTTCCCTCTTAGGGGTTTTTGCCTTCCTCAGGATCATCTCAGCCTCACAGCCCCCACAGTCATACATGTAAAATTACTCTCCCTATAACTTGAAATAAAATATCTTTTTTTGCCCCGTTACATCTTTGTGTCTGTGTCTTTACTTCCAGGTAGTGTCCGGATCATTCCGCACATGGTGATACCAAGTCTGGCTGTTTTTAGTTACATTTTTATTTGAAAAATGGGAAAAAGGGGGTGAGTTAAATTTTCATCAAGTGGGCAGTTTTCTTATATTTTTTATTTAACATTTTTTAAAGGTTTCCTATTATTTGGACAAACTTCTGATATGTCATAGTGACACGCTAGAAGATTGTGTGGGTGGGGAAAAGGTGCTGAGACCCTTACTGATTGCTAGAATGAAGGGGCAGAAGTGCAGTAGGTTAATCCCCCCTCATAAGTAGATGCCCACGGTAGTTAGGCAATTTCCCCATTAGGTGTGTAGGGGGGGGGGGGGGTGTTACCTCCTATTTCAGTACACAACGCATGTCACGGCACTCTTGCTTTACTTGATGACAGTCTTCGATACCTGCTTAAACATGTGAACTACACTATGGTCATAAGAAGGAAAATAACAGTGGACCATGGAAACACCAAGTCACATGATCAGGCACAGGTGACAAGTATCCATTACCACTACACAAAGAACAATACAGCCAATAATACCGCCATACAGTGGTCAGAATCATTTGTACACAAGTTATCACACTGCCGACTATATGAGAGAGTAAAGCACTGATCAGAGGATCTGGAGGATCGGTCAGCTCTCCTGACATGTCTGGTTTAGGAAAAACTCATATTCCCGAAAGCAATTGTGGAGCGTCTCTTCTGAGCGCTCTGCATTGTGTCACTCCTTTTATTCCTGCTGGAAATGTATGAATAAATGGTCGACTATTTGCTACCAAAATACATACATTTATTTTAATAAAGTTATCTTACAAAGTCATGTAACTTTTTTTTTTTAAACTCGTTTATTAAAAGTGTCAGGCATCGTAAATACATACAGGACATGTGTTCGCATACAGGAAAGCATACATACAAGAAGGTTCCACAAAAGTATAGTCCTTGTTATGCGTCATATTCTAGTTACGAGGCAAAAAGCATACTACAGAAACATCAACATAAGGCAAGGTCAGTACATTCCCAAAACCCTTAAAGGATGAGCTAAAGAGCACCGCAACTCACTGTTGAAATAAGAAAATCTCATCAGTACAAAGAAAAGAAAAAAGTTAAAGTAAATATCCTAGATATACATAAGGCTAAGGAGTAGAGGCAGACAAGGTATCCCTAAGACGTGTAAATCCGTTTGTGGAATAATTAGTAGCCGAGTGTTTACACCACATTCCCCATACCTTATGGAGCTTGGCAGGGCATCCTCTGTGTTTAAATACTAAATTCTCATAGGACACTACAGTATTTACTAAAGTTACCCATTCGGATAACGTGGGAGGTTTAGGATCCATCCACTTGAGTGCAATAGCCTTCCTAGCCATGAACAGTGCTTCTTTTAGACAGATCAGCTGGTGATGAGTCCATGTTTCATCATCCAGGATACCGAGCAAGCATCCCTTGGGCTCTAGCGTAATTGGGCGCTGCATAACACTACTAAGCAGCTTAATCACATCCTCCCAGAAAGACCGTATGAATGGGCAGTCCCAAACCATGTGTCTGAAGTCAGAGTGGGGGTGGTGGCATCTATGGCACTCTGGTGAAGGATGTCTTCCCATCTTATGTAGCCGAACCGGCGTCAAATAACACTGATGAAAAATAAAAAGTTGCGTCACTTTGTTATTGATCGCAGGCGACACATACAGATGGGAGGACAACGCCTCCTTACAGTCATCATCCGACAAGGATGGGATCCATGCTTTCCACTTATCCAGCACGGGGAGTGGGGCAGCTTTTATTACCGCATCCAATAAAAAGTAATGTAACTTTATTAAAGCAATGTATTAGTAAATTAAGGGGGGTATTTTTGCGTCTCCAGAACAACCTTTATTTGTTTGGCAAAACCAGACTAAAAACCTTAAAGAGGTTATCCAGGATTAGTAAAACATGACCGTATTCCTATAGAAACAGCACCACTCCTGTCCTCAGTTGGTTTATGGAATTGCAGCTTAGATCCACTGAAGTCAATGGAACTGAGTTGTAATACCACACACAACCTGAGGACACGTATGTCGCTATTTGTGGAAGAATGTTTTTCTAATCCTAGATAATTCCTTTAAAGCGAATCTGTCATCCATTGAACACCTACAGAACTAATGACAGTGTTATACACTTTGTACTGCAATGTTAAAGGGAAACTATTACTACTGGTGATATCTCTCACCAGCGGCGTACCTAAAGGCTGATGGGTCCTGGTGCAAAATGTTAGCTTGGGGCCCCCCATCTCACCCGATCAGGCAAAGTCATATCTAACGTTATATCCAATTACTCTAATGTGCCACCATGTTCTAATGCACTGTCACTGCCTCCACCTCATGTACTGCACTACTTCCCCCTATAATTAATGGACTGTACTGTGTCATTGTCTAATCATTGTATTCCAATCTTTGACTCTCCAGCTGAAAAACTACAACTCTCATCATAAACTGCCAGTTGGAAACAATGGGGGTTTTAGTGCTGCAACCTGAAGAGCCACATGCTGCAAAACTACAACTCCCATAATAAACTGTCAGCAGGGCACGATGAAGTTTGAACTTCTGCACCTGGAGAAGTCACCTGATATCACCTGCAGTCCTATGTAACACCACAGATAACAGTGATATCTCTGAGTACAGATAATGTAGTAGCTGTCACCTCGGGGCACCCCTACTAAATGATGTTCTACAAAATAAGAAAAGTGTCATACAGGGACTCACAGGTGACGTCTTCTTTGATCTGAGGCGTCACTTTCCCTTTTCCTCTCCATCCGGCCCAGACCTCCATGATGATTCCTTCCAGATACGTTTCATCTTTTCAGAACCTGCGAGACAAGCAATTTAGGCTCCGCACATTTATAGCAACTTCCTTCCCTTTCTCCCTCCAGTAGGCTCCCAAAGTAACTGCGCTGTTTGGGATGCCCCCTGTATGTAGGATCCCCTGCTGTGCCCCCTGTATGTAGGATTCCCTGCTGTGCCCCCATGAGCTAATAATGCCCCCAGAGGTGCCCCCATGAGCTAATAATGCCCCCAGAGATGCCCCCATGAGCTAATAATGCCCCCAGAGGTGCCCCCTATATACTAATAATGCCCCCAGAGGTGCCCCCATATACTAATAATGCCCCCAGAGGTGCCCCCATGAGTTAATAATGCCCCCAGAGGTGCCCCCATATACTAATAATGCCCCCAGAGGTGCCCCCATATACTAATAATGCCCCCAGAGGTGTCCCCATATACTAATAATGCCCCCAGAGATGCCCCCATATACTAATAATGCCCCCAGAGGTGCCCCCATGAGTTAATAATGCCCCCAGAGGTGCCCCCATATACTAATAATGCCCCCAGAGGTGCCCCCATATACTAATAATGCCCCCAGAGGTGCCCCCATGAACTAATAATTCCCCCAGAGGTGCCCCCATGAACTAATAATTCCCCCATAGGTGCCCCCTATGAACTAATAATGCCCCCAGAGGTGCCCCCTATGAACTAATAATACCCCCAGAGGTGCCCCCTATGAACTAATAATCCCCCCAGAGGTGCCCCCAAATACTAATAATGCCCCCAGAGGTGCCCCCATGAACTTATTATGCCCCTAGAGGTGCCCCCATAAACTAATAATGCCCCCCAGAGGTGCCCCCTATGAACTAATAATGCCCACAGAGGTGCCCCCATATACTTATAATGCCCCCAGAGGTGCCCCCATATACTAATAATGCCCCCAGAGGTGCCCCCATATACTAATAATGCCTCCAGAGGTGCCTCCATGAACTAATAATGCCCCCAGAGGTGCCCCCATGAACTTATGCCCCCAGAGATTCCCCATATACTAATAATGCCCCCAGAGGTGCCCTCATGAACTAATAATGCCCCCAGAGGTGCCCCCATATACTAATAATGCCCCCAGAGGTGCCCCCTATAAACTAATAATGCCCCCAGAGGTGCCCCCATATACTAATAATGCCCCCAGAGGTGCCCCCATATACTAATAATGCCCCTAGAGGTGCCCCCATGAGTTAATATTGCCCCCAGAGGTGCCCCCATATACTAATAATGCCCCCAGAGGTGCCCCCCATGAACTAATAATGCCCCCAGAGGTGCCCCCATGAACTAATAATGCCCCCAGAGGTGCCCCCAAATACTAATAATGCCCCCAGAGGTGCCCCCATGAACTTATTATGCCCCTAGAGGTGCCCCCATGAACTAATAATGCCCCCAGAGGTGCCCCCTATGAACTAATAATGCCCACAGAGGTGCCCCCATATACTTATAATGCCCCCAGAGGTGCCCCCATATACTAATAATGCCCCCAGAGGTGCCCCCATATACTAATAATGCCTCCAGAGGTGCCTCCATGAACTAATAATGCCCCCAGAGGTGCCCCCATGAACTTATGCCCCCAGAGATGCCCCATATACTAATAATGCCCCCAGAGGTGCCCTCATGAACTAATAATGCCCCCAGAGGTGCCCCCATATACTAATAATGCCCCCAGAGGTGCCCCCTATAAACTAATAATGCCCTCAGAGGTGCCCCCATATACTAATAATGCCCCCAGAGGTGCCCCCATATACTAATAATGCCCCTAGAGGTGCCCCCATATACTAATAATGCCCCTAGAGGTGCCCCCATGAGTTACTATTGCCCCCAGAGGTGCCCCCATATACTAATAATGCCCCCAGAGGTGCCCCCCATGAACTAATAATGCCCCCAGAGGTGCCCCCATGAACTAATAATGCCCCCAGAGGTGCCCCCTATAAACTAATAATGCCCCCAGAGGTGCCCCCATATACTAATAATGCCCCCAGAGGTGCCCCCATGAGTTAATAATGCCCCCAGAGGTGCCCCCATATACTAATAATGCCCCCAGAAGTGCCCCCATGAACTAATAATGCCCCCAGAGGTGCCCCCATATACTAATAATGCCCCCAGAGGTGCCCCTAAAAAAACAAACATCATACTCACCTGTGTGGCTGCAGGCAGCAGCTCTTCCTCCTCTTCTGGCTCCATCTTGCGAGCCACAGGGACGGGACTTCCGGCAGGCGTGATGACGTCACATCATCACGCCTGCCGGAGAGGTCACGTCCCGGCGTCCCATAGGCTGCTGGTATGAAGTGCCGGCAGCCTATGGGAGGGAATACAGGAGTAGGACGCTGACAGGTCCTGCTCATGTATTCTGATCGCTTTAATGTTCCGCCCGCTCACTGTGCGGGCGGAACATCAAAGCGATCTGTGCATCCTAGCGTAGGGGCCCTGTCGCCATGGCGACCGCTGCGACCCCTATAGCTACGCCACTGTCTCTCACACAGGGCGCTGAGGATGAAGTTACGTTTCTTCTATTCATCCTCAGAACAATTTCTGTGATATTAGGAGTTAAATCCCTATGTTATAAGTTGTTTTGGTGCACTGGGGGTGGGGCTACAGCTCCAACATGTACTGATCTGCCCCCTGGCCACTCCCCCCCCCCCCCCCCTAATGAATATCAGCAGAGCGGGCTGGACAGTGCACCAAAACAACTTGTTAGCATACGGATTAATCTCCTCATAACCCGGAAACGGTGCTGAGGATGAAAGCAAGAATCCTTCCCATCCTCAGCGCTCAGTGCACTATAGGAACATATAGTTCCTCATAAGGTTTAATAAATCTCCCCCAATATCTTTATTTACCATCTTCGTATCTTTTTTTTTCTAAAATTTTTTTGCAGCACTACAGTCAAGGAGGGATTAAGTGCAGCAGAAATCTTGTGGGATTATTTGTCAAAGGGAAAATCTGTGCCATTTCCACATCAATAACCACAGTGGAAATCTAATGTGGGTCTATGTATGAGGTGATACCTGCGGCTCAGCCATCTCTGTCCCCACCTGATCCTCAGGGGCGTCACGCCCGCTCCTCATCTGCCGGACGTTCTCCAGTTGTTGAGCTTTTTGACAGTCTCCTCTATCGCTTCATATTCTACCTGTATCCTTCTCCTGCTGCTCCAGGGGATGAGGCCTTCACAGCCTGGCCTGACAACCAGTCAACAAAGAGGGGAATTTAGTAGAAGAATGACCAAGAAGTTCCCCTATTTAGTGTCACGTGTGCATCCAGCTACCCTCTTCTCAGCACGATCTATCATCCATTTTTATAGCCACGTTCGGACAATCCGTCCAACACTTGGCGTTTTTCTTGTAGCCACATCCCCTCACCAGAGCAATTACGATTTGCTTTGTGAGTTCCCCTAGTGGTTCAGCTTTAATTGTGTGCGGTGGATGGCATGATTGGGCGAACAATAGTATTGCCATCTATGGGCTTGTGATACGTGTTGGTACTCACTGTCTGTTCGTGTATATTGCCAACTAAAGTTAAGTCTATAAAGGAAATGCTTTAGGTATTCCACTCCAATGTGAACCTCAAGTGTAAGGGGTTGGCATTAAGAGAATTACCAAAGGCAGGTATGGCGATGTAGGGGCCAGTTTTTCTTGTATAGGCAATGAACATGAACATGAAGAAAAAACTAACTTAGAGGTAGCTAGTAAAAAATTAGCGGAACAAAAGGAGATTGTGCTAAAATTTAGTAGTGACCCGGAATTTGCTAACAAGGAGGACCAACTGAAATCATCAGTTGAACGCTACCAATACCATCTGAAGGAAAGGAGGCACGCTCAATTCTCCAGGGATCTCCAGGATTTCAGAGAGAACAGAGCCCATACAGTTTTGGAAAAACAAAAGAAGAGTAGGGAGCAGGAAACGGACCTGTCATCATCAGATACAGAGGCCTCTGACACTGACACCCAACCAAGGGAGGGAAACAGGAGAACAGGGAGGACTAGAGATGACCCTAATAGGTCACCTAGTAGACCGCCCGCATCTGGACAATATAACAACAACACATGTGGCGACAGCTCTTCTACATCGTATGCACCTTCCTCAGCCCAACCTTTTTTAGGGAAGAAACGGGGGAGGGGAAAGTATGGACCTCCATCCCGTCAACAACCACCACGAGGCACAAAACACATGGGACCGTAGAACAGACCCAGGTCTTAAACTTGTCCACCGTCCCCGTAACCGATGAACACATAAAAGTACTCTCATATGGCCTTTCTTTTGTACCCACCACTGACTATGACCCATTCATCTGGACGAAGGACATCAATCTGTTTACAAGAAAACTGAAATGGCACAAAACATACAGACAGAAGGACAGAAGGGACTGCCAGGAGCTTGGCATCTGTATAGAAGACCTACCTGCAGTTAGGGAGCTTACGGGACTACTTGAGACTAACACGAGATCTAGGGGAAGCGGCCCCTTCACAGACTGTAAGCCTAAAAGCACCAAGTTCCCACCGGTGGGAGGCATCTCTTGTATTGAGGTATTCCAGGACTTGGTAACTAGGGACCTTCAACAGCTGACACCAACACAGCACTTCCACAACCTCAGCTACAGCCAACATTCGGCACTTAAAGACCTGCAAAAGAATCCCCAACTTGTAATCAAGTCTGCGGATAAAGGGGGTAATATCGTTTTGCTGAACAGGAAGGACTATGTAGATATGTGTCTCAGACTTTTGAAGGACCAGAACACCTATGAAATCTTGACTGCTAACCCCACAAAAACCTATACTGATGAGTTAAAAGGGATCCTACGACAAGCCAGAGAGCTAGATCTAATTGATGAGAATGAATTTCTCTTTCTCCTCCCCAGGGCACCCATTACTCCTACATTTTACGCACTGCCAAAGATCCATAAGGGGACAACACCACTAAAGGGTAGACCAATAGTCTCCACTATTGGGAGTATCACGCATAATCTAGGAATATATGTGGATAAAGTCCTTAGAGAATTTGTTGTAGCCCTCCCATCATACACAAGGGACACAATGGATTTACTAAAAAATATTGAACACCTCATAGTTGAACCGAACACTTTACTTGGTAGCATTGATGTGGAGGCCCTTTACTCTTCTATTCCACATGATTGGACACTGAAAGCGGTGGGTCACTTCCTTTCTACAAGGGGCACACATATGCAACGGCATAATGAGTTTGTTCTTTGTCTAGTTAAATTCATCTTAACTAGAAACTTCTTTTTATTTGATGGCTGCTATTACCACCAACTCAGGGGCACCGCGATGGGGAGCCCTTGTGCCCCCACATACGCAAATTTGCTCCTGGGTTGGTGGGAGGCCAACGTTGTTTTTAGCGACGAGAGAGAGACGTTTGGAGCCATGCCAACCTATTGGTCACGTTTCATTGATGATATTTTCATCCTGTGGGAAGGGACCAGAGCAGAGTTCTCCCGTTTTATCGATCTACTGAATAATAAGAAGATAGGATTGAGATTCACTTATGAAATCGATGAGCTCTCCCTGACGTTCCTGGACGTTAAGATCACGAAAACCACACAGGGGTATCTTGAGACGACCATCTTTAGGAAAAAGACGGCTACGAATAGCCTTCTAGAGTGGGAAAGTTGTCACCCAGCACCCCTCAAGAGGGGAATCCCAGGGGACAATACCTCCGTAATAGAAGAAATTGTTCGGCGGAGCATGATTTCCTTAAGCAAGCTAAAGACCTTAGGGACAGATTCAGGGAAAGGGGATACCCGGACTATACATTAAGGGATGCCTTCCATCTAGCCCAAAATAAACAGAGGGAGGAGCTACTGAACCCCAGGAAGAGAGAAGAATCCAAGGGGCTTATGCGTATTATAGAAACTTATGATAGTGAATCTGGACCAATCAGGGAAATCTTTAGAAAACATTGGAACATCCTTAAAATGGACCCGGATTTGAGCGAAGTTCATAGGAGATTATCCTTTAATCACCTACCGGAAGGGACTTTAGGTGATAAGGTGACACAAAGCCATCTATCACCTGTTGAAAAACCCAAAACATGGTTACATACACAAAAGGGTGCAGGTACATACAGCTGTGGACACTGCAGGGCCTGTCCTACTGTGCTCAAAACTAAGACATTCAGAAGTAGACAAACATCCAAGACCTACAAAATTAGGTCCTTTATTAACTGCAGCTCCAAAGCTGTGATCTATTTGGCTACTTGTTAGTGTGGGAAACAGTATGTGGGCAAAACTATAAGGGAGTGGAGAAAACGTATCGTAGAACATCTAGGGGATATAAGGAACAAACGGGATACTCCTCTAGCTATACACGCCCCCGAACACCATGGAGGTAACAGTGATACGTTCAAATTCATAGCCATAGAAAGCCTCAATCCATCCCCTCGAGGGGGAGACATGGATAAAACATTACTCCAGAAGAAACAAGATGGATTTATACCCTGCAGACCATCACACCTCACGGTCTTAATGAGGCCCTTAACTTTGCCTGCTACATCTAGAATTGGCACTCCCACGAGCACCATGTTATCTCTCGGGGCGTGCAGGGGGAGGGACGAGTCTCCAGCGTGCACCTTTGGTACGTGTGACGTCAGACGCGCCGGGCCGTGCAGCAGCTACAAGAGTTGGCGGCTGGCGGTACTACCGGCACTCTGCCAAAGCAGATGTCAGGAGCACACCTCCAAGCTGCACCCATACTGTAAGTAACAGGTTACAGCCTTCCATTTTGTTTCTTGCAAACTTTTAGCTCTGTTCTAGATTTTGGCTCTAGTCTAATGATTTGCTCATAGGTTAAACGGTTACACATACCAACCTGTGTCTCGATAGACCCTAATAGGGGATTTAGTATGACAGTACACATATATTGAGTAACTTGAGGTTACATGACTGCATGCATTGATACTATCCCTCTATATCACACAGTGTCCACATGTGTAGAATTATCACGTGAGACATCATCCCGAGGGTCGCTTATATGGGGGCACAGTGAGTACAGAAGGCGGCAACATTAATAATTAATTGCTGTCACATTACCTATTGGCGTATTAAACATGCCTATGAATATTGTTTTTGTTATGTGACATGATCTATGTACCCTTACTTATACTGACCCTTTACCCTACGGCCCCTGATGACGTAACGTCCGGTGTTACTGAAACGCGTTGGGCGAGATGGTTTTATGGGAAATATGGTCTAACAGTCTCCTGGCTCCAACTGGACATTATGGTTTTGGACCACTAGGAGCACGATACATATTGTTGTGCATTGGCATTTATGAATTGGTTGAAAGCTGTCAGAAATTTCTGTGAGTGTTTGAACTTTGGAATTGATATCTGTGGACATTAGACAGATGGTTCCTAGACACGACGAGACAGACTGACTTTTAGCTCTCTGATATGGCCTTATGTTGTTTGGAGAATCTTTCAATGTAAATATTGGTACTAGATGTACTTTTAATGCATACCTAATAAACTTGTAGCCATAGCACACACACACATAATCTGCTGCAGTCATAGCGCACAAACACACAGTCTACACTACTTATGGCTTATGGCTTCTCCTCCTCCTTTTCATTACACTGCTGCTCATATACAATCATCCAACATCCAGAAAGAGAACAGCACAGATCTCCCCCCAAACAATGGACTCTTTAAGCTCAGAAACAAACTGCCAAATAGTGACCGACAACTTTTTCACCCTTATCTAATAGGGGCAGTGTCCTATTAGAATGTTGCTCATAAAATATATTGATGAGCAAAACTTATAAAGATTTTTTAAAAGCTGGAGTCGGAGTGGGTAAATTTTTCATGACTCCAACTCCACCCAAAACTAGCTCCGAGTTTACAGCCCTGGTATAAAGTAGGTCAGACAAACAGTGCAGACAAGGTGCCTGTAACTACACACTCCCCTTAGTTGGTTGTGCACTAAGCACAGCTCTATGCAGAGCTATTATATCCAGGGGAATCAGTACAGCTGGCCGGGATGCACTCTAGTCAGCGACTAGGTGTAACAAGGATAAATAGACCCTGGCTTGGATTACACCAGATAGCACAATACTTCCTTCGAAATGGCCTTGCAGACAGGGCTGTGGAGTCGGTTAGCCGCAGCTCCGACTCCAACTCCGACTCCTGAATCTTATCAGGACCGACTCCAACTCCGACTCCTGAATTTTATCAGGACCGACTCCGACTCCCGACTCCAACTCCTGCTCCTTCATAAATGGCCGGTCAGATACCAGGGGAGTTATTATCACACTGGCTCAGCAACTTCTCCCTAATGTCCTACATGATCATGGTGCAACTTCTGAGTGAATAAAGGAATACTGGGTATAAAGCAGCTTCTCCTGTGTGTGCAGTGGATGCAGCCAGTCTCCAGCCTCCATGTCCTGAACTACTCACAACTAGACTAGATGGAGCAAGTGGTCTTTTCCTGCTGACAGTCTTCTATGTTTCTAACTAAATATTCACCATACACAAAGAAACACTGCTAACAATGCCAGATACCTGTGATACAGAGGGGTCAGCCATAGTGATACAGAGGGGTCACACATAGCGATGTTGAGGGGCACTGTGGGGGCACGCATGAGCACACACACACAGCCTGCTACAGCCATAGCATACACACATAGCTTTCTGCAGCCATAGCACACACACACTCATACACACAGCCTGCTGCAGCCATAGCGCGCACACACACACACACACACACACACACACACACACACAGACACACACACACACACACAGCTGCAGCCATGGAACACTGAAGAAAAACACACAATCTTCTCCAATAGAGAAAACACCACAGGACAGATGTTACTGCTACACTACTTATGTCTCCTCCTCCTCTATATTACACAGGATATCTCCATATTACACGGCTGCTCATATACAGTCATCTAGCATCCAGGAAGAGAACAGCACAGATCTCCCCCCACACAATGGCCTCTTCCAGCTCAGAAACAATAGCTCAGTGACCTATTAGAATGTTGCTCATAATATATATTGATGAGCAAAACTTATAAAATTTATATCAAAACTCAATTCTAAATTTTTGAAAGATTTTTTTAAAGCTGGAGTCAGAGTCGGTACATTTTTTTCCAACTCCAACTCCGACTCCGACTTCAGCCAAAACTAGCTCCGACTCTGACTCCACAACTCCGACTACACAGTCCTGGTAAAATGTCTGTGTCTCACTGTATTGTCCAGGCTGCTCTACATCGGCTACTCACAGGTGCAGTCCCACTACTGATCAGCTTGGGGAATGAGACCTGAGCTGTTACCGACCTGGGCTGGTTCATCCCTCCTTAGACAACCTGGCAGCTCTGAGCTTTCCCAGAGTCACCATATTGACACTGATCTTAGTGCGGACACCCGATCAGCATAGCACAGGGAAGAGCAGAACTCCTGGAAACAAGTGATCCAACAGCCTGAGCCTCCCAGGTAGCTGGGATTACAGACACACGCCACTGGGCCCAGCAAGAGGAGCAGCTGCTGTGTAATATAGGAACCTGTGTGATGTAAGGAATACTGCCAGATAGAGCCACCTGCGGTGTAATATAGGAACCTGTGTGATGTAAGGAATACAGCCAGCTGGCGCCACCTGCTGTCTCTTTCGTATAATTACACCATGTTCAATATCAGTCCAAGAGATGATGATGGTAGTCCCCCTAGTTCTCCCCTGGGGCACCCCTGACTAAGTGCCTGGCTGATGGTAGAGTGGTGTTCTGCAGGTGTGTGTTATGTCAGGTCACAGGGAGGAAGACAAAGAAAGCAGAGAGGGGTATAATATTATGGTAACTTTGTTTAACAGAAAATCATCCACATGCATGGAAGCACAGTTCTTCAACCAGGTACAGTTTCAAGGAAAACAAGGTAACAGCAGATGGCAAAGGGTTAATCCATGTGGGGGCAGTGAGTGTCCTGAGTTAGTTCACCCCCCTGAGGTGACAGAGAGAAATCACATCGGTGGACTCCCAGTGGTAGACGTGGTATGCGCCCGACCAGAGGTCACTAAGCCACAGACGGCTGGGAGGTACTTGAAAACTGTTACCCTCTGAGATGAGGTAAAGACCTGACACTAGATAAGTTTTTGAAGGCCACAGAAGAGGTGTCCCTCAGGGTAAGGTAGATACTATGGGTGTTACGTATGGTGACTAAGAGGAACTGGCACGGTCCTGAGCCCCCCAGGTTAGACAACTTACTCTGCACCAATGCCTGCTGCTCGCTCTCTTAATTCAACTCACTACTTCTTCTATCCTCTGTACACACTGCGCATCGCTTTACACAATCTTCCTGAATACAAAAGTAAAAAGATGGGAAGTACAGTGGTACCTTCATTTAAGAGTAACTTGCATTGAGAGCATTTTGCAGGAAGAGCTCACAGTTTTTCAAAATTGTGACTTGGTTAAGAGCGACTCTGTACCCACAATCTGCCCCCCCCCCCCAAATCATGTGTACCTTCAGATAGCTGCTTTTAATCCAAGATCTGTCCCACGATCCGTTTGGCAGGTGATGCACTTATTGTGCTAAAAAACAAACTGGCAGCCCCGGGCCCTACGGGAGTATCTGTGCCCTAACTTTGCACCACCCCTTCGTCCCTCCTCCCCACCCTCTTCATCATTAGGAATGCCCGAGAACATTTTCTCCATGCTGAACATTTGCACAGGTGTCTTAATGATCCAGCCCATGTGCTGCCCTCTCACAGCTGATGAATAGGAGGCAATCTGCCTGGAGCATTCCTAATGATGAGGAGGGCGGGGAGGAGGGACAGATAGGGTGTGCCAGCCTAATGCATACACAATCTAGGCCACTCCCGTAGGGCACGGGGCTGCCAGTTTAAAAGTAGTTTTTTAGCACAATAATTGCATCACCTGCCAAACAGACCGCAGGACAGATCTTTGACCTTTGACCTTCAGCTATTTGAAGGTACAAGCGGTTTGGGGGAACACAGAAAACATGTTTTACCATAGGGCAAATGGTGTAATCACAAAACCCCTCAAAATAAAAATAATTGCAAGTTTTTTTCCATTTCACTGCACAGATAATTTTTTTTTTGTTTCGCAGCATATTTTATGGAAAACTAAGTCTGTCATTGCAAAGTACAATTAGTGTCACAAAAAAATAAGGGCTCATGTGGGTCTGTAGGTAAAAAAATGCAAGCGCTAGGAGGACACAAAGAGGACAAAATGATAGCGCAAAAAAGAAAATTGCCTCAGTCCTTAAAGGAGAATTCCGGGTAAAATCAATTTTAACCCCTTAACAATGCATGGCGGGTATACCCGTCATGTGGCCATTAAGGGGGAAGCAGAGAGCTCTACGTGAGACCTCTCTGCAGCCTGCGGTCCCCAGTTGCTATGTGCAGCTGGGGGCCGTGGGTATTAGCCGGTGTGGCTGATCACCACTGCTGGCTAATTAACTATTCAAATGCAGCTGTCAAAGCTAACAGCTGCATTTGAATAGTGCTTGGCCCCTATACCTGGTATCTAGTGGCGGGATCTCCCCCCCTGTGATGTGATTGCAGAGGGGAGAACTCTCATACTGAGCCGGCCGGGACTAAGCGTCAGAATGACGCCGATCCCGTCTGGGCAATCTATGTATGTGGTCTGCAGCATGCCAGTATAATAGAACACTGATCTGATGGATCTATTATATACACAGCATTGATCTCAATGGGAGATCAGTGCTGTGTATATAGAAGTCCCCCAGGGGGTTTCTGATAAAAATATGTGAAAAAAAACCAAACCTTTTTTATTAACCCTTAGAGGACAAGGCCAATTTAAATTTTTGCGTTTTCGTTTTTCCCTCCTTGTGCTTAAAAGGCCATAGCACTTGCATTTTTTCACCTAGAAACCCACATGAGCCCTTATTTTTTGCGCCACTAATTGTACTTTGCAAACACAGGCTGAATTTTTTCATAAAGTACACTGCAAAAAATAAATTCAATGTGTGGTGAAATTGAGAAAAAAAACGCATTTCTTTTATTTGGAGGATTTTCGTTTTTACACCGTTTGTCCTGGGGTAAAACTGACTTGTTATATATGTTCCTCAAGTTGTTACGATTACAACAATAGGCAACATGTATAACTTTCATTGTATCTGATGGCCTGTAAAAAATTCAAACCATTGTATAACAAATATATGTTCCTTAAAATCGCTCCATTCCCAGGCTTATTGCTCTTATATCCGTTGGTCTATGGGGCTGTATGAGGTGTCATTTTTTGCACCATGATGTGTTCTTTCTATCGGTACCTTGATTGCGCATATGCGACTTTTTGATCGCTTTTTATTACAATTTTTCTGGATTTGATGCGACCAATAATGCACAATTTTGCACTTTACCGTGCAAGATCAGGAATGTGATTAATTAATATTGGGCGATTACGCATGCGGTGATACAAAACATGTTTATTTATTTATTTATTTTTATTTATAACATGGGAAAAGGGGGGTGATTCACACTTTTATTAGGGGCGGGGGCTTTTTATTGACAACATCACTTTTTTTTTTCTTTTACACTTATACTAGAAGCCCCACTGGGGGACTTCTAATAGAAGTGCACTGATCTCTCATTCAGATCTATGCTGCATAGATTGATGTGATAGGCACATTGATTGCTTCCGGCTGCTGCAGCCGAAGCAATCGAGTGCCAAGTCGGGATCAGCACTATTACGCCAGTGGATCGCTCCTCCGGGACAAAGCTGACAGCTGCATCCGATTACTTTATTAGCGGGCACGGCGATCGGACCGTCCCCGTTAATAGCCGCGGTCCAGGGTCGCCTAGGGGTTAATAAAAAATCCCCTCCCCTAATAAAAATTAAAATCACCCCCCTTTTCCTATTTTATAAATAAAAATGAATAAATATATTAAAAAAGAAACATATTTGTTATTGCCACGTACGTAATCCAATGACATCTCACACAGCCTCGCAGACCAAACAATAAAAGCGTTATAAGGCTGGGAATAGAGCAATTTTAAACACATTCTGTTTTTTTTTTAAAGGTTTTAATTTTTAAAAAGCCATCAAATAAAAAACAAGTTATGCAAGATACATATCGCTGTAATCATACTGACTTGAGGAACATTGCTAATATGCCAGTTTTGCCATAGGGTGAATGGCGTAAACACAAAAACAGGAATTGTACCTTTTTTTTTTAATTTCACTAAACATATATTTTTTTTGTGGTATTGCAGCATATTTTATAGGAAAATTAAGTCTGTATTTGCAAAGGAAAATTGGTGTCGCAAAAAATAAGGGCTCATGTGGGTCTGTAGGGGAAAATATGCAAGCGCAGTGGCCTTTTAAACACGAGGAGGAAAAAACGAAAGCACAAAAATGAAAACTGGCTCCAATATATGTTATTGCCCAACAAAAGTTATAAAAATTACTAATAGACATTTTTTATGAGAAATGCACCTATAGTACTTGGCGTTGTTGTTAGTTCTCTGTAAACTTGGTGACATCACATCACATAGACTGCTGGCTCCTGATAGTCCAGTCTGTCCCGCCACTGCTGAAGTCCGTCTGCTAAAAAGGGAGCACCGCCTCCATCCTCCCCCAGATCCCTGCACCTCCCTCCATGCCGGCAGCTCTTGGCACCTCTAGTCCGGTAGCTGGGGGCTCCCTGCTACCTCTGCCAGCTGGAGAAGGGTGAAGTTAGGTGCCCTAGGCCAGCAGAGGCGATTCCCACAGCAGGGACAGCAGGCAGAAGTTAGTAGGGAGCAGTGAGAGCCGTCGGCTTCCCATTATGTGTGATACTGTCTACTGAGCTGGTGTATCTAAGCCCATCAGGTCTGATACTGTCTACAGAACAGGTGTATCTAAGCCTATAATGTGTGATACTCTCTACAGAGTAGGTGTTTCCAGTGCCATATGAACAGCTGCTGCTGCCCTGGGCACTAAACTAAGACGCCCCACCACAGAATTGGTAGATAGGTAGGTAATAGCTCCAGGCATCACATATAACACCGCCATACCAGACCTGACCAATACCACCATACTGTGACTGGGTAACACCGCCATACCAGTCTCCCTCACTCCACTCCGTAATCACGCCTGTGCTCACTTCCCCTCCACAACCAAAAAAAAAAGAAAGAAAACTGATTTAGTGGCAAGTTGGAAAGGGAGGTGGGAGACTGCAAGGTGCTGCCCTAGGCACCGGACCATGGGTGCTTAGTGGTAAATATGGCCCTGGGTGTACCTAAGCCTATCAAGTGTGATACTGTCTACTGAACTGGTTGATTTAAGCCTATCATGTGTGATACTGTCTACTGAGATGGTGTATCTAAGACTATCAGGGTTGATACTGTCTATAGAGCAGATGTATCTAAGCCTATCATGTATGGTACTGTGTACTGAACTGGTTTATCTAAGCCTATCGTGTGATACTGTCTACTGAACTGGTGTATCTAACATGATCATGTGTAATTCCTTCTGCTGAGCCTCTGTATCTAATACTGGCCTTACACAAGAGATATAATCCTGCACTGACCTGTCAATCTTATACATATGAGGGAAGCCAGACGGCCTCTGGTGTGATACACTCAGATGAGTTGTTGTATCTAACTCTCCTATGTAACACACAGCACTACACTATTGTATATTAGTGTGTGGTGTTGGGTGTGGGCACAGTTATTTGGTGTGAGATGATACCAGCAGCCCAGGGGGGTTAGTATATGTGATGTTGGGTATTGTGCACAGATGAGGTTAGGAGGGTTATTAGTGTGGTTGTGGTTTGCACATGTGGCTGTTATTACACTGATGTGTATGGGGAGAATGAGGCTGGAGCAGCTAATACCTGGGTGGACTTGTATATACTGTCTATACACCCTACAGCTATACGGTATTTATATTATTATTATTGTTGTTGTTATTATTATTATTGTTGTAATAATTTGTTTGTAAATAAAAGATTTACAGAAACACACCCACAGCCCCCCATCATTGTGTATTTATGAAGAGGGGGTCAGTAATAAGAACAGTCTCAGTAAAATGGGATAAATTGGCAGAAAAAAAAAATCTTTATATATCTTAATATAAAATTTCTAACAAAAATGCCTGATTTTAATATTTTTAATAACTTCACAAAATACATGAGAACAGCGGGTAACCAAATTCTATTGACCTATTTCTGCTCTGGTTATTTATATAGTAAGATACACAGATTTTGTAACATGATACGGAGACAGAACTTCTTTATTTTTTTGTAGAACAAATAATTTTTTTTCCTTTTCCAATAGAATATATATATATATATATATATATATATATATATATATATATATATATATATATATGGTATCTATACACATTATCCACATATATGTTGGTTTTCTTCCCTCACTCACAAGACTATGGAAGTCTGTTGATCTCTGACATCACAAAGGTAAGCTGATGACATGATGACATCACAAAGAAAAGGCTATGACATCACACAGACATTGTACACTTAGCTGCGCAGGTAACATTCCGTCAGTTGCTAACTGCCACTCAGCAGAGATACATGGGAGGGATCGCTCTCGCTTACTGCTATCAGCACTTGGATTGGATCATCGATATAGATTTGACTTAAAACTTAAAATGAAGGCAAAAAACAAGAGGAATCATCTAGAAGGAGACACAGAAGAGAAGGAGAAGAATAATGGAGAGGACAAGAGGAGAGACAAGGACAGAGGAGATGAGGATGATGGCCAGGAGCAGCCAACTACAACCAAGAAGCCAAGAAAGAACCGCGTCTTAGCCTGCCTGCAAAGTGCCTGGGCCCGGATGACATGTAAGAAGAGGAAATCTTCCAGCCACCTCTCCGGTCACAGCATCATCCTCCCTCTGATGGACGCCACAGGTAGGACCAACAACTGGAATTGTACATGCATCCTTAGGGCTCCATAGAACACACACAGTGGGGCTGATTCATGGGAATAGCGCCCCCACACAGTAGTTACCCCCTCCAGTAGTGGCCTTAAGCTGCATGGTGTCCTGTGAACAACTCACCTTTGTTGTCCCCACCCCATTAGGTAATTTTAGTATTTGGGGCCTTGTTGATCAGTTTTACTAGTCTTCCTAGGGACGCGTGAGGCAGGCAGCCATCTTTTATATCCTAGGAATATAAACTGAAGCTGCTGTCCATGGGAGTTTATCACCTTTTTCACTTTTATTGTGAGATGTGTGGATGTTTTTCGTGCCCCACGTTCACCATACAGGATAAAGAACATTGGGGGAGATTTATCAAACATGGTGTAAAGTGGAACTGTCTCAGTTGCCCCTAGCAACCAATCAGATTCCACTTTCCATTCCCAACAGACTCAGCTAGTACAATATACTGCAATACTATAATAATATATGTATAGTAAAAGTAATGTTTTGCAGTGTACATTCATTGTGGTTTTCTCGGTCACAAAAGGTCATTAAAGCGGCAGTACATGGCATATGGCCAGAAACTAGGGACTGAATTTCACACCCAGTTGCAATGTTTTCCACTTTCCCTTTCTGTAACATCACTAACCCCATCACCCACTTGTAGATGTAGGAACCTCTGAACCACCTGTGTAGTGTTTGGACCCTCTGTGAGCCTTCTGTAGTATTAGCATTGCCTGTGCGCCATCTACAGTTTAGGACACCCTATGTTCCCCCCTGTAATATGAGGAGCCATTGTGCCTCCTCTGTAACATAAGAACTTTCTGTAACCCTATACCACTAATATATATCTCTGGGAGGTATAATAACCCCTCTGTACCCCCTTTATAGCACTGGGACCTGTTTTGCCCCCTCTGTGGTATTAGGATGTATCTGTATTATAACAATGCCTCTGTGTCCCCTCTTTAGTACTAGGGCCCCTCTTTGATAATTGGACCCACTATACCTTCTGTGTAGTAGTAAGGCTGTCTCTGCCCCCTCTGTAATAAGAGGATGCTTCGGAGCCCCCTCTGTACTATACAATCTCCTCTGTGCCCCCTTTGTAATATTATGACATGCTGTGTCCCCTTAGTGGAAATAGGACCCCTCTTTGCCCCCTCTGTAGTATTATTACCTCCTATATGCCCTATATGACCTCTTTCTATTAATTCACACATCTATCCTTTTCCTTTGTAACAGAAAACAGAACATCAAATGAGAAGAAAGGAGAGGTGCCAGCATGCAGGAAGGATAGCCGAATACAGGAAGCCATAGTGCAGGAGCACCAACTACTGTGTGACCAGTACCACAACCTGGATGACCTGAGGGCCTTATACTATGCTGCACAAGAAGCAACGTTAGAGGACTACCAACGATGGTGTGACCAAACCTACAACATGGATGACGTATGTGCCTTGCACTATGTGGGCCAAATAGCCATGGAAGAAGAATATCAGAAATTGTGTGACCGGATTCATAGCATGGAGGTCCTGTATGCCCAGCACTATATGGCACGATATAGAGAGAAGCAACAACAGGAGACCGAAGAGGAAGGACCAAAGAAGGACGACGACGGACCGAAGAAGGACGACGACGGACCGAAAAAGGGCGACGACGGACCGAAGAAGGACAACAAAGCCAATAAAAGTGCCAAGATCCTGTTCTTAAACCAACTGCAAAAATGTTGGCAATGGATATCTAAGTCAAAATGGAGGGGAACATGTAAACTCAATGAAGAACGTTCTTGTGAAATGCCAGGACCTAGTAACATCAGCAATCTGACATCCAAAGAAGACCCTGACAACTCTAAAGACACCTCACCTGTTACAGTCCCCCTAACATTGGACTGCTTCACCTTCTACCATTCACTGGGAGAAGGAACCTTCGGTAAAGTCCTCTTGGCAAAAGACATCATCCGCAGTGAATGTGTTGCCATTAAAGTGACAGAGAAGAGGCACGTCAGCTTCGGAGAACGCCATGTCCTCCAACTATCTCATGGAAGCCCATACTTGATGCATGGCTTGGCCGCCTTTCACACACCGAACTTTGCCTGTTATGTGATGGAACTGGCCACCGGAGGGGACCTGTTTGAATTTGTCAAAAAGCACTCGCCTCTTGATACCGACACAGTAAAGTTCATCACAGCCGAAGTGGTATGTGGCACAGAGTTCCTGCACAGAAGAAATATTATCCATCGGGACCTGAAGCCAGAAAATATACTTCTCACCAGAGAAGGCCACATAAAAATAACAGATTTCGGCTTTGCTGTGAGAAATGTGTATAACCTGACCAGAACTGTGTGCGGAGGTACACCAGGATATGCAGCCCCAGAGATGATAAAACGCCAGCTACATGGGAGAGGAGTCGACTATTTCGCCATTGGCGTCATCCTCTACAATCTCTTGAACTTCAAGCGTCCATTTTATGGAAGAAGCCAGCACGAAACAGAAATCTCTGTCCTCTGTCATACTCCAGACTACCCAAAGTCCCTTACTGATGACGCAGTTAACATCTTAAAAAGCCTGCTGCGTAAAGACCAGTTCGAGCGGCTGGGAGTCAAAGAGGACATCAGGAGCCATCCATTCTTCTCGGATATCAATTGGGAGGACGTGGAAGCCGGGAGAATGTTTCCACCAGCAATCATGATGACATCGTCTGTTGACCTCAATGCTGAAGAACCTATGAAATTTGCTGAACCACCAGACGTCATCAAACCTGAAGATCAGCAAATCTTTAATAAGTTCAGCTTTGTGTGCCCGGAGTGGTCAAATCAATATCATCCTGTCATTACTGACAAAGAAGGTGCTGATAATGATGACGACGACGATATCTACATGTAGATCATCACCTCTACTGATCTCTGCTCCAATCTAAATTTTAACTTAACGTAATCTTAACTTAACTTAAGCATCACAATTTAATCTTAACCAGACAAGACTTAAGCCAACTAAATCAACTTAGACTAAACTAAAACCACCAGATTCTGGTGAAGCACAAGCTCCGTAAGACTTCGTAGAGCTTTGTGGGAGGGTGGGAGGGCTCCCTCTTTGTGCCTTCACCTTGACGTGGTGAGGGAGCTTGCGTGCCTTAGTGATCCATTGAGCTAAGCTGGCTGGAGTTAATGCTCCTGGTGGGGTCTCCCGTGCCAGAAAGGTCAAAGGGGAGAGGCCAGACTAAGTAAGGCACCCAGTAGAAAGGGCTGGAAATCTACTTCTTTTCTCTCTCATAAAAACGCAATAGATAGATATCAGAATATCCAGACAAGTGCAGCGCTTGAAGGTGAGCGACTCATGTCAGAAGGCGACTAAAGTGTTATCCAGACTTAGAAAAACATGGCCGCTTTCTTCCAGAAACAGCACCTCTCCTGCCCTCAGTTTGGCTGAGGTTTAGCAGCTCGGTTCTATTGAAGTGAATGGAGCTGAATTGTAGTACCACACACAACCTGAGGACAGGACTGGTGCTGTTTTTGCAAGAAAGTAGCTGTGTTTATTCTTATCCTGGATAACCCCTAAGTTAGAATAGGTATGGAACCTAGTGTACGGGACTCATCCAGACCTAGGAGCAGGGCTGGACTGGGACTAAATAGCAGGCGCGGCAGTGATATCCCAGCAGCCCTTATTCAATATAATCCCTGCCATATGACAGAAAATACACAATGTCACACAACATCTAGGATGGAGCCATCTATCACTACTCACATTCATTTGTAAATTACACTATGAACAATACAAGAAAAATATAATAGCTAGGATTTACCTAATGACATGATCATGTGTGTACTACTACTATACAAGCACATATATGACCAATAATACCGCCATATAGTGGTCAGATACAATGTCTACATAGGATCTGTACAACACTAAAACAATACAAACACACATATATCCAAAAATATTGCCATACAGTGGTCAGATACCAGCTATAGGATCTGTACACTACCACTATACAAGCACTCATATAACCAATAATACCGCCATACAGTGGTCAGATACCAGCTCTGTATAGGATCTGTACACTAACATTATAATAGCACTCATATAGTCAATAATAGTTAGTGTATGATATCAATGTGGTGATATATCTAAGCTCAACTAGTTTAAATTCTCCAGAGAAAATGTTTTCTTTCAAATCAACTAGTGTGACAAAGTTATATAGATTTGTAATTTACTTCTATTAAAATATTTCCAGTCTTCCAGTACTTATCAGCTCCTGAATGTCCTGCAGGAAGTGGTATATTCTTTCCAGTCTGTGCTGCCACCTCTGTTCATGTCAGGAACTGTCCAAAGCAGTAACAAATCCACATAGAAAACTTCTCCTGCTCTCTAGGCTGGAAAGAATACACCACTTCATGCAGGACATACAGCAGATGATAAGTACTGAAAGACTTGAGATTTTTTTTAAATAGAAGTAAATTACAAATCTCTGGCACTTTCTTGCACCAGTTGATTTGAAAGATTTTTTTCTTTTTCGCTGGAGTTCCCTTTTAATTGCCTCCGCAGCCTATTTTGGCCTTAAAATGTCACTGTCATTATTTTTTTTTTTTTTTGCAGAAATCAATAGTACAGGCGATTTTAAGGAACTTTGTAATTGGGTTTATTAGCCGAAAAATAAATTTTTATCATGAAAAAGCAGTTTGAAGCTCTCCTACGGAGAGAGGGAAATGAGACACTAAAACAGGACAACAACGAGTTAATTTACAACTACATGATCTATCTCCTCTGACAGTCAGCACTGACCTCTCTGACCTCTGAATACGCTGTCACCCAGCTCAGTGCCTGTAATCCTTTGTTCTCCCCTCTGGCTGCCGACTCATATCCCTCCTCCCCCTCCCCTCTCTATAGAACAGAAAGGTTGTCTCTGAGGCAACAAGTCACAATTTCCTTATACAGTAAAACCTTGGTTCCTGAACACCTCGGAGTTCAAACTATTCGGTCTTCGAACTAAATTTCCCCCTGAAGTTTTGCTCGGTATCCGAACAAAACCAGGGGGATAACTGTCAGCTGAACTGATGTTCAGCTGACAGTTAGGTGTTCGGGAACACTGAGAGGCAGGAGCGGGCGGCACTCCATGATCTACCTCTGAAGACTCTCCTTCACCCTTCAGAGGCGGAAGAAGGAAGCGCTCCGGGCCGGCGGGGGGATGTGGAGAGCAGGTCAGAGGGGACTGAGCAGTGCGAGGCAGGAGTGATCCCCGCAGTGAGAGGCAGGAGCGGGCGGCTATTTAAACTTGCCGCCAAGCTCCTGCTCCTCTCAGCTGCCGGGGACACCCTGTAAAGAAGTGGGTAATCCCATCATAATGAGGGGAATCCCCGCTTCTTTACAGGGTGTCCCCGTCAGCTGAGAGGAGTTTACATAGCCGCCCGCTCCTGCCTCTCACTGTTGCGGGGGATATGGAGTGTTTCTACGCTCTGTGGGCCGGATGCTCTGCACCTGACCCACAGAGTGTAAGAACCAATTATTCAGCTTAACATTGTTCCCTATGGGAACTGACAGCTCGGTTCTGGAACAGCCTTCCAGAACCGATTATGTTCGAGAACCGAGGTACCATTGTGTTTTGCAGTGAATGGAAAAGAGGAGGGAGGGGGGGACCTGGGGAAAGTCTTTTTAAATGCAGATAATGGCATATTTGCCTAATAAACCCAATTACAAAGTTTCTTAAAATCGCCTGGACTATTGATTTCTGCAAGTGACTCTTTAATGCCCAGAACCTATTTTTCAAATCTGACCTGTCTCTCTTTATGTAGTGATAACTCTGCGATGATTTTAATTATCACGGTTATTCTGAGATAGTTTTTTGTGACATATTCCTCTTTATGTTTGTGGTATATTTTGGTTGATACACTCAGTAGTTGTTTGTAAAAAAAAAAAAAAAACACAAGATTTGCGCAAAAATTTTAACAATTTACATTTCTTTATATTCAAAACTCTATTTTCCTAAGTCCGGCACCCACCGGCGGACTGCTGCAGGCACGCGTCTCCGCACATGTCATATTTCAGGGGTCACGTTGGTCCAGGGATTATTCTGATTGCCATTATGGAGTCGGGAAGGAATTTTTCCCCTGTGATGAGGCTACTGTCGTCTGCCTCACGTGGTTTTTTTTTGCCTTCCTCTGGATCAACACAGGTTGAATTTGATGGACACCTGTCATTTTCAACCTTATAAACTAATAATTGGCCTAATACCCCCAAATAAATTAGAATTGTCCCTTTTTCCCAGCTAAATAGGTATGGCCGCCATTCCCATTAGAGGATGCCATGATGCAATTATAAAGCCTCTGTGCTGCCAGGGCAGTAGAAACCCCCCACAAGTGACCCCATTCTGGAAACTACACCCCATAAGGAATCTAACAAGGGGGGCAGCAGGGATATGGCCCCCTGGTGACGGGCACATTTGTGGCGTGAAAATGAAAAAATTGTATTTTTTATTTTCACTGCACATGTTCCACATATGTGCCCGTTACCAGTGGGGTCCATATGCTCACTGTACCCCCTTGTTGGATTCCTTATGGGGTGTAGTTTCCAGAATGGGGTCACTTGTGGGGGGTTTCTACTGTCCTGGCAGCACAGGAGCTTTTTAATTGCGACATGGCCTCCATCCTCCATTCCAGCCTCTAAATGGCGCTCTGTCCCTTTGGTGGTGTCACGGCCGCGGCGGCGTCCCATGTTCCGGGCGGCGCCGCGACCTCCTCCTGCCCCATGCAGCCGCCGGGGTCCTTGTGCAGGGACCCGGCGCTGCTGCTAGTTCGGCCCCTGGGGGCGCCTCACCTCTCCTCCGCTCCTGTCTCCGTCTGTGCCGGCCGGCGCGCGCGTCCCCGCCTCCTAGGGCGCGCGCGCGCGTCGGCTGTCTCAGATTTAAAGGGCCAGTCCGCCGCTAATTGGTGTTGCACACAATCACTCCCTATAAATTCCAACCCTGCCCCACTACAGGTGTTGGAGACTCTACTTGCTTCCCATAGCATTTGGCCCAGCTCCCTGTTGTTCCTGACCTTAGTCCTTGTCCCTTGTTCCTGTCTTCTGTCCTTGTCCCTATTCCTTGCCCGCTGCCTTCCTATTGTTCCTGAGTCCTGTCCGCCACCTGCGAGCACGTCTACAGTCCTCTGCCGGCACTATCTCCTGCCTACTGCTCCTGCCACGCCTCGCCTGCCGCCACTAGCAACCAAGCCAGGGGTAGCGACCTGGGGGTCGCCTGCTGCAGCAAGTCCATCCCGCCTTGCGGCGGGCTCTGGTGAAAACCAGCGGCCCCTTAGACTCCGCTCCCTGGTGAGGTTAGTATCATCGCTAGTGACGGTCCAGTGGATCCACTACTCCAGGCGTTACAGGTGGCTTGCCCTGTGCCCATATGGCACATTATGTCCACATATGGGGTATTTTCGTACTCAGGGGAAATTACCCTACATGTTTTGTGTTCACTTTCTTTTTTAACCCCTTGTGGAAAAGGAAAAAAATCAAGGCTAGACTAACATATAGTGTAAAAAATGTTTAATTTTTACACTAAATCATTTATCTTGTCTTGATTTTTTCATTTTGACAAGGGGTTAAAAGATAAAAAAACACTAAATGTGTAGAGCAATTTCCCCCGAGTGGACATGTGGACATAAAGCGCCATGCGGGTGCAGGATAAGCCTCCAAAGGGAAGGAGCGCCATTTGGCTTTTGGAGGCTCGATTTGGCTGGAGTGGATTTCGAGGGGCCATGTTGCATTTAAAAGGCACCTGTGTTGCTAAGACAGTTGAACCCCCCCACAAGTGACCCCATTATGGAAACTACACCCCTCAGGGAATGTAACAAGGGGTGTAGTGAGCATATGGACCCCACTGGTGAAGGGCACAAATGTGGAACAATATGGTGTGAAAATGAAATATTACATTTTTTACACTATAATGTTGGTTTAGCCTTAAATTTTTCATTTTCACAAGGGGTCAAAAGAGAAAAAAACACACAAAATGTGTAGAGCAATTTCCCCCGAGTCTGCAAATACCCCACATGTGGACATAAAGCTCCATGTGGGCGCAGGGCAAGCCTCCGAAGAAAAGGAGCGCCATTTGGATTTTGGAGGTTGGATTTGGCCAGAATGGATGATGAACGCCATGTCGCATTTACAGAGCCCTCGTGCTGCCAAAACACTGGAAACCCCCCACAAGTGACCCCATTCTGGAAACTACACCCCTCAAGGAATCTAACAAGGGGTGCAGTGAGGATATGGACCCCTTGATGACGGGCACATTTGTGCCGTGAAAGTGAAAAAAAGAAAATTTTCACTTTCACGGCACATTGTTCCACATTTGTGCCCGTCACCAGTGGGGTCCATATCCTCATTGCACCCCTTGTTAGATTCCTTGAGGGGTGTAGTTTCAAGAATGGGGTCACTTGTGGGGGGTTTCCAGTGTTTTGGCAGCACGAGGGCTCTGTAAATACGACATGACCCTTGAAATCCATTCCAGTGAAATCTAGCTTGCAAAAGCCAATTGGCGCTCCTTCCCTTTGGAGGCTCGTCCTGCGCCCGCTTGGCACTTTATGTCCACACGTGGGGTATTTCTGTACTCGGGAGAAACTGCACTACACGTTTGGTGTTTTTTTTTTCTTTTATCCCCTTGTAAAAATGAAAAATGAAGGCTAGAACAACGTTTTAGTGTAAAAAATTGAATTTTTCCTTTTTTACACCACATTGTTCTGAAAATCTGTGAAGCACCTGTGGGGTCCAGATGCTCACCGCACCCCTTGTTACATTCCTTGAGGGGTGTAGTTTTCTAAATGGTGTCCCTTTAGGGGTGTTTTTTAGGTTTTGGCACCCCAGAGCCTCTGCCAACCTGAAGTGGTACAGTCAGAAATGACCAAATATAACGGAGGCGTTGAAATTCACTAGGTGCTCTCTTATATCTGAGGCTTGTGGTTGCGTCAAATAGCGCAATAGGGCCACATATGGGGTATATCTATAAACTGCAGAAATTGGGCAATCAATATTGGGGTGCATTTCTCTGCTAATAGGTTTATCATTATGAAAGATATTGGATTACAATAAAATCTCTGCACAGAAAATTAAAATTTTCAAATTTACACACTTAGCTTTTATTTCTGTGACTCCCCTAAAGGGTTAAAAAACTTTCTGGATGTGCTTTTGCAGAGTTTGGGGGGTGAAGTTTCTGAAATGGGGTGCTTTGTGGGGCTTTCTAACATAAAGTCCCCTAAAAAACACTTTAAACCTGAACAGGTCCCTAAAAATATCTGATTTTGAAATTTTACTGAAAATTTGGAAATTTGCTGCTTATGTTTTAAGCTTTCTATTGTCTAAAAAAAATGAAATATAGTTTAATAAAAGCTACCAACATAAAGTAGACATGTTGCTAATGCTATTTAATATATAACTTATGTGGCATAACCATTTTCTGTATAAGCAGAAAGGTTTCAAAGTTGGAAAAATGCATTTTTTCACAATTTTTCACGTTATTTTGGTGTTTTTCATAAAGATTCGTTATGAGAATCGACTCCATTTTACCAGAAATGTAAAGTACAATATGTCACGAGAAAACAATCTCAGAATCGGCTGGATAGGTAAAAGCATCCCGAAGTTATTAATGAATAAAGTGACACTGGTCATATTCATAAAATTTGTCTCTGTCCTTAAGGCCATTTCAGGCTCTGTCCTTAAAGGGTTAAAGGCTAGCTATGATCTGCTCCCCTCACATGTGTATGGTGTATTAAAGGAAACCAATCACCCCAATCAGGCTGATATGGTTCCCTGAACCGCTGTATACAGTTTCTGAGCAGCCGGCGGCATGTACCGTCCGCGGCTGCAGCAGGAAGTGTATAACCGAAAAAAAGCAGTTTAATCCCCCAGGCACGTGACAGGCAGCGACGGGGAAGTAGTCATCTGGTTGGCTCCCCGTCTGTGTCTAGTCACCGCTCTCTGCCTGTCCGCGTGCTCGGAGGGGATGAATGACAGGCAGAGAGGTCCGTTACTGGCCTCTCTGCCTGTCCTTCATCCCCTCCGAGCACGCTGACAGGCAGAGAGCAGTTCAGGGAACCATATCAGCCCGATTGGGCTGGTTGGTTCCCTTTAAGAACACATAACATACACTTCCCTCTCTTCTCTGGCTGCTCTTGTCTCCTTATCTGCGACTTTTATTACAGCAAGTCAGGTTTAACCCTTTCACTACTTTCCTCCAGATATGTCTATTACATTAGCAGCAGAAGAAGGGTTAAGCCTGACCTGCTGGGTTACAGGTGAGGAGACAGGGGATGAGACAGGAGCAGCCAGAGAACAGCCCCTCCTCTCCCTCCCTCATCCAGGGCCATGACAGGACTGCTGCCCCCACCTCAGGGTAACTGTGCAGTCCCTGTCATAGCCCCCATTCACAGCTACTAGAAACCAGAGAAGAAAGCAGAGTGTTTCCTTACAGCTGCTGCTCTGTCAGGACGGCTCTGTGGGGGAGGGGCCCTTCCTCACTCTGCCTCCAGTCTCCATGTAGCTGAGCCAGTAGGTGACCCTCCCTGCCATCTGGGTGTGTGCCATCCAGAGTCTTCAGAGGAGAAGCTGCTGCCTTGCTGCTCCTGTCTTCCCTCTGGTGTAGGGTCGGCACCATCTCTCCTGCTGCCTGAGGCCTCTGGTGCATCTTTTTCCTCTCTTCTGCCGCTACGTCCTGTGGCAGAGAGGTAAGCAGCAGATGGTGGCTGGGACCCTGGGCCCCCACCCTGCTTCGGCGCTGGCAGTTCACCAGCTGCCTGAGGTCTGTGTAACCCATGGATGCAAAGCAGCTGTGCTAAACAACTTGGGAATTTAAACAGGTGGCGGGGCATGCCGGGCCCCCCGGGCAACTGCGACCTTTGCGACCGCTGTAGCTACGCCACTGGTTATAAAGCATGACCACATAATGACTGGCTTACCTCGCACCATTTCCAGAGATACTTTCTTCCAGGATATATTCTGAGGTCAAGGATCCATATTCTCAAGTTCTGCTGACACTAAAAAATTGAAGAAAGAGCTAGGTGTAAGTCTGGATATAACCAGACTAATCTATTCATCATTTCTATGTCTCACTGTACAATTATTCACTATATCTATATGGTCACTATCAGCTGTGTCCAGCCCTATGTTGGTGCGTATACTGATGAGGGGGGGGGGGGGGGGCAGGGAATATATAGATGGTGGGAGTGATGGTTTCTACCTCTGACCCATGTCCCTCTGTCCCTCTATTAGAGCAGAGAAATAGATCTGTATTAATGTGCTGCCTGTATTGCCCCAGAAGCCATCTAGCTGCTTCCTATCTACTATGTATATTATTCCATCATTTGGTGCAACTTGGATTATAACAATGTCTATTAGCACACAGAAGCATAAGAGCGGAGGTCTTCTAGTACAGTCTTTCTCAACCTTTTCAAGACAGCTCCCCCAATGAAATGCTCCAGCCGAGCACCCCAAGGATGCGATCGATTTGATACATTTCCTTAGGGTTGATTCACAAATACGTTTCTTAGTGAAATCTGCTGCGATACTCTGTGATGTTATGGCCTACGGCCAGATTTTCATTCCACTGCGAGAATGTAGCCAGTGTATATTTAACTACTTAGCTCCCAGGTCTTGAACAGATCATGCTTACCTGCCTGCGCTCCCGCCTGCTTCTCAGTCTTGGGGTTCACAGCCAATCAGTGCACTGTCCCGCCGCAGCCACTGATTGGCAGAGCGCACTGTCAGTGAACCACAAGACTGTGAAGCAGCTGGGAGTGCAGGCAGGTAAGCATGATCTGTGGGCCATCAGTGAGCCAGGAGCCTGAGAAACAGATGGAAGCGCGGCAGGTAAGCAGTTTTGTTCATGGCTTTGATTTTTCTGCGAACTCGGTACGTGTGAATCAACTTTTATTTTTTATCAGATAATTTTTTATTGAACTGCTCATTGCATGACAAACATCAGCACTGACAATATTCAATAGGATAGAAAATAATTACATAATACATGTACATTTTTTTTTACATATGGTACGAAAATATGCATCCGGATACATTAAGGGTGCATTCACACGTACAGGATCCGCAGCAGATTTGATGGCCTACATTAGATTCAAAGCAAATTTGCGCCATGAAATCTGCTGCAGATCTGCTGCACATCCTGTGAGAACGCAACCTAATTAAAAGAAATTCGTCCTGCAATCAGTCCTTCAGTTTTTCTTTTTTTTCCTCATAAATGCTTGTATCGCAGTTTCGTAAGTTTAAGTTAAAAGAAACATTAGGGAGAAAAAGCAGTAATAGTGTACAGAAATAGAACCCAATTCTATCAAAATTTCACTACATAACCAACGGCCCATTATGAGCCAAACAGTCTGCATTGCACACTTAGCATTATGTAACCATATGGTGTTATTATCAAGTCACAGTATGGTTGTACTGGTCAGGTCTGGTATGGCGGTGTTATCCAGTCACAGTATGGCGGTTTTGGTCAGGTCTGGTATGGCGGTGTTATCCAGTCACAGTATGGTTGTACTGGTCAGGTCTGGTATGGCGGTGTTATCCAGTCACAGTATGGCGGTATTGGTCAGGTCTGGTATGGCGGTGTTATCCAGTCACAGTATGGCGGTATTGGTCAGGTCTGGTATGGCGGTGTTATCCAGTCACAGTATGGCGGTATTGGTCAGGTCTGGTATGGCTGTATATGTTAAATGTGCATTGTCTGAAGCTTTTACCTACCAATCCTATGACGAGAATCACTATACACAATATGCAGAACATTTAATGTGCCAACTTGTTTATATATCTTAAACATTTAAAAATCACGTAGAAAAAAAAATATTTAGCCAATGTATGTGGCCGAAATAAGATCAGCACTCTCCTCTCCTGACATCCTCTGTGCTGCTGTGACCTGCCCTATACTATCAGCACCGTCCTCTCCTGACATCCTCTGTGCTGCTGTGACGCCTCTATAAGATCAATCAACACACCCCTCTTACGGGTGGGTCAGGGGTTCCAATTAGAACAACGCAACACTTAACCCACCGGCTGAAGCCTGGGGTACAATACCCCTTTAAACAAAAATAACCCCCCAAAATAAAATATAGCTTTAATGATTTACTTAAAATATTATTAGTGAACTTAGTTAAAATGACATAACACCCAGACATATCACTAAATCACTGAGGATATAAATATCCTCCTCCTAATATCCAACACTAAACTAGTGCAGCCTGCAGAACTGCACTGTAGTATTATAGAACTGGGTATATGGGAATAAAACACAGATCGTGCCCCACTCTCTACATGTTTCATTGCAACAGCAATGTCATTAGGAGAAAAATAGGCAACACTGGTTACCTATACTGGCTGCTATTTATATGTGTACCCATTAATATAGCCGTTAGTAACGCCCCAAACAATCACTTATAGTTGGCCAATGATTGGACATGTTATTATAAGGTGCACTCCTGCATACTCGCTATTGGAAAAAGACATTGTCCTCATCCGCCTCTTTTTCTAAACCGCCACTCACCGATTGCCGCATCATCAGATCGCGTCAAACCACGTCACAGAAACCGGCGGTCACATGACATGTCCTTGTCACATGATCGTATGATGCCGGAAGTGACAACAGTGCAACGTCAATGAGCATGTGATCCAAAGTTGTCACATGACCGTATCACCTCTTATATTCCACGCATGACATCTAACTTAGAACCCAGCGCGCTGCCGACATCCGATGCGCATGTCACCACACTTAGGTCCAAAACCATTATTCCAGTTGTGGTGCACATGACAGCACACTTAGTCTCTGGTGAAAGCGGAATATACCGCTACTGGTCAAAATCATGGTGCCACTATTGTTATCATTTAGTATATATAATAGACACCATTATAGCTTAATAAATGTAATATGTAGAATGTTTTTTTATTAGAATAAGAAGTTTAAATATATAGCAGTATATTCACAGGTAAGTATATAAATCAATGGATACACACACATATATATATATACCTATATGTATATTCAGTGATATAATCATAAATCAAGGCCAAACAAATACATATAAAAGCCAGATGGTAACAATTTTATGTTCACAAATGATATATTACTGTATTATACCTAAGAACATTACTGCTCACAGGTAAAAAATATATTTACAAAAATATTAGAGGAAAGCAGCAGATGAGAAGCCCTCATTCAGCCCCAGAGGAACTTGACTCTGGAGGCGAAATATCCATCTCGCCTCTTCCTTCAAAAGAATTGTATCAATATCGTCCTTACGTGGACCCAATTTCATCTGACAAAGGCCCCAGAATTTGATATAATCAACTCTACCACCATGAATATGTTGGATATGTCTCGCCAGAGGTGTATCTGACTCTGTACGGATAGTGCTCATATGTTTTGACACTCTTCGACGTAACTCCTGAGTTGTCTTCCCAACATATATTAGTGGGCATGTACACTGTGCAATATAAATCAAGTTTTTGCTACTACAGTTCAGAAATTGCCTAACTTCATATGTTCTCCCATCCACAGGGTTTCGAAATATTTTGGTTTTGGTCATGTGTCTACACAGACCACAATGACCACACAGAAAAAAAACCCTCACGTTACTCTCTAACCATGTGCGCGGACCAGATGTAGATTGAAGGTGACTATGCACCAACATATCCTTAAGATTAGGACCTCTCCTAAAAGTCACACACGGATGTTTACTAATCACGGGGGCTAGATCTGTGTCTGCCTTCAACAAATGCCAGTGCCGCCTCAGAATTGCCATTACTTTATCCGTATGATCATCATAATTGCCAATGCATCTAATCATCTTCTCCGTCTCACAAGGACGGGTATTCTGTAACAGGCTAGATCTATAACTACTGCAAGCTCTATGATATGCCATCCGTAGATGTTTACTAGGGTACCCCCTATGCCGAAATCTCTGATAGAGATTTTTACATTCCAGCTGGAATTTATGCTTTTCCGAGCAATTGCGTCGGGCCCTTAAATATTGGCCAATTGGTATACTACGTCGCAGGGACCCAGGATGCCAGCTTTTCCATTGGAGCAGAGAGTTGGCAGATGTTGGTTTGCGGTAGATACCAGTCTGGATTTAGAGAGCATCGTCTATATAGATCTGTAAATCCAAAAAACTACTACTCCGGCCACCAAATTCATACGTGAAAAGCATCCCAATATCATTTCTGTTCAGTGTCAACAAATACCTGTAATAAGGACACATCCCCATCCCATAGGATGAGGATGTCGTCGATGTACCGCGCCCAAAGTAAAATATGTGACGTAAACAAACTCAAATCATCATCACCAAAAACAATCGTGTTCTCCCACCACCCTTAAAACAAATTAGCATTATTTGATGCACAAGAAGACCCCATAGCAGTGCCTTGTGTTTGATGATAGAATTGTCCATTAAACAAAAAATAATTGTGTGTCAAAATGAATTCTAACAAATCAACAACAAAAGTATTATGTGCCCGAAAGTGTCCGCTTTTTGTGCTCAAAAAATAAGAGGTGGCCTGAATCCCCACATTATGACGTAAATTGCTATATAGGCTCTCCACATCCAGACTGGCAAGCACTGTATTTTCGTTCACAGTTAGATCCATTAATTTTGTAACCATATCTTTCGTGTCCTTAACATAGGATGGTAAAGAGGATACCAGAGGTGCCAAAATATTGTATTTGCTCGCCCCCTGTGTCAAACAGTTGTTACCAGACACTAGGTCTTTACGTCACATATTTTACTTTGGGTACGGTATTCAGAGGTCAGAGAGGTCAGTGCTGGCTTCAGAGGAGATAGCTGGTGATGTAGCTGTAAATTAACTCTTTGTTGTCCTGTTTTGGTTCCTCATCTCCCTCAACCCCTCCCCTCTCCGTAAGAGAACCATGAAGACAGGGGGGAGAGCTTCAAACTGCTTTCGCATGATAAAAATGTATTTTTCAGCTAATAAACCGAATTACAAAGTTTCTTAAAATCACCTGTACTATTGATTTCTGCAAAAAAATAAAAATAAACAACAGTGACACTTTAACCCCTTAACGACATCGGGCGTAAACTTACGCCCTCGCGCCCTGGTACTTGGCGCATCAGGGCGTAAATTTACGCCCGATGTTTCCCCGATCGCTGCGTGTTCACACACAGCTTCACGGCACGGGGGGTGGTTAACACCCCCCGTGCTTACGATCGCCGCTATAGGCTGATCAATTCAGATCAGCCAATAGCGGCGATCGGAACCTTTCCGGGTCATCGGCGACCCGATGACCCGGAAAAAAAATGGCGGTCGGTGCTGTCCGAGGACGGCACCGACCGCCATTACTGTAAAAAGTAATGGTGATCGCCGTGCCACCGGCCCGATCGCCGTGAACGGCCGGCCGGCCGTTCACGGCGATCGGGCAGGTGGCACGGCGATCAGAGTCCCACAAAATAGTAAATACCTGCCCTGGACCCCTCAGCTAGGTAGCCGAGGGGTCCAGAGCAGGTATTTGTACATTACTCACCTGTCCCGGGCTCCTGATCGGTGTCTTCCGGGTTCGCGGCATCCTCGTCTTCGTTCGGGTCTTCGGCTTCTTCCGTGACGTCACGTTCGGCTTCTCTCGGCTATTTTCGGCTCCAGCGTCGGCTCTTTCCGTATTTTGCGCTCTGCTGCCCTCTAGCGGCTGATATGTGTAATACACTTATCAGCAGCTACAGGGATGTTCAGAATGTAGAAATTTTTTATTTTTTTTTTTCAAATTTTTTTTTTTCTATTTTCCGCACCCTATCGCCGCTGAGTGTTGATCAGCATCGCACGAAAGTGCGCTGCTAATCAGCAACTCCTCCTTTTTGGCGTAGGGTGTTTTTTTTCTATATCCTACTGCCACGGTCTGCTGATAAGTGCCGCACATAAGTGCGGCATTTATCAGCAACTCCTTTGTTGGCGTAGGTTTTTTTTTTATACTTACTGTAAAAAAACACGTAAAAAACAATACATTACACCACACTACATTGAATAAAGTTTGACACTACACCACTACATACCCCATATACCAATCCCCGTATACAAATGGCCCCCAGGGTGATTTCGGCGTCAGAGGGATACGTTATTATTACCTCCGACACCGAAACAGCCAGTGAGGATGAATGGGGGGGATCCTTCTTTCCTCCATTCATCCTCATCATCCTCATCATCCAGTGACGTATCTGGGGGTAGCGTAGCGTACGCTGCCCCCCAGACACGTCTTTTCCGCCAGTACCGTCCCAATAAGAGATTAGGTATGGTGTGAAATTCTACACACTCTGTGACAGTACCTCAGGGTACACTTACAGATTTCGGGTACGTGCACACTGCGAAATGGCAAAGGATAACCCTTTGTGCATTCCGCAGCTGGCACCCACCGGCGGACTGATGGAGGCGCGTGTCTCCACCCGTGTCATAGACTCCATTCTATGCACGGGCGGATTCCATCGTCCATCCAAAGAATGAACACGTTGGACAGAGAGCGGAATCCGCCCGTGCATAGAATGGAGTCTATGACACGTGTGGAGACGTGCGCCTGCATCAGTCCGCCGGAGGGTGCCAACTGCGGAATGCATGAAGGGTTATCTGTCGCGATTCCGCAGTGTGCACGTACCCTTAGAGTGTATGTAGGAAGGGACACCCGAATGCAGCCCCCAGATGCCCCCTCCCCCCCCATCCTCGGAGTTAGTGGGGAGATCGTTTGGGAACTGATCTTCCCACTGCTGGATAAAGGTCACCACCTGTACGGGGATAACTTTTATACCAGCACCCCCTCTTCTGGTCCCTCGCTGCCCGAGCTACTGTAGCTTGCGGCACGATCCGAACATATCAGAAGCAGTAATAGAGCCCTAATATTTAGCAGCCATGGAGCGGACCCAGCGCTTCTGGATATGAAGGACCCCGTATCGCACCAGGACAACATTTTCCAGGTGACGTCCCCCACACTGGAAAACAGGAGACCCCAGAAGAAGTGCAGAGTGTGACACCTATCCTGATCCCCCCGGCCTCTGCATACTGGATCGCTTCAAGGCGCACCACACGTCATTGGGGTTCTACATTATCTAAATTCTGTCCCTTATTCCTATTTCAGGGGTCACGTTGATCCAGGGATTATTCTGATCGCCATTATGGAGTCGGGAAGGAATTTTTCCCCTGTGATGAGGCTTCTGTCGTCTGCCTCACGAGGGGTTTTTTGCCTTCCTCTGGATCAACACAGGTTGAATTTGATGGACACCTGTCATTTCCAACCTTATAAACTAATAATTGGCCTAATACCCCCAAATAAATTAGAATTGTCCCTTTTCCCCAGCTAAGTAGGTATGGCCGCCATTCCCATTAGAGGATGCCATGATGCAATTACAAAGCCTCTGTGCGGCCAGGACAGTAGAAACCCCCCACAAGTGACCCCATTCTGGAAACTACACCCCAAAAGGAATCTAAGAAGGGGGGCAGCGGGGATATGGCCCCCTGGTGACGGCCACATTTGGGACGTGAAAATGAAAAAAATTGCATTTTTTATTTTCTCGGCACATGTTCTACGTAAGTGTCCGTCACCAGTGGAGTCCATATGCTCACTGCACCCCTTGTTAGATTCCTTATGGGGTGTAGTTTCCAGAATGGGGTCACTTGTCGGGGGTTTCTACTGTCCTGGCAGCACAGGAGCTTTGTAATTGCGACATGGCCTCCATCCTCCATTCCAGCCTCTAAATGGCGCTCTGTCCCTTTGGTGACTTGCCCTGTGCCCATATGGCACATTATGCCCACATGTGGGGTATTTTCGTACTCAGGGGACACTACCCTACACGTTTTGTGTTCATTTTCTTTTTTAACCCCTTGTGGAAATGGAAAAAAATCAAGGCTAGACCAACATTTAATGTAATTTTTGTAAAATTTTTACTCTAAATCATTAATCTTGTCATGTTTTTTCATTTTCACAAGGGGTTAAAAGATAAAAAAAACATTTAATGTGTAGAGCAATTTCCCCTGAGTACGGAAATACCCCACATGTGGACATAAAGCGCCATGCGGGTGCAGGGAAAGCCTCCGAAGGGAAGAAGCGCCATTTGGTTTTTGAAGGCTGGATTTGGATGGAATGGATTTCGAGGGGCCATGTTGCATTCAAAAGGCCCCTGTGTTGCCAAGACAGTTGAAACCCCCCACAAGTGACCCCATTATGGAAACTGCACCCCTCAAGGAATGTAACAAGGGGTGTAGTGAGCATATGGACCCCACTGGTGACGGACACAAATGTGGAACAAAGTGGCGTGAAAATGAAATATTACATTTTTTACACTATAATGTTGGTTTAGCCTTGAATATATCATTTTCACAAGGGGTTAAAAGAGGAGAAAAAAAACAAAATGTGTAGCGCAATTTCCCCCGAGTCCGTAAATACCCCACATGTGGACATAAAGCGCCATGCGGGTGCAGGGTAAGCCTCCGAAGGGAAGGAGCACCATTTCGTTTTTGAAGGCTGGATTTGGATGGAATGGATTTTGAGGGGCCATGTTGCATTCAAAAGGCCTCTGTGTTGCCAAGACAGTTGAAACCCCCCACAAGTGACCCCATTATGGAAACTACACCCCTCAAGGAATGTAACAAGGGGTGTGGTGAGCATTTGGACCCCACTGGTGACGGGCACAAATGTGGAACAATGTGGCGTGAAAATGAAATATTACATTTTTTACACTATATTGTTGGTTTAGCCTTGAATTTATCATTTTCACAAGGGGTTAAAAGAGAAAAAAACACACAATGTGTGTAGAGCAATTTCCCCCGAGTCCGTAAATACCCCACATGTGGACATAAAGCGCCATGTGGGCGCAGGGCAAGCCTCCGAAGGGAAGGAGCGCCATTTGGATTTTGGAGGTTGGATTTGGCTAGAATGGATGATGAACGCCATGTCGCATTTACAGAGCCCTCGTGCTGCCAAAACACTGGAAACCCCCCACAAGTGACCCCATTCTGGAAACTGCACCCCTCAAGGAATCTAACAAGGGGTGCAGTGAGGATATGGACCCCTTGATGACGGGCACATTTGTGCCATGAAAGTGAAAAAATGAAATTTTTCCCTTTCACGTCACATTGTTCCACATTTGTGCCCGTCACCAGTGGGGTCCATATGCTCACTGCACCCCTTGTTAGATTCCTTGAGGGGTGTAGTTTCCAGAATGGAATCACTTGTGGGGGGTTTCCAGTGTCTTGGCAGCACGAGGGCTCTGTAAATGCGACATGGCCCTTGAAATCCTTTTCAGTGAAATTCAGCTTCCAAAAGCCAATTGGCGCTCCTTCCCTTTGGAGGCTCGTCCTGCGCCCCCTTGGCACTCTATCGCCACTTGTGGGGTATTTCTGTACTCGGGAGAAACTGCGCTACACATTTTTTGTCTTTTTTTGCCTCTTATCGCTTTAAGAAAATGAAAAATTGAAGGCTAGAACAACGTTTTAGTGTAAAAAATAAATTTTTCTTTTTTCACGCCATATTGTTCGGAAAATCTGTGAAGCACCTGTGGGGTGCAGATGCTCACCGCACCCCTTGTTACATTCCTTGAGGGGTGTAGTTTTCTAAATGGTGTCCCTTTAGGGGTGTTTTTTAGGTTTTGACACCCCAGAGCCTCTGCCAACCTGAAGTGGTACAGTCAAAAATGACCAAATATAACGGAGGCGTTGAAATTCACTAGGCGCTCCCTTATATCTGAGGCTTGTGGTTGCGTCAAATAGCGCAATAGGGCCACATATGGGGTATTTCTATAAACTGCAGAAACGGGGAAATAATTATTGGGGTGCATTTCTCTGGTAATAGGTTTATAATTATGAAAAATATTGGATTACAATAAAATCTCTGCACAGAAAATTAAAATTTTCAAATTCCTTACACACTTAGCTTTTATTTCTGTGACTCCCCTAAAGGGTTAAAACACTTTCTGGATATGCTTTTGCAGAGTGTGGGGGTGCAGTTTCTGAAATGGGGTGCTTTGTGGGGCTTTCTAACATACAGGCCCCTCAAATACACTTTAAATCTGAACAGGTCCCTAAAAATATCTGATTTTGAAATTTTACTGAAAATTTGGAAATTTGCTGCTAATGTTTTAAGCTTCCTATCGTCTAAAAAAAATGAAATATAGTTTAATAAATGCCGCCAACATAAAGTAGACATGTTGCTAATGCTATTTAATATATAATTTATGTGGTATAACCACTTTCTGTATACGCAAAGAAGTTTCAAAGTTGGAAAAATGCATTTTTTCACATTTTTTCACATTATTTGGGTTTTTTTCATAAAGATTTGTTATGAGTATCGACTCCAATTTACCAGAAATGTAAAGTACAATATGTCACGAGAAAACAATCTCAGAATCAGCCGGATAGGTAAAAGCATCCCGAAGTTATTAATGACTAAAGTGACACTGGTCATATTCATAAAATTTGTCTCTGTCATTAAGGCCATTTCAGGCTCTGTCCTTAAGGGGTTAAGCACTAAAGTCCGTATCCAGATTATCTATTTGCTGCCAAAGTGTTTTATATTATTCAGAGACTGCACAGTAAAGCTTTTCTATTTTTATCACTGAGACTCAGTCATCTTTCCATCTGCACCAGCACCTATACACATCCGCCACACACCTTGGGTCATTTTTCCCCTCTCTGTGGGTGGCAGTCAGGGGCGTAGCTAATGTCTCCTGGGCCCTGGTGCGAGAGGCCAACTTGGGCCCCCCCCCCCTCCTTTCACGACCAAGTGATGCTATTGGTGTGTGTATATATATATATATATATATATATACACACACCAAGACAGATATTACCAATAACACCAGCATATTGGAAGAGAAAGTATTATCACCGTACATATTACTGCCATACTGTTACTGACCAAATCCTGTATACTGAGACCTATATTACCAGTAATACCAGTATATAGGAAGGAAACATTACTGCCACACCACAACCACTACCATCACCACCATATTGTTACTGACCAAATCCAGTATACTAAATCACCTCATCCAGTCATATAGAGGTGGCCCCAGCTCTACACAGGCTCTATACACCATATACATTACAGTGCAGATATATCAGGTGACTCACAGGGGGACGTCTTCTCTGATCGGAGTTCTTCCCTTTTCATCTTCTTCTCCATTTGCCCTGGGCCGTTATGAGAACTTCTCCGAGCCACGAATCCACAGAATCTGCCAGACAGACATATTAGTCTCCTCACTCTGGTACCATCCTCATCTATATACATACTGCACATTTGTATTGGCCCCTTTACACCCTTATTTAGTGTGACCCCCTAATAATATATGCCCCCCTCTGTGTATTCCCTCTCCCCCTATGTTGCCCCCCCAAATAGATGGTCCCTCTCCCCCCATGTTGCCCTCCTTATAGATGGCCCCCTCTCCCCCCACCCTCCCTTATAGATGGCCTCCTCTCCCCCCTCCATATAGATGGCCCCCTTTACCCCCTCCCTTATAGATGGCCCCCTCTCTCCTCACCCTCCCTTATGGATGGCCCCCTCTTCCCCCACCCTCCCTTATAGATGGCCCCCTCTCCACCCCTCCCTTATAGATGGTCCCCTTCCCCCCCTCCCTTATAGATGGTCCCCTTCCCCCCCTCCCTTATAGATGGTCCCCTTCACCCCCTCCCTTATAGATGGTCCCCTTCACCCCCCCTCCCTTATAGATGGTCCCCTTCACCCCCCCTGCCTTATAGATGGTCCCCTTCACCCTTCCTCCCTTATAGATGGCCCCCTTCACCCCCCCTCCCTTATAGATGGTCCCCTTCACCCCCCCTCCCTTATAGATGGTCCCCTTCACCCCCCCCCCCTCCCTTATAGATGGTCCCCTTCACCCCCCCTCCTCCCTTATAGATGGTCCCCTTCACCCCCCCTCCTCCCTTATAGATGGTCCCCTTCACCGCCCCTCCTCCCTTATAGATGGTACCCTTCACCCCCCCCCCCCCCTCCCTTATAGATGGTCCCCTTCACCCCCCCCTCCTCCCTTATAGATGGTCCCCTTCACCCCCCCCCTCCTCCCTTATAGATGGTCCCCTTCACCCCCCCCTCCTCCCTTATAGATGGTCCCCTTCACCCCCCCCCCCTCCTCCCTTATAGATGGTCCCCTTCACCCCCCCCTCCTCCCTTATAGATGGTCCCCTTCACCCCCCCTCCTCCCTTATAGATGGTCCCCTTCACCCCCCCTCCTCCCTTATAGATGGTCCCCTTTACCCCCACCCTCATAGATGCCCCCCTCTTTCCCCCCACCCTGCAGGCTGATAAAAAACAAAACAAAACTTAACTCACCTGACAACGCGCTCCCACGTTGATCCTCACTCCTTCGGTCTGTCCCCGGCTGCTGCGCGGCTGCCGGGGGTGTCGCGTCTTATCCCCGGCAGCGCGCGCATCCCAGAGCTCCCTGCGCGCCGGAACCGGAAGTCAGGGCCCAAGGCGCGCAGGGAGCTCTGGGATGCGTGCGCTGCCGGGGATAAGACGCGACATCCCCGGCAGCTGCGCAGCAGCCGGGGGAGCAGGACTCTTGTGACCGCAAGCAAAACAATGCTTGCGGTCACAAGAGTGATTGAAACGGAGGGCCTTGCGGGGCCCTGAGGGCCCCCCTTTGTGGCAGGCCCGGTCGCGGCGGCGACCCCCGCGACCACGGTGGCTACGCCACTGGTGGCAGTACCGATAGTCCGGGTGGGTCAATTGCCACTCAGGACTGCCGTGACAAGAGCCCAAGGAACCCATCACAGCCTGGCAGGTCACCGACCATTTTGGGCAAGTACAGCCAGCCACAACACTAAAGCAGGTACCAACATCGCACCTGTGTGCTGGACTATCACTGGCATCACACATACCATCCCTGGCAGAGCTGTACAACACAACCGACCAACCATCACAGAAGTGGCGTCACCAGTAACAGCCCAGCACGTCACTGGTCGAGTACCACAATTACTTAGCAGCTCCACATTCCTGCCCATAGAGGTGAGTGTCAGCGTGACATCCTGTTTATGATGCCTAATAGGGTATATGGACGGGGTTAGGGGGGGGAGAGACAAACTCTTTAATTAATCTTAGGGCCCTATTCCACAGGAACGATAATCGGCCCCATTCGGCGGATTATAGCTCGGTGAAATAGAGAGAACGATCAGCCGATGATCGTGTCATCGGCTGATCGTTCATTTAGGGCCAGACCTAAAATCATTGTTCCCCCATCGCGCATTACTACAGTGGAATAGCGGTGCACGGCAGGCGACCGACGATTTGAGAAGCAGCAGCAGCATACATTACTTGTCAGGTCTTCTGCTCCGCTCTGTCTTCCTCCCCGGGTCCCGCGCGCTCTGGCTTCAGAATGGCCTGTCAGCTGACAGACCACTCAGCCAATCACAGGCCGGGACCGCCACAGCCAGCTGACAGGCCATTCTGAAGCTAGAGAGCGCCGGACCCGGGGAGGAAGACAGAGCGGAGCAGAAGACCTGACAGGTAATGTATGCTGCAAGGGCTGCAAGGACATCGGTAACGATGTCCCTGCAGCCCTCGCTCAATGATCATTGGGCCGTGGAATAGGCCCAGTAGACGAGCAGCGATATAGCAGATTGGCGCTCATTTACATCGTAGATTGGGCCCTCCTCGGCCCGTGGAATAGGGCCCTTAGCGTCGTAAGTACTAGATTGGTTACATGTTAGTTGTGTGGCTTTTTGTACCCAGCATGTGGTTTTTATTAGAACTTATACACTTATACAGTGCCAGGTTCTGCAGTAATACTTACAGATATTCCAAAAGCTGCCATCTTTTTGCCAAATCTTCGTAGAAACCACTGCCAGAATGGGATACTGAGGACAGCCGAAATCTGCAAATGATAAAAACATTCAAATATTATCTATCTATCTATATATCTCCTATCTATCTATTTATCTATCTATCTATCTATCGCTCCATGTAATAGAGACAAGGATCAGTCGATGAAGCGATAATCGGCTGATCGTTGGCTTAGGTTAGGACCAAAAATCACTGGGTGCCAACCACGCATCACTACATATAATAGCGGTGCACAGCTGACGGCTAACGATTGCCCAAACACCTGTTACCTTACCTCTCCCCGCTCCCGGTCTTCTCTCCTTTGCTTCACAGCTTTGCAGTCCCAGCAGCAGCGTCTGAGCGGCCTGTCAGCTAACAGTCCGCTCAGCCAATCAGAGGCCGCTCAGACACTGCTGTTGCTGGGGCCGGGAATCTGCACAGCACAGGAGAGAAGACCGGGCGCAGGGAGAGGTAAGTTATAAGGTGTTTGGGCAAGGACTGCAGGGACATCACTAACAATGTCCATGCAGCCCTTTACTGCCCAATTATTGGGCCGTGTAATAGGTCCAGTAAACTAAAATGATTGGGCCGTAGTCAGCGCGTGTAATAGGACCCTGACTATCTTCTCGTACAATGGATACATTAAAGCCAAAAAGAACTAACAGGGCAAAGCATGGTGCAGATACTGTATGTACATCAATGGAGGCTTAAAGGGATACTCCGACAAATTAGTTTTTTTTTCCAAATCAACTGCTGTCAGAGAGTGACAAAGATTCATAAATTACTTTTCTTAAGAAAACTCAAGTCATCCAGTTCTTATCAGCTGTTGTATGTCCTGCAGGAAGAGGTGTATTATTTTCAGTATGACACAGTGCTCTCTGCTGCAACCTCTGTCAATGTTAGGAACTGTCCAGAGCAGCAGCAAATCCTCATAGAAAACCTCTTGTGCTCTGGATAGTTCCTGACATGGACAGAGGTGGCAGCAGAGAGCACTGTGTCACACTGGAAAGAATACACCACTTCCTGCAGGACATACAGCAGCTGATAAGTATTATCTATCTATCTATCTCATATCTATCAATCTATCTGCAGGTTTTCATTCACATTGTAGGCAATGCGGCATGAAGATATTATGGTCAGGTCGTATCCAGGGGAGTGCTGTAGCTGTCTTGTAGGAGGGCCACTTAATGGAGTACCTGTGTCTCATGTCGGCTCGTCTTCCCAACCTACAGATGACGCCTCGGACTTCTCGGTGTGAATTAGTCCCAAGCCTGGGTTTCTCTCCGAGCAGGAGCTAAACCGCATCGATCAGGTAAGTGATCACAGTTATTCTCAGTTATCTCTCGTCCTGGCGATGAGTCCATAGCGGTACTCTCGTGCCCTCTGGTTAGACATGCCTGGAGACTCTCCTTGTGGTATCCTCCTCAGACATATGGATAAATATATAAGTAAAAACCTCCCATAACGACCCTCTAGTTATTGCTCGGGTGATCAACCGATCATGACATGGATCCCGGCGTCCTTTTGCACAAGATCTATAAATTAAGCAAAAACAGAACATTAGATACTAGTCTCATATAGTACATGTTGATGCAAACACAGGATATATTTGGCAGTTCAATAGCAAGTCATCTCCTATACATACCACTAGTAACTTTATATTCAATATTGAGGCCATACGGCCCCAATGCTCCAAGTTTGTGAATCCACTCTCTCTCCTTTTTAGGAGTGTGTGCCTATCACCTCCCCTCTTTGGCTGAGCAACTACATCGATTATCATGAATTTTAGATTCCTTTCGGTGTGCCCGACATTGGGGAAATGCTTAGGTACAGGTAAGTCCATTTTGCCCTTACGGATCGAATATCTGTGTTGGGTTAACCTAGTTTTAGGGTCATTGGTGGTTTCCCCAACGTAAATAGTTTTACAAGTGCACCATAATACATACACGATCCAACTCGAGTTACACGTTAGATACTGTCTTATGGGATACTCTCTTAGGGTCACGGGGTGAATGAATTTCTCGCCCTTACACATGTGTTTGCAGTTAACACAAGATAAACATAGGTCCAATCCTGTTTTACGTGGTACTAAATATCTTTGTGTGTCCTCCTTGGGCAATGCTACATCCGTCTTGACAATTCTGTCTCTTAAATTGCTGTTTCTGCGGTATGACAATAATGGCGGATTTTGAAATTCATGTATATTTTTGTAGCTATTCCTGACAATCTGCCAATGTTTTTGAATAATTTGACCTATTTGCGGGGATAGATGTGTGTAGGTTGTTATGAAGGGAATACGATTTAATTCATTTCTGGATTTTCTCTGTGTGAGTAATGTATGTCTGTCCAGTCTATTAACCCTTTCTTTGCTCTCTTCCACTAATCTCAGTGGATATCCCCTGTCTGTGAATTCCCTGGCCATTTTGTCAAGTGTTCTATCAACATCCATTTCTGGGTCTGTGATGCTCTTGGCTCTGGTCATCTGACTATATGGGAGGGATCTGATCATTTGTCGGGGATGGCAGCTGTCACACCTGAGTGTATTGTTACAGTCCGTCTCTTTGTTATAGATGTTGCTGACCAGTCTATCCCCTATTAAGATCACTTCAACGTCCAGGTAATGTATACGATTATGTGAGTGGGTGGCTGTGAATGTAATTGTTTCATCCACGCTATTCAAATGCACTAAGAACTCATTGAACTGTGTGACCTGTCCACAGAAGGAACACGTCATCGATGGAACGCCACCACCCCAGGACATGTTGGAAGTGGTGGGTTCCATAGATGACGCGCTCCTCCAACTCAGCAACCACTATATTTGTGTAGGTTGGTGCCACATTGGCACCCATTGCCAGGCCTCTCTGTTGCATGTACAATTGGCCATCAAAAACAAAGTCATTGTTACTGAGGACTAAATTTAGCAATTGTAGTAAAAATTCCTTCTCCTGCGGGAGCATCTGAAGTTTAGGTAAAACATTCATCATGGCTGACATCCCCCTGCTGATTTCAATAGATGTATATAAGCTACAAATGTCTAAAGTGACAAGTAAAGTGCCTGATGGAATGGACAGTGATTTGATGATGTTCAGGAAATGTGTTGAGTCTGTTAAGAAGGATCTGGCCCCTGCGGCTAATGGTTGAAAGACTTTATCCAAAAATATGGATCCATGATTTACCACAGAATCTCTTCCCGATACTATCGGTCTCCCAGGGTTTTTTTTTAGATTCTTGTGAATCTTAGGAATGAAGTATAGTATAGGTGTAATCGGGTGCTCCACTATTAGAAAGTCTTTCAAGTCACCATGTATTATGTTGCTGTCATGTGCCTCTTTAAGCAAAGCTGTTAGTTTTCTAGCAATAGCAAATTTTGGATCATTTTGCAATTGTATATACACCTCATTGTATATACACCCCCAGGGGCCCCCAACCGCAGTTACAGTAGGGCAGGAGAGCACAGACAACGTCCTGCAGGCTCTGGCAGTGATCCCTGGCTACAGCTAATGGCTGCTATCAGGGGTCACACAGAGGCTGCAGGACGCTGGGCTCCGATGTGTGCTCCATGTGTGGCTCACCCTCCCCCCAGCTCCTCTTACTGCACATGACCCCCTCCTGCTGCTGCTGCCATGGCCAAGGACCACTACACCCAGCATGCTGCTAGAGGGAGTAAGTATACTGTACATGTAGTGTGTAATGTGTATGAATGTTATGTGTATAATGCATGAATGTAGTGTGTGTTACATGTCATGTGTATAGGGTGTGGGCTGGATGGTTGAGGCCGGTGATTGGCTGCAGCTCCTATGTATAGTGTAACTGAGGCCGGTAATTGGCTGCAGCTCCTATGTATAGTGTAACTGAGGCCGGTGATTGGCTGCAGCTCCTATGTATAGTGTAACTGAGGCCGGTGATTGGCTGCAGCTCCTATGTATAGTGTAACTGAGGCCGGTGATTGGCTGCAGCTCCTATGTATAGTGTAACTGAGGCCGGTGATTGGCTGCAGCTCCTATGTATAGTGTAACTGAGGCCGGTGATTGGCTGCAGCTCCTATGTATAGTGTAACTGAGGCCGGTGATTGGCTACAGCTCCTATGTATACTGTAACTGAGGCCGGTGATTGGCTGCAGCTCCTATGTATAGTGTAACTGAGGCCCGTGATTGGCTGCAGCTCCTATGTATAGTCTAACTGAGGCCGGTAATTGGCTGCAGCTCCTATGTATAGTGTAACTGAGGCCGGTGATTGGCTGCAGCTCCTATGTATAGTTTATTATAATGTCACTAAGGTGATACGGTGTATTTTATTGAGGAAAAAATAAAGTGGTATTCAGTCCTTAAAGTGACTGTACCACCAGGCCCAGGCTGAAGCACTGGAGGCGGGCCAATCCACCCTTAGTGGGAGGAAACCCCCGCCCCTCTATGATAGGGTTCCATTGATTCTAATGGAGTCAAGTCATGGAGGGGCTGGGGTTTCCTCCCACTAAGGGTGGGTCGGCCCGCCTCCAGTGCTTCAGCCTGGGCCTGGTGGTACAGTCACTTTAAGTGGTGGTCACTGTATGGCGGTAATATTGGTCTGTATACAGTGTATATAGAGTCATTATGCGGTGGTCACTCTTTGGCAGTAATATTGGTCTGTATATAGTGTGTATATACAGTCATTACTGCCATACATTGACTGCCACATAACGACCCTATATATACATTATATAAAGACCAATATTACTGCCATAGAGTGACCACCACATAATGACTATATATAAAGACCAATATTACTGCCATAAAGTGACCACCAGATAATGACTATATATACACACTATATAGAGATCAATATTACTGCCATACAGTGACTGCTGCATAATATTGATCTGTATATGGTGTATTTAGAGTCATTATATGGTGGTGACTCTATGGCAGTAATATTGGTCTGTATATAGAGCAAAAAATTCACACAGGGGAGAAGCCATTTTCATGTTCAGAACGTACGAAATGTTTTACAAAGAAATCCATTCTTACTCAACATCAAAAAATTCACACAGGGGAGAAGCCATTTTCATGTTCAGAATGTGGGAAATGTTTTACTAAGAAATCCAGTCTTACTAAACATCAAAAAATCCGCACAAGGGAGAAACCCATTTTCATGTTCAGAATGTGGGAAATGTTGTACAAAGAAATACAGTCTTACTCAACATCAAATACTTTGCACAAGCCATTTTCATGTTCAGAATGTGGGAAATGTTTTACAAAGAAATCCAGTCTTACTAAACATTAATTCACACAGGGGAGAAGCCATTTTGATGTTCAAAATGTGGTAAATGTTTTACAAAGAAATCCAGCCTTACTAAACGTTAAATAATTCACACAGGGGAGAAGCCATATTCATGTTCAGAATGTGGGAAATGTTTTACAAAGAAATCCAGTCTTACTAAACATCAAATAATTTGCACAGGGGAGAAGCCATTTTCATGTTCAGAATGTGGGAAAAGTTTTTTTTTACAGAAATCAGATCTTATTAAACATCAAAAAATTCACACAACGGATAAGCCTTTTTCATGTTCAGAATGTGGGAAATTTTTACAAAGAAATACAGTCTTACTAAACATCAAAAAATTCACACAGGGGAGAAGCCATTTTCATGTTCAGAATGTGGATTTTTTTTTTTACAGAAATCAGATCTTACTAAACATCAAAAAATCCACACAACGGATAAGCCTTTTTCATGTTCAGAATGTGGGAATTTTTTTACAAAGAACTACAGTCTTACTCAACATCAAAAAATTCACACAGGAGACAAGCCATTTTTATGTTCAGAGTGTGGGAAATGTTTTACAAAGAAATGCAGTCTTACTAAACATCAAATAATTCGCACAGGGGAGAAGCCATTTTCATGTTCAGAATGTGGGAAATGTTTTACAAAGTAATCCAGTCTTAATAATCATAAAAAAATTCAAACAGGGGAGAATCCATTTTCATGTTCAGGATGTGGGAAATGTTTTACAAAGAAATACAGTCTTACGAAACATAAAATAATTCGCACAGGGGTGAAGCCATTTTAATGTTCAGAATGTGGGAAAAGTTTTTTTACAGAAATCAGATTTTTAGTGACTCCACCCACTGGACTCTTTACCACAGAATGGTCAGGGATTTCAATCAACAAGTTACACTGAATCTGTTCACACAAAGATATATATATCAATCCGCTCAGTTCTTCCTGCTCTATAATATGATGGCCATAGATTAGATAGCATTGTCTTGGTGACTGCTCTCCTATTAAAGGAAAACTATCATGGCAGCTACAGAAGCCTTGAGAAGGCTGCCAAGACAGCTGATTGACACCATATTCTTTCATTGCTTGGGGGTAAAGCATCTAGGGGGTTAAACGAACAGTGTTGGAGTGAGACAGCGGGTGACAACTGCAGATATACCCACTCCATACTTCCTTAAAGAGCAATGCCAGCGAAAAACTTTCTTTCAAATCGACTGGTGTCAAAGTGCCAGAGATTTGTAATTTACTTCTATTAAATAATTTCAGGTCTTCCACTAGTAGCTCTATGTGTCGGGCTCTGCTGAAGAGAGAAGACATTGGGGTGAGTATCAATAGGGCTCCCTCTCTCCCCCCTAGTACGGCAACCATATTCTGCAAGGGAGGGCGGCAATTATGGATACATTATTATATCAATGTGCCCCCTTACTCCATGGGATTAAGTGAGGATGGCATGCATCCTCACTTAACCCCTTGTGTGGAATAACCCCTTGTGTGGAATACTGTCAGCAGCATCTGCCAAAATGCTGCATACTGTAATGTGCAGAACACCTCTCACAATGATGGGTGTTTTTCCCTGGGCCTTTTTTGTGTGTTTTATTTTTTAGATATCCGTATCCAGAGGACTGCGTCAAATTCGGTAGACTATGGCTATGACCAGCATTTTTCTTTTTTTTTTTTTATAAAATGGTCAGCGAGGGGTGTGGGGGTGTTCTTTTTTGAATAATAATTTCCGGCTTGGTAGTGGAAGCTGTCTGATAGACGACATCCATTTCTAAGTCAAAGCCTATTGTTAGCTGGTATAAAATGGCTAACACTAACCCTCCCCCCAATATTACCCCAATACCCACTGCCCCAGGGGTACTGAGGACAGCCGGGTACCAGTAGTCCCACAGTGTTAAACCTGGCCTGCTATCACCCAGTTCAGAGGCGCCAAATTTGACACTCTGGAACTACTGGCTACTGGTACCCGGCTCTTACCAGTACCCCTGGTGCGGGGGGTACTTGGGTAATAATGGGGGGGGTTAGTGTTAGCCATTTTATACAGGCTAAAACTAGTCCTCGACTTATTAATTGATTCTGTCAGAAAGCTTCCATTACATTACAGCTTCCATTACTAAGCCTAAAATAAAACACAAGACAATAGAAAAAAGTCTTTTATTAAAAAAGAACACCCCCACACCCCTCTTTGATCATTTTATTTAAAAAAAAAATGCTGGGCATCGACGTAGTCCAACAAATCCAACATAATCCTCTGGATACTGATATCTGAAAGACAAAAGGGAAAAACACACACAAAAAGTCCAGGAGCTGAACACCCATCATTGTGACAGGTTTTCCGCACCTTACAGTATGCAGCATCTTGGCAGGTGCAGCTTACAGTATGGCACACAAGGGGTTAAGTATGGATGCATGGCATCCACACTTAACCCTTTGTGTGCCAACTGAACCATGAAGTATGGAGGCATGCCATCCTCACTTAACCCCATGGGGGGGCCACATTGATGTCACAATGCATCCTTCCCAGTAAGGTAGGGGGTTAATTGCCCCCTTTTCTTGCTGGGATGGGTGCAGTGTTGGGAGAAGAAGGGGAGCGCGATTGATACTCTCCTCCGACGTCTCTTCTTCAGCAGAGCCTGGTGCACTGAGCTACAAGTGTGCTAGGCTCTGCCTCTTCAAAGATGGAGCCTTCAAAACAGCAGCTGCAGCCACTGACTGGCTGAGATGACAATGCTCCAGCATCAGGGGAAAAATGCAGACTCGAAAAACGCCCAAAGTCTCAAAGACCTAGGGTCCTATCAATGCAGCAAGGAAGCCCCATGCAAATCCAGTAGGCAACACTAAAGGTAGGAATATTCAGTGCTGTACATAGGTAGGAGCCCATGCAATAAACTACATGACTGCCATGGAGAAAAAGTGTGTCATCTGATGGACCCACAATGGTCTTTATAACCCCTTCACTATTTACCCAATTTCAAAGATTTAAACAGCCAAGACTGGAGTTATCTCCTATCCCGACTATTGTAGCGTGCATGAGTGCAGTGACCTGGGGTAACGATGTTAGTGCTCAAGTTATATGTAAAAAACAAACAAACAAAAAAATCAGCAGTGCATCATCCTAGTTCTACATTTGGACCACAAGAGGGCAGCATATCACATAAAAAAATCTGTTCTCTATAAGCCTAAATACTGGAGGCTGGAGCAGGTGGATGTTATTCTATGATTACCTATATATCTGCCAGAATCTATCTATCTATCTATCTATCTATCTATCTATCTATCTATCTATCTATCTATCGGTGTGTTTACACAGACAGAGTTATCTGACAGATTTTTGAAGCCAAAGCCAGGAACAGACTATAAACAGGGAACAGGTCACAAAGGAGAGACTGAGATTTCTCCTCTTTTCAAATCCAAAACCTGTCAGATTTATCTGCCTGTGTAAACGCACCATATCTCCCAGTAATACATAGGATTAGTGTCTGATCTGGGACAGCAGGATGTGAGAGAGTATTACTACAGCCAGGGCTGGCTCCAGGTTTTTGTGGGCTCTTGGGCGACCAAGCCTCAGCGGGCCCCTCATTTGCACACTATGCACAATAACATGAGACACCACTAACATATACAGACATACATTATTGACATAGATACTGACCGACTGACTGACACTGACACACTCGGACACTGACACACAGCAGTTACAGCTCAGTCTTCTCCCTCTTCCTCTCTGTCGGGCTGCTCTCCACACTGAGAGGTTGAGGACCTTAAGGTCATGTGATCAGGTCCTTCACCCTTTTCTCTCTCTGTGCAGGTCCTGCTCCGTCTCCTGTGTCTTCTGATGTTCAGTGCACACCCTGGACTGCAGTGAGCGGGCTGAACATCAGAAAACCGGGCCCCTCTCCCTCTCTGGGCCCCTAGAGATGCTTTGGGCCCTCGCACTTGCCCAGGTAAGCCCTGTGCTGACGCCAGCCCTGACTACAGCTCCTTCATGCTTTGTCACCCAGCTTTCCCAGACTCCTACAATGACTATACAATCCCTGGGCTGCAGGGTTGTGGGAAAGCTGGGTGCCCTCATTCATATCCTGTATATGTTCACCTGCTTTTTTGGGTTATTTTTAGCCTGGAAACAAGGTGAGATGTAAATGAGCTGAATCGTTTTCTCCAAGGAGACACTGCACAGATTTTATTTTACACAATTAGATATAGAAGATAAAACCGGATCCTTCATTTCCCGGTGAGCCCGTGCTGGAGCGGTGGCCATGTGGGCAGTCGCCTAGGGGCATCTTTCCAGGCGCCCCTGCACCATTACTTATTAAAGATGAGGATGGGGAGTATTGATCCTGCAGCTTCATTGATTTTGTCACATCTCATCCTAGAGGTGTACACTGAGCGATTTTTAAAGATTAACGATCGCAAACGAGATATATGTTTATCGGTAACCTGAAATTGTTCACCACATTACACAGAACGATAGTTAGTTACGATCGTCATTGCGATCGTTACTATGATCGTTTATTCCTTCTGATCCCAGAAAAACAATGAACAATGTAGAATTACAGTGAATGATTAGTGAAAAAATGCGGAACTTGAGCGAACGAACGTGGAATTACAGCGAACGATTAGCGAACAATTAACGATAATTTTAGGTTCAGATCTAAGTCAACGATCAACGACATACAAATGATTTTTCGATCGTTGCCTGCAATTACACAGAACGATTATTGTTTAAATTCGAACGATTTAGCGATTTTTCGCACGATAATCGTCCCGTGTAATAGGGCTAAGAGGCTGAGAGCGGCCACAGCTGATGACCCACATTCACCTGTAACAGAGACTTGTATGCTCCAAGCAGAAGAGATAACTTACATGTCATCTGTAGTGTCAAATGGGGCTAAACTGCAACACTAGGCTCAGCCTATGAACAAAGGTGTAATATACTCCAGAGCTGCACTCACTATTCTGCTGGTGGGGTCACTGTGTACATACATTATATTACTGATCCTGTACAGATCCTGAGCTACATCCTGTATTATATTCCAGAGCTGCACTCACTATTCTGCTGGTGAGGTCACTGTGTACATGCATTACTTATCCTGTACTGATCCTGAGTTACATCCTGTATTAGGCTATGTTCACACAAAGTATGTTTCCGTAAAAGTACGGCAGTTGAAATCGGCAACAACGGCCGTACTTTGTACGGAAACATACGTTGCCTTTTCTTCTATGGGATCTCGGCTGGAGCATATACACATAGGGGGAGATTTATGAAAGGGTGTAAATATACACCTGGTGTAAACTGCCCACAGCAACCAATCACAGCTCAGCTTTCAGCACTGGTAAAATAGAAGAGGAGCTGTGATTGGCTGCTGTGGACGGTTTACACCAGGTGTATATTTACATCCTTTCATAAATCTCCCCCATAGTATACGATCCAGCTGGGATACCCTGCAGCGCTGCAAAGAACTGACATGTCAGTTTTCTGCGGCCACTATTCAGCCATATCAGTTCACTCAATGAAGCGAGTGGCCCCGGCCGAAGTTTCATTGTGTGCTGTGGGGAGTTCTGATGCGGGCGCACATGGATTCGCCCGCATCAGAACGCTGCGGCGCCAAAGATCTTTTTTTTAGAGACCGGCCGGGTCAGGGTTCCAGGGTGTGAACATGGCTTTATACTGCAGAGCTGCACTTACTATTCTGCTGGTGAGGTCACCGTGTACTTACATTAAATTTCTTATCCTGTACTGATCCCGAGTTATATCCTGTATTATACCCCAGAGCTGCACTCACTATTCTGCTGATGGGGTCACTGTGTACATAACACACAAAAACACAGAAAAATGCAACAGCTCACCGCAATGGCAAGATACAGACCCACTACAGACATAGAAATAGTTAATAGCAGCCCCCCCCCCCCCCAACTGCCAAAAAAACTTCCACAAAAATAATGAGGCTCTTAGTTACCACTTGAAAATGGTGTAAACTACTCCACCACGTTACGGTGGCCTCATACCGTTGCAGTCCTATGCTGTGTACATACATTACATAACTGATCCTCTACTCATCTTGAGTTGCATCCTGTATCATACCCCAGAGCTGCACTCCCTATTCTGCTGGTGGGGTCACTGTGTACATAAATGACATTACTGATCCTGTACTTATCCTGAGTTACATCCTGTAAACAAAAATTATTCCTGCTGGCTATGGTGGAAAGGAGTCAGATCACACATGAGATGTATGGGGCCCTGCAGACCAGTCATACCCCAGTAGTCCCTGTCCACCCCAGTAGTGTCTGTAATAGAGATCTGAACATGGAGCAATAGAAGAAGGTGACTGGTCTGATGGGTCAGGTTCTCCATTATGTGGACAGCCGGGTGTGTGCTCATCCCTTTCCTGGGGTATAGATGGCACCAGGATTCACTATGGGAAGAGGATAAAGCCTTTTAGGACCAGGGAGCGACCGGATATTTCCTGGCAGAAGGTATGCTGAGCCTTGTAGTACTTCCCGATGAGCCTGTAGTTATAAATCTCTGCTACTCTGCTTCTCTATAGGGATTCAGCACTTGGAGCTGACCGGAGAGCTGGTGCTGAAATCAGGTCTTACTCCTCTCTCAGGACTCTGCAGGATCACTGTCCTCCAGCCACCAAAACTATTGCTCTCTGTTCACATTTGTGCATTTTATTACATTAAAATTTAAAAATATTACCAAAAATGCAACAATTGATCACAGTTACATCCTGTATTATACTGCAGAGCTGCACTCACTATTGTCTCATATGACTGTATCTATGTGAATAGACCCCAACAGTAAGATTGTAGGTTTGTGAGCTCACTGTGTACAAATGTATGATCACTATTATTATCGGTCATGATGTGTCTTCAGTTAGTGCCCCCTAGTGGTGGCCGCAGATGATAAGAATTTTATTGTTGCAGAAAATTTAGAGCTGTAAGCCAAATAAAGGAAGATATGAGAAGTTAGAGTCAGGACCACTCTTTATATGAATAGTAGGAGACTGCTCTAGATGTCTCATCTGTATTAACATTAAGAAATAAGTCAGGGGGGATGATCCTGTCCCAGTGTAGAGGGCTGCAATGACATGAACCTGTCCTAGTAGGGACCGCATTGTGTTCCCTTAGACACCCCCTTAAATATCAGAAGACTCGTCCTTGATTGTTGTTGCTCAGACAAGGTCACAGCATAGCTTTCTATGACATGTAATACTTGAAATGTTTCCCAAGCTGTGTTATGTCTCCTGCTTTATGCTATGTGACTTAGTGATTCTGCAAGGCATGGAAGATATTGGCTGGTGGCCCACCGGCCCTCGGCGTGCGTTCCCGTTCCACAGACGAAAATGTGCCATGATTGATTTTAATCCGTTAATAACATTTCTGGGTCTGTCACATCCGAGGTTGTGTGGAAGCCGCTCATTATTTATACATGAGTAATGAGATGTCCCAGCATGGTCCTACACTACAGTAGTATTACTCCAGATGTGCTATACAGCTAGAAGACTGCACAGAACTGCTGTTATCCCTATTAAGCATTGCACAGATTAAATATATATAATATAGAGAAAATAATTGGAGAAACTGAGTTACATCCTGTATTATACTGCAGAGCTGCACTCACTATTCTGCTGGTGGGGTCACTATGTACATACATTACTTATCCTGTACTGATTCTGAGTTACATCCTGTAATTCTTTTATTAGAAAAATAGAAAAATTAACAAATACATAAACCAAAATCAGGCATATCCAGCCATAACAAAAACAAATACAATACTAAACTTGTCTTGTCATGAAAAAAAAAAACATCCAGTGTTTCAAAATTGTGAAATAAACAACAAAATAATTGCACACACCTGCCTCACATGGCCAGTCCAGCTTTATGTTTAAAGATAGCAAAAAAAAAAAAAAAAAACTTCATAGCACACAGATTAAAGGCCACATAGGGTCAAATGCCATATAGGCCATGAAATAGCTGAACTTAAAGTTGTCCCAGCTGGGATATAACTAAAGAAAAATAACACATATACCTTAGCCTGCTCACCCCTATTCCCACCAACAACCCTCCTACACACACATGCACACCAACGTGTTTCACCCCCGAACCCACCACCACCACCAAACACACAGCCCCCCAACCCCATACACACACACTAAATAACTTTAGATATAAATCTAATCACCTAACTAAAACTAACCTAAGAAAACAAGATAGCATAAAAAAAAAAAAAAAAAAAAAAAAAAAAACAAACAAAAAAAAAAAAAAAAACATCAGTACTACTACCTTCGTCATCATAATAGAAATAATAAGAGATAAAAACCTCCCAAATCAACTGAAGAACAACAGGTCCGGCTGCCTTATAACTTAGAATCAAAGAGAAAGCAAAGCAAAATTGATGCAAATAATAATAACAATGTAATAACTATGTGAAATAATAGCCTGTCTATCACACTACCTACACGCCCCATCACCCTCACCCCAAATCTAGACATAAGCCTAGGTCAGTATGTTCACTCCTGTCCCTCATTGACCCATGTCAGAACCATCAAGTAACCATCCTGTGCATGAGCCTCAAGTTGTTGGAGTCCGCAGAGTTAGTCCGGATATAGCTGCGGCTCCATCGGCTCACGCCAGGAAAACACACGATCCAAACCCCCATCACCCACCCAACCTATTCTATACCCCAGAATGTATCACATTTTCCACCAAACTACCTAAACATATAGTGTAACACAAAACATAACAATATGACCCAAGTTCGGTAGCCTGTAAGCCCTTTACCATTTATAACCTGATAGAAAACCAAAACAAAAAGCTAACGTGTCATGCGCAGCCCCCCACCGGGATCGGAGGATGGCAGACCGGGTACCATAATAATTTATAACCTATCCCTGACTATACTCCCTACCCTCTCCCTAATACTATCCCTAAATATTAATCTAACCCTCACATTCTCCCTACTGCTGTCCCTATCTACACTGTCCCTAACCAGAAATATGGTCCCTCACCCAGTGGGTTCAGTACCTAGGGCACAGCAAAGGAAAAACCTCTCCACAGGAGAGAAGCCCTACTTGTACCCAGCCTGCCATACTCCAAAGACCTGATCTTCCCAAGGTCACCAGTGATGTTCCTACAGACCTCCACCTCGGAGAGGACTCTACGCTGTGTAGATACTAGACACCGTGCGTTCCACGTGTGGTACCTAACCACTAAGCTGACTAGAAATAACGTGCATCGATCTCGGCCACCCAGGTTCCTGAATGCCCCATAAGCCCACTCCGGATAGGTGAGGCTGGCTAACTGACTCCAACCTATGAAGGCGCCCACCCTGGTGTAAACCCCTATATTGAAGGGACAATGAAGCAGGAAATGATCCATGCTTTCCAGCGTATTTCCACACTCCTCTCGGGGACACCCCCGATCATCGGAGCTCCTGCACTTCAAGTTGTCCCTTACATATAGCTTCCCCTGGAAGCAGCGCCAGGCCAAATCCCCAAACTTCTGAGGGATCCGTTTCGAGTTTAAAAGACTAACCCAACCTCTAGATCCTGACCTGGGCAATTCCTGAGCGCCAGGGGCTTCTGGAAATGGGTCAACAGAACCCTTTGGTCAAGGAATTTCCTCGACTGAGTCCTGATCTCCCACATTCCCAGACCCCACCGACGTATCATCTTCAGAGTCGGGGTAGCGTAAGCCGGAAGATACCCATGGGGTGTACGAAGGTCCTTCACTCGCCCTCCTGTCTCCCATTCCTGGAAGAAAGGCTGAAACCATTCCCTGCAGGAGAGTACCCACGGAGGAGCCCTCTCTTTCCAGAGGTTTGCGATGTTAGCTTTCAAGAAGGTGTTCACTAAGAACACCACAGGGTTCACCATAGACAAACCCCCTAGTCTCCTCGTGCGGTACGTAACCTCTCTCTTGACCAGGTTCAGCCTATTCCCCCATAACAGCTGGAAGAACAGGCTGTAGATCCTAGTATAGGAAGCCTCTGGCAAGATACATACACTGCCCAGGTAGATGAACAAAGGGAGCAGGTACGATTTGATCAGGTGTACCCTTTCCCTGAGGGTCAAAGACCAACCCTTCCACTGGTCCACCTTCTGAGCGGCATTCTGGAGCCTACCATCCCAGTTTTTAGTGGGGTAATTACCCTGGCCGAATGTAATGCCTAGGATTTTTGCTGATTCTTGGGGCCCTGGAAGGGTGCCCGGGAGATCAACCTCGGGATCTCCCCCTCCCAGCCAGAGACTTTCACACTTATCCGGGTTGATGCTGGACCCAGATGCCTCTGAGTAGCGGTCCACCTCCGACATCACCATATCGACCTCCTCTCTCGAGGACACGAAGATAGTGACATCATCAGCGTACGCTACCACTCTCAGGGTGGCTTCTGGCTCCTCCAGGCTCATCCTGACCCCTGCCAATGGTCCACAACCAACTCTCCTAAGGAAAGGGTCGATCGCGAACACATACAACAGTGGGCTCAAAGGACAGCCCTGGCGAACACCAGACCCAACCTCAAAAGAGCGGCCAGACCAACCGTTCACCAGCGGGAAACTCTCTGCCCCTGCATACAAGATCTTAAGCCAATTGACAAAAGTATCTGGTAGGCCATATCTCAGAAGGACAGACCAGAGGTACTCGTGGTTCACCCGATCAAATGCTTTGGCCTGATCCAGGGACAGCAAGTACCCCTTCCAAAGACCCGCACTACTCCGCTCCACTGCCTCCCTGACACTAAGGACAGCACTTAAGGTGCTTCGGCCTGGAACAGAGCAGTGCTGAGCCCCCGAAAGGAGCCGGGGTGCAAACTTCACCAGCCGATTAAACAGTATCTTGGCCAGAATCTTCCTGTCCGCATTGAGAAGAGCTATGGGCCTCCAATTCTCAATGCGGCTAGAATCTTTACCCTTTGACAGAAGAATCAGGGCTGACCTCCTCATTGACCTCGGCAGAGTGCCCGAGGAAAGACACTCATTAAAGACCTCGGTCAAGAGGGGAACCAAGAGGTCCCTGAAGGTCTTATACCACTCAGATGTTAAGCCATCTGGACCTGGCGACTTCTTCAGGGCAAGCCCTTCAATCGCCAGTCTAACTTCCTCTTCCCTGATCTCTTCTGCCAAAACATCAAGAGAGGGGTCTACCCCTGGCTCAGGAACGGCCTCAGCCAGGAAACCCGACATCACATCTCGATCTAGATCCTTCCTCCCCAAGAGGTGTGAGTAAAAGGATCTGACGACCTCCAGGATCCCTGATCTGGACCGGTTCAGAGATCCCGTACTATCAACCAGTCCAGTCACGATCTTACTACTCACTGACATCTTACAGTTTCTGCAGGGGTCGGGCGAGCGGTACCTCCCGAAATCCCTCTCAAAAACTAAAGATGCGTGCCTATCATACTGACACCTCATGAGCAAGGCTTTCACTCTGGAGATCTCCTCTCTACTACCTCCAGTCGAGACGAGATGCTCGAGTTTCCTCCTCAGGCCCTGATACACACGATACCTATTCAGGGACCTGAGGCTCGAGAGCTGGCGGAAGAACCTCGCAACCCGCTTCTTGAATATCTCCCACCACTCTGACTTACTACTAAATAGGCCCAGTAGAGGTACCTGACTCTGAAGAAAATCCTCAAAGGATTGTCTTACCTCTGCTTCTTCCAGGAGGGACGAATTCAGCCTCCAGTAGCCTCTACCCATCCGGGGGGTCTCTGAAACATTCAGGGAAAACAAAATTAGACAGTGGTCGGAGAACTCCACCTCAACCACGGACACTGCGGAAGAGACGGCTTCCTCCTTTAAATAAAACCTGTCTAATCTAGACCTGCAGCTACCTCGATGATAGGTGAAACCCGCGTGGCCCGAGGGGGTCCGGATGTGGGCATCCTCTAGGCGAGCTTCCCTAACTATACTAATCAGGGCCATGCTATCATAAGCCAGCTTGTCTTTGGCGCCTCTCCTGTCCTGAGACCTCGTGATAGTATTGAAGTCTCCACCAAAGATCACCTGCCGACTCGTAAAAAGAAAGGGCTTAATCCTCATAAAAAGGCTTTTACGGTCCCACTTAGTTTGTGGGGCATAGATGTTAATGAGCCGGAGCTCTTGCCCCTTCATGAGGACATCCAAGATCAGGCACCTCCCCATTTCCAACTCGATAACCCGTCTGCATTCTACAGGAGCGGTAAAAAGGACCGCCACCCCACTATACGGCTCAGCCGCAAGAGACCAGTGTGAAGGCCCATGCCTCCACTCTCTCTTGGCTTTTATTAGAGAGGCTAGATCTGTCAACCTGGTCTCCTGCAAAAACAAAATGTCGACGTTAATACGACCGAGAAAATCAAAGGCTGCAAATCTAGCCGTATCAGACTTAATGCTGGCACAGTTAATGGATGCCAGAGTCAATGGGGTGAGTGCCGCCATCATGGGTGATCGAGTTAGACGGCCAACTTAACATTTTACTTTTTCTCTTTCTTTTTCTTCCCTTCCTCATGTTCTGAAGAGGAAGACTTACTTTCTTTACACCTTTTTTTAGAAGTAGACAAATCCATATCATACTCATCTCCACCTGACTCCAGGTTTGCCCCACCCTCTGAAGTACATGGTTCAGCAGGACGAGGCTCGGCGCCCCCTGGAGGCTTCTTTGCCCGTGATACTTCACCCTCGGTCTCCCTCTCCGAAGAGGAGGGAGAGATGTTTTCAAGGGATTGGTATCGCTTTGACAGGTCAACCAGAGGGGGGTTGGTCGGGCTTCCTTTTGGAACCTGGCCCATAACTCGAGAAGAGGAGGACTTTACCCTCCCACTCCTTCTTCTCCGGTTGCCCTTTCTACGTTTTTTTTCTTGCCACCTTTCTTCTTCCTCACCAAAACTTTCATATTGGGAAGATTCTGAAGAAGTGGCTACTTCGCCTTCCTCTCTACGAAGCCTCACAACCTCTTCATTCAACTCATCCTCCCCCACGGCCTCAGCCACATCAGAGCCTGCCTCAGGAGCAGGACCAGGTGCTATTCCTACCACCTGGGAATCCTCCAGTTCCCTACTCCTTCGGCGTTTCTCCTCCCGCCTAAGCTTGGAGGGGCTCTTTCCTTTGTTCTTTTCTTTCCTCACTGGCCCTGTTGCCCCTTCACCTCTGCTTGTACCCTCCCCAGCCAAGGCAACCTTATGGCTCTCCCTAGCTGGAGCGGCCGCTGCATTGGCAAAGGAGCGGGGACAACGGCTGAATGGGTGACCAAGGTCACCACACAGGTTACACCTAATCCGCCCACAGGATGCGGCTAGATGATCTGTCCCCCCACACAGTGCACACACCTGTTTGGTGCAATTTGCACTAAAATGTGTGGGGTCACCGCACCTGTGGCAAACCTTAGGCTGTCCCTGGTAAAAGATCTGGATGCGATCGCGTCCGAGGAAGGCAGCAGATGGTATGTGGGCAACCGTATTACCTGTACGCCTTAGTTTGACAGAAAACGTCCAGGCCCCAGACCAGATACCATGTTCATCAAAATTCTTTTTGGGCATGTCTGTCACATCCCCAAAGCGACCAAGCCAGGTCATGATATCATAGCAAGAAAGCGATTCGTTACGGGTTAGAACTGTCACTTTCTTGACCGCACTCTGACGGGATATCGCCTTTACGGTAAAACCCCGCCAGCCAGGCGCGTCTTTCACCAGCTCATAATTTGACCAGAAGAGTTCTAGACCCTCTGGCCGTATGAAACTGATGTCAAACTCAGACAGGCCGTAGGGGTGGATCAGGGCATAGATGTCGCTTGCCCTGAAATCCATCTGAAAGAGAAGCTCCACAACTTTTGCCCGCGATGGGCACGCATCACTGCCTCTCCATATCAGACGGACCACATTCCTACGACCATTGTCCTGCCCGGGTGTCGGAAGGGACCAGACCACCTCCCCATTATTCTCTCGGAAGGCTCCCAGACCATGTCTCTCTATCCAGAAAGACAAGTCGACCTCCCTCCCCTCTACCTGGATTGACCTGTCACCCTTCCGTAATGCCTCCAGGAGGCGTCGTTGCAAGTCACCAACCCCTGAGTCAGCTGGAGATGAGGATCGCCCTGGTCCCCCAGCAGCAATGCTAGCATAGCTCCTTGGCGGAGCAGCCACCACTGGGGGGGCAGCCGGACCACCACCCGCCCTTTGCTCAACATTACAAATACCATCATTTTTATTAATGTTAGCAGGTATCTCAACAGGTTGTACAGACTGAACAACATTAACCCCTTCTGAGCTGGACTGGCCTATACCAAATTTCAACAATGCAGGTTTTATCACATGTGACCTTTTTACCCTAGCGCCAGCATCATTGGTATCATTGGGCACAGGTGAATTTTTTGGCGCAGCTAGACCTTTAGGAGCCTGCGATGAATCCACCCTACTTTTTGAATTGCCCTCAACCTCAGCTTCTATTGCGCATATGGCCTCCATCATTACAGTATTAATAGCATCACCATCAGTTCTCATATCTGTTATTATACTGTCCACATGGCTGGATCCCTTCATTTGTGCCAGTGTTTCCTGGCATAGAGGACTTCTTGCTCTACCACCGGAAGCCACATCACCAAGCCCAGCAGGGTGAGCAAGGTGTGACGCAGCCTCCGGCAGCGACAGACCCGTGACTGGAAGCGACCCCGCGTCACCTCCACTCTGCACCCGGACACTCCCCCCCGTCCACAGGGGAGCGCCCTGCAGTGCAGACACCTGATGGACTCACGCTCACACTGTCTGGCCCCTGTCCTTCCTTACCGACACCACTCCCGCTACTGACACAAGCAGCAGTGGTATGCGCCGCCATCTTGTCCCGTACACTCTCCCCTCCTCGCTGGCCCCGTTCCACATCAGAAACGGGGACTGGCAGTGCTGAGGGGGTAGCAGCCTGGACTGACCTTTCAGCCGACCCAGACTGCTGGAATGAAGTAAAGACAAAGCTTACTTGCTCTTCTTTCTTCTTTTGGGGCTTCCCCTTTTTCTCTTTCACAGGAACATCCTCTCCAAGGTCATCACCAAAGGTAAAATGCTGCATCCTCACAGGGGATTCCTGCATCTCTATGGCCTTTAACAGTCCACCACCATAACCATCACCACCATCATCCTCATCATCATCATCAGTCACTGGTAATGCTACTTGTGCTGCTTGTATAATGTCACTTTCCTGGGTGGTTTGGGCATTTTGGGGTGCACTTTGGGAGACATCTGGGGGATCTATCATCGCCGCGCACCCCTCTTTAACACTCTCCACCACTTCTTTAGCCTCCACAGCCTCCATAGCCTCCAACTCCTCTTCATCACTACAACTCTCCCCATCCGCAGAACTATCACCCCCATCTTTTGCTCTGCTCTCAGTAGGGGATTTCATTTTAGCAAAGCGATCATCGTTCAGCAGTTTCTCCCGGAAGAGATCACTCCCCTCCAGGATAGCCATTCTCTCCAACTCAATCACTGCTATTTCAGCTTTTAGAGTTTTTACCTTGGCTGAGATCTCTGGCTTCTTCTTCTTGGAGGTCGTATCAGCCTGGAACTTGGCAAATTTCAGGTCTTCACGTAGAACCTTGAGTTGCTTCCCAAGGCGCTCATAATCCGCAAATTTTGCAGTAATCCTTGAGCAGTATGTAGCTGCAGACTCCTTGGGTCCTCGCTCACCCCACAGGTCAGCTGGCTGGCTCCTGGATGCTGCTGGAGCCATCTTGCCTCCTGCCTTGCTTGTGGCCTTTTTCCCACTTTGAGCCTTGCGGCTCTCTGCCATCACTGGGGGAGCTGGGGACACATCACTGCGGACCCTGCTGGATCTCCTCACACCGCTTGGAGGAGCGCTGGCCGGTAGCTTTTTCTGTCCACCCCCCGCCGGCCTGGTTCGGGAAGTGGAAGCCCGGGACTCCCGGGGCTCCATGCTGAAAGCCCTGCCCAGGAGACTGCCACCCTCCTGGGAAAGGCAGATGGAAATTCAGCCTCTCTCTTGCTGGATGTCTGGAGGTATCAGGAGCTCAAACACACACACAGAAACACCTGGTGACCACACCCTCCAATCCACCAGTCTACTCCAGAGCTGCACTCACTATTCTGCTGGTGGGGTCACTATCAGGGGCGCCGCAATGATGAGGCGACCTGAATCGTCTGCCTCAGGCGGCGCCACCAGCTATCTTCATGGGGGCGGCATTCAGTGGCAGATTATAATATGAGCGGTTCGGGCGGCCGCCCACATTATAATCCGCCACTGACTGTACCCAGGGCCGCTTTAACCAGAGGGCACATGGTGCACGTGCACCGGGCCCACTGGTTAAAGGGGCCCCCCCGAGCAGGCCGGCCGTTGCTATGTGCGACCAGTGCGGTCGCACAGGGCTCCGGCCACCAGCCTGTCAGGGGGGAGCGCCATGGATGGGTAATCTACTTACCCCTCCATGGCGCCCCCTGCAGGGCCCCCCGTCCGCCGCTGCTGCGGCGCTTCAGCGCTGCAGCAGCAGCGACACTGACAGAGAGAGAGCCATTGGCTCCCTCCCTGTCAGTCACTCACTCTTGTGGCCGCACTTCCTGCGGTCACATGAGGCCGCACTCTCCCTCTAGCGCCCGACGTCACTGGAGCGTCGGCGCGAGGGTGAGGGGAGTGCAGCCTCTTGTGACCGCAGGAAGTGCGGCCACAAGAGGGAAGAGAAGAGGAACGCGTGGACCCAGGTGAGTAACAATGTTTGTTTTTTTCAATGTTATATGGGAGGGGGAGCTATATACTATGGGGGAGCACAGGGGGCTATATACTATGGGGAGCACAGGGGGCTATATACTATGGGGGAGCACAGGGGGGCTATATACTATGGGGGAGAACGGGGGCTATATACTATTGGGGAGCACAGGGGGCTATATACTATGGGGGAGAACGGGGGCTATATACTATTGGGGAGCACAGGGGGCTATATACTATGGGGGAGCACAGGGGGCTATATACTATGGGGGAGCACAGGGGAGCTATATACTATGGGGGAGCACAGGGGGCTATACACTATGGGGGAGCACAGGGGAGCTATATACTATTGGGGAGCACAGGGGAGCTATATACTATTGGGAAGCACAGGGGGCTATATACTATTGGGGAGCACAGGGGAGTTATATACTATGGGGGATCACAGGGGAGCTATATACTTTGGGGGAGCACAGGGGGCTATATACTATGGGGGAGCACAGGGGGCTATATACTATGGGGGAGCACAGGGGAGCTATATACTATGGGGGAGCACAGGGGGCTATACACTATGGGGGAGAACGGGGGCTATATACTATTGGGGAGCACAGGGGGCTATATACTATGGGGGAGCACAGGGGGCTATATACTATGGGGGAGCACAGGGGAGCTATATACTATGGGGGAGCACAGGGGGCTATACACTATGGGGGAGCACAGGGGAGCTATATACTATTGGGGAGCACAGGGGAGCTATATACTATTGGGAAGCACAGGGGGCTATATACTATTGGGGAGCACAGGGGAGCTATATACTATGGGGGAGCACAGGGGAGCTATATACTTTGGGGGAGCACAGGGGGCTATATACTATGGGGGAGCACAGGGGAGCTATATACTATGGGGGAGCACAGGGGAGCTATATACTATGGGGAGCACAGGGGGCTATATACTACTGGGGAGCACAGGGGGCTATATACTATGGGGGAGCACAGGGGGCTATATACTATGGGGGAGCACAGGGGGTTATATACTATTGGGGAGCACAGGTTAGCTATATACTATTGGGGAGCACAGGGGCTATATACTATTGGGGAGCACAGGGGAGCTATATACTATTGGGGAGCACAGGGGTCTATATACTATGGGGGAGAGCACAGGGGGCTATATATTATGGAGAGCACAGGGGGGCTATATACTATTGAGGGGGAGCACAGGGGGGCTATATACTATTGGGGGAGAGCACAGGGGGGCTATATACTATTGTGGGAGAGCACAGGGGGGCTATATACTATTGGGGGAGAGCACAGGGGGCTATATACTATTGTGGGAGAGCACAGGGGGGCTATATACTATTGTGGGAGAGCACAGGGGGGCTATATACTATTGTGGGAGAGCATAGGGGGGCTATATACTATTGGGGGAGAGCACAGGGGGGCTATATACTATTGTGGGTGAGCACAGGGGGCTATATACTACTGGGGAGAGTGCACAGGGGGGCTATATACTAATGGGGGAGCGCACAGGAGGGCTGTATATAACTGGAGGAGCACATGAGGGTCTATATACTACAGGGACACCTTAAAACTATGGAGGCACAGAGGGGTGTAACTATGTAGGAGTACAGAGGGGTGTAACTACTGTATAGGGGTACAAGGGACCTAACTACTGTATGTGTTGGAGCCTAAAATATTTGTCTGGCAGATTCTGGAGAGAAGATTCACAGCCAGGAGAAGACTTCAAGGTGGCCCAGGCTGGATGGAGAGAAAAAGAAAAAGTGACAGATTCTGATCGGAGAAGACGCCTCCGGTGAGTCACTGGATGTAACTTCACTCTGTTATAGGCTTGTACTAATAGGGGTCATGGTGTGGCGGTATTATGTAATGGTATCAATGGTGATATCTTTCTGTTTTGTTTAGTGCAGTTTTTATGTAATATGTAATCACTGAATGGTGGAAATAGTGTTATAAGGTAACTACTGTATGTATTGGGGCTCTTGATACAGTGTGGGGGCAAATTCAGTACATTATACAATGTGCAGAAAGGTAAGGGGGGGCCCACTCTTGAGGGCTGTGCACTGGGCCCACCAATGTATTAAAACGGCCCTGACTGTACCATGTACTGGAGCCCCCCCGCCCCCGGGCAGTATCTGTAATGAGATGCTGTGAGCGGGGGAGACTGTATTCATAAGCGCCGCGCTGTACTAAATCAGCCGCGCGGTGCTGATACTACAGCGCGGCGCTTATGAATACAGTCTCCCCCGCTCACAGCATCTCATTACAGATACTTCCCAGGGGCGGGGGGGGCTCCAGTACATGCATTCCACGTCCGTGATCCGTCAGGATCACGGAACGTGGGAATGCAGCCTTAGTCCCCCGGCTGATGTGCGGCTGCCCGGGGTGTCCCGTCCTGTCCCCGGCAGCGCGCGCATCAGAGAGCTCCCCGTGCGCCGGAAGTCACAGGCACAGGCGCACGGGGAGCTCTGTGATGCGCGCGCTGCCGGGGACAGGACGGGACACCCCGGGCAGCCGCACATCAGCCGGGACCAGACCAGAGAGGCTCGACGGGGGAACGGAGGGCAGGTGAGTTGTGTGCTGTTTTTTGTTTTTGTTTTATCTGCTGTGCAGGGGGGGGGGGGGGAGAGGGGGACCATCTATAAGGTAGGGGGGGGGGGAAGGGGGCCATCTATAAGGGAGGGGGGAAAGAGGGGGACGATCTATAAGGGTGGGGGGAAAGAGGGGGACGATCTATAAGGGGGGGGGGGGACCATCTATAAGGGAGGGGGAGAGGGAAGAGGGGGACCATCTATAGGGGGGGGCCATCTATAAGGGAGGGGGGAAAGAGGGGGACCATCTATAAGGGGGGGGGCCATCTATAAGGGAGGGGGGAAAGAGGGGGACCATCTATAAGGGGGGGACCATCTATAAGGGAGGGGCGGGAGGGGGACCGTCTATGAGGGGGGGGAAGAGGGGGACCATGTATAAGGGGGAGAGGGGGACCATCTATAAGGGAGGGGGAAAGAGGGGGACCATCTATAAGGGGGCATCTATAAGGGAGGGGGGAGAGGGGGACCATGTATAAGGGGGAGAGGGGGACCATCTATAAGGGAGAGGGGACCATCTATAAGGGAGGGGGAGAGAGGGAAGAGGGGGACCATCTATAAGGGGGGGGGAAGAGGGGGACCATCTATAAGGGGGGGGAGAGGGGGACCATCTATAAGGGGGGGAGAGAGGGAAGAGGGGGACCAACTATAAGGGGGGGGGAAGAGGGGGACCATCTATAAGGGGGGAAGAGGGGGACCATCTATCAGGGAGGGGAAAGAGGGGGACCATCTATAAGGGAGGGGGGAGAGGGGGACCATCTATAAGGGAGGGGGGAGAGGGGGACCATCTATAAGGGGGGGAGAGGGGGACCATCTATAAGGGAGAGGGGACCATCTATAAGGGGGGGAAGAGGGGGACCATCTATAAGGGGGGAAGAGGGGGACCATCTATAAGGGGGGAAGAGGGGGACCATCTCCTAAAAGATCAGCACCCTCCTCTCCTGACATCCTCTGTGCTGCTGGGACTTCTCCTATAGGATTAGCACCCTCCTCTCCTGACATCCTCTGTGCTGCTGGGACCTCTCCTATAGGATTAGCACCCTCCTCTCCTGACATCCTCTGTGCTGCTGGGACCTCTCCTATAGGATTAGCCCCCTCCTCTCGTGACATCCTCTGTGCTGCTGGGACCTCTCCTATAAAGTCAGCCTCCTCCTCTCCTGACATCCTCTGTGCAGCAAGGGACCAAACATTATGTTTATTGGGGACAGCAGTGGGGGGGGGGGGGGGGGGGGGGGGGGGCAGTAGTGGATTATAATGTGGGCGGATTGACGGGGGGGGGGGGGGGCGTCATTCTATAGTTCGCCTCGGGCAGCAGAGAGGCTAGAATCACCCCTGGTCACTATGTACATACATTACTTATCCTGTGCTGATCCTGAGTTACATCCTGTAATTCTTTTATTAGAAAAATAGAAAAATTAACAAATACATAAACCAAAATCAGGCATATTCAGCCATAACAAAAACAAATACAATACTAAACTTGTCTTGTCATGAAAAAAAAACCATCCAGTGTTTCAAAATTGTGAAATAAACAAAATAATCGCACACACCTGCCTCACATGGCCAGTCCAGCTTTATGTTTAAAGATAGCAAAAAAAAAACAAAACTTCATAGCACACAGATTAAAGGCCGCATAGGGCCAAATGCCATATAGGCCATGAAATAGCTGAACTTAAAGTTGTCCCAGCTGGGATATAACCAAAGAAAAATAACACACATACCTTAGCCTGCTCACCCCTATTCCCACCAACAACCCTCTTACACACACATGCACACCAACGTGTTTCACCCCCGAACCCACCACCACCACCAAACACACAGCCCCCCAACCCCATACACACACACTAAATAACTTTAGATATAAATCTAATCACCTAACTAAAACTAACCTAAGAAAACAAGATAGCATTAAAAAAAAAAAAAAAAAAAAAAAAAAAAATCAGTACTACTACCTTTGTCATCATCATTAATAGAAATAATAAGAGATAAAAACCTCCCAAATCAACTGAAGAACAACAGGTCCGGCTGCCTTATAACTTAGAATCAAAGAGAAAGCAAAGCAAAATTGATGCAAATAATAATAACAATGTAATAACTATGTGAAATAATAGCCTGTCTATCACACTACCTACACGCCCCAACACCCTCACCCCAAATCTAGACATAAGCCTAGGTCAGTATGTTCACTCCTGTCCCTCATTGACCCATGTCAGAACCATCAAGTAACCGTCCTGTGCATGAGCCTCAAGTTGTTGGAGTCCGCAGAGTTAGTCCGGATATAGCTGCGGCTCCATCGGCTCACGCCAGGAAAACACACAATCCAAACCCCCATCACCCACCCAACCTATTCTATACCCCAGAATGTATCACATTTTCCACCAAACTACCTAAACATATAGTGTAACACAACACATAACAATATGACCCAAGTTCGGTGGCCTGTAAGCCCTTTACCATTTATAACCTGATAGAAAACCAAAACAAAAAGCTAACGTGTCATGCGCAGCCCCCCACCGGGATCGGAGGATGGCAGACCGGGTACCATAATAATTTATAACCTATCCCTGACTATTCTCCCTACCCTCTCCCTAATACTATCCCTAAATATTAATCTAACCCTCACATTCTCCCTACTGCTGTCCCTATCTACACTGTCTCTAACCAGAATTATGGTCCCTCACCCAGTGGGCTCAGTACCTAGGGCACAGCAAAGGAAAAACCTCTCCACAGGAGAGAAGCCCTACTTGTACCCAGCCTGCCATACTCCAAAGACCTGATCTTCCCAAGGTCACCAGTGATGTTCCTACAAACCTCCACCTCGGAGAGGACTCTACGCTGTGTAGATACTAGACACCGTGCGTTCCACGTGTGGTACCTAACCACTAAGCTGACTAGAAATAACGTGCATCGATCTCGGCCACCCAGGTTCCTGAATGCCCCATAAGCCCACTCCGGATAGGTGAGACTGACCAACTGACTCCAACCCATGGAGGCGCCCACCCTGGTGTAAACCCCTATATTGAAGGGACAATGAAGCAGGAAATGATCCATACTCTCCAGCGTATTTCCACACTCCTCTCGGGGACACCCCCGATCATCGGAGCTCCTGCACTTCAAGTTGTCCCTTACATATAGCTTCCCCTGGAAGCAGCGCCAGGCCAAATCCCAAAACTTCTGAGGGATCCGTTTCGAGTTTAAAAGACTAACCCCAACCTCTAGATCCCGACCTGGGCAATCCCTGAGCGCCAAGGGCTTCTGGAAATGGGTCAACAGAACCCTTTGGTCAAGGAATTTCCTCGACTGAGTCCTGATCTCCCACATTCCCAGACCCCACCGACGTATCATCTTCAGAGTCGGGGTAGCGTAAGCCGGAAGATACCCATGGGGTGTACGAAGGTCCTTCACTCGCCCTCCTGTCTCCCATTCCTGGAAGAAAGGCTGAAACCATTCCCTGCAGGAGAGTACCCACGGAGGAGCCCTCTCTTTCCAGAGGTTTGCGATGTTAGCTTTCAAGAAGGTGTTCACTAAGAACACCACAGGGTTCACCATAGACAAACCCCCTAGTCTCCTCGTGCGGTACGTAACCTCTCTCTTGACCAGGTTCAGCCTATTCCCCCATAACAGCTGGAAGAACAGGCTGTAGATCCTAGTATAGGAAGCCTCTGGCAAGATACATACACTGCCCAGGTAGATGAACAAAGGGAGCAGGTACGATTTGATCAGGTGTACCCTTTCCCTGAGGGTCAAAGACCAACCCTTCCACTGGTCCACCCTCTGAGCGGCATTCTGGAGCCTACCATCCCAGTTTTTAGTGGGGTAATCACCCTGGCCGAATGTAATGCCTAGGATTTTTGCTGATTCTTGGGGCCCTGGAAGGGTGCCCGGGAGATCAAACTCGGGATCTCCCCCTCCCAGCCAGAGACTTTCACACTTATCCGGGTTGATGCTGGACCCAGATGCCTCTGAGTAGCGGTCCACCTCCGACATCACCATATCGACCTCCTCTCTCGAGGACACGAAGATAGTGACATCATCAGCGTACGCTACCACTCTCAGGGTGGCTTCTGGCTCCTCCAGGCTCATCCTGACCCCTGCCAATGGTCCACAACCAACCCTCCTAAGGAAAGGGTCGATCGCGAACACATACAACAGTGGGCTCAAAGGACAGCCCTGGCGAACACCAGACCCAATCTCAAAAGAGCGGCCAGACCAACCGTTCACCAGCGGGAAACTCTCTGCCCCTGCATACAAGATCTTAAGCCAATTGACAAAAGTATCTGGTAGGCCATATCTCAGAAGGACAGACCAGAGGTACTCGTGGTTCACCCGATCAAATGCTTTGGCCTGATCCAGGGACAGCAAGTACCCCTTCCAAAGACCCGCACTACTCCACTCCACTGCCTCCCTGACACTAAGGACAGCACTTAAGGTGCTTCGGCCTGGAACAGAGCAGTGCTGAGCCCCCGAAAGGAGCCGGGGTGCAAACTTCACCAGCCGATTAAACAGTATCTTAGCCAGAATCTTCCTGTCCGCATTGAGAAGAGCTATGGGCCTCCAATTCTCAATGCGGCTAGAATCTTTACCCTTTGACAGAAGAATCAGGGCTGACCTCCTCATTGACCTCGGCAGAGTGCCCGAGGAAAGACACTCATTAAAGACCTCGGTCAAGAGGGGAACCAAGAGGTCCCTGAAGGTCTTATACCACTCAGATGTTAAGCCATCTGGACCTGGCGACTTCTTCAGGGCAAGCCCTTCAATCGCCAGTCTAACTTCCTCTTCCCTGATCTCTTCTGCCAAAACATCAAGAGAGGGGTCTACCCCTGGCTCAGGAATGGTTTCAGCCAGGAAACCCGACATCACATCCCGATCTAGATCCTTCCTCCCCAAGAGGTGTGAGTAAAAGGATCTGACGACCTCCAGGATCCCTGATCTGGACCGGTTCAGAGATCCCGTACTATCAACCAGTCCAGTCACGATCTTACTACTCACTGACATCTTACAGTTTCTGTAGGGGTCGGGCGAGCGGTACCTCCCGAAATCCCTCTCAAAAACTAAAGATGCGTGCCTATCATACTGACACCTCATGAGCAAGGCTTTCACTCTGGAGATCTCCTCTCTACTACCTCCAGTCGAGACGAGATGCTCGAGTTTCCTCCTCAGGCCCTGATATACACGATACCTATTCAGGGACCTGAGGCTCGAGAGCTGGCGGAAGAACCTCGCAACCCGCTTCTTGAATATCTCCCACCACTCTGACTTACTACTACATAGGCCCAGTAGAGGTACCTGACTCTGAAGAAAATCCTCAAAGGATTGTCTGACCTCTGCTTCTTCCAGGAGGGACGAATTCAGCCTCCAGTAGCCTCTACCCATCCGGGGGGTCTCTGAAACATTCAGGGAAAACAAAATTAGACAGTGGTCGGAGAACTCCACCTCAACCACGGACACTGCGGAAGAGACGGCTTCCTCCTTTAAATAAAACCTGTCTAATCTAGACCTGCAGCTACCTCGATGATAGGTGAAACCCGCGTGGCCCGAGGGGGTCCGGATGTGGGCATCCTCTAGGCGAGCTTCCCTAACTATACTAATCAGGGCCATGCTATCATAAGCCAGCTTGTCTTTGGCGCCTCTCCTGTCCTGAGACCTCGTGATAGTATTGAAGTCTCCACCAAAGATCACCTGCCGACTCGTAAAAAGAAAGGGCTTAATCCTCATAAAAAGGCTTTTACGGTCCCACTTAGTCTGTGGGGCATAGATGTTAATGAGCCGGAGCTCTTGCCCCTTCATGAGGACATCCAAGATCAGGCACCTCCCCATTTCTAACTCAATAACCCGTCTGCATTCTACAGGAGCGGTAAAAAGGACCGCCACCCCACTATACGGCTCAGCCGCAAGAGACCAGTGTGAAGGCCCATGCCTCCACTCTCTCTTGGCTTTTATTAGAGAGGCTAGATCTGTCAACCTGGTCTCCTGCAAAAACAAAATGTCGGCGTTAATACGACCGAGAAAATCAAAGGCTGCAAATCTAGCCGTATCAGACTTAATGCTGGCACAGTTAATGGATGCCAGAGTCAATGGGGTGAGTGCCGCCATCATGGGTGATCGAGTTAGACGGCCAACTTAACATTTTACTTTTTCTCTTTCTTTTTCTTCCCTTCCTCATATTCTGAAGAGGAAGACTTCCTTTCTTTACACCTTTTTTTAGAAGTAGACAAATCCATATCATACTCATCTCCACCTGACTCCAGGTTTGCCCCACCCTCTGAAGTACATGGTTCAGCAGGACGAGGCTCGGTGCCCCCTGGAGGCTTCTTTGCCCGTGATACTTCACCCTCGGTCTCCCTCTCCGAAGAGGAGGGAGAGATGTTTTCAAGGGATTGGTATCGCTTTGACAGGTCAACCAGAGGGGGGTTGGTCGGGCTTCCTTTTGGTACCTGGCCCACAACTCGAGAAGAGGAGGACTTTACCCTCCCACTCCTTCTTCTCCGGTTGCCCTTTCTACGTTTTTTTTCTTGCCACCTTTCTTCTTCCTCACCAAAACTTTCATATTGGGAAGATTCTGAAGAAGTGGCTACTTCGCCTTCCTCTCTACGAAGCCTCACAACCTCTTCATTCAACTCATCCTCCCCCACGGCCTCAGCCACATCAGAGCCTGCCTCAGGAGCAGGACCAGGTGCTATTCCTACCACCTGGGAATCCTCCAGTTCCCTACTCCTTCGGCGTTTCTTCCTCCCGCCTAAGCTTGGAGGGGCTCTTTCCTTTGTTCTTTTCTTTCCTCACTGGCCCTGTTGCCCCTTCACCTCTGCTTGTACCCTCCCCAGCCAAGGCAACCTTATGGCTCTCCCTAGCTGGAGCGGCCGCTGCATTGGCAAAGGAGCGGGGACAACGGCTGAATGGGTGACCAAGGTCACCACACAGGTTACACCTAATCCGCCCACAGGATGCGGCTAGATGATCTGTCCCCCCACACAGTGCACACACCTGTTTGGTGCAATTTGCACTAAAATGTGTGGGGTCACCGCACCTGTGGCAAACCTTAGGCTGTCCCTGGTAAAAGATCTGGATGCGATCGCGTCCGAGGAAGGCAGCAGATGGTATGTGGGCAACCGTATTACCTGTACGCCTTAGTTTGACAGAAAACGTCCAGGCCCCAGACCAGATACCATGTTCATCAAAATTCTTTTTGGGCATGTCTGTCACATCCCCAAAGCGACCAAGCCAGGTCATGATATCATAGCAAGAAAGCGATTTGTTACGGGTTAGAACTGTCACTTTTTTGACCGCACTCTGACGGGATATTGCCTTTACGGCAAAACCCCGCCAGCCAGGCGCGTCTTTCACCAGCTCATAATTTGACCAGAAGAGTTCTAGACCCTCTGGCCGTATGAAACTGATGTCAAACTCAGACAGGCCGTAGGGGTGGATCAGGGCATAGATGTCGCTTGCCCTGAAATCCATCTGAAAGAGAAGCTCCACAACTTTTGCCCGCGATGGGCACGCATCACTGCCTCTCCATATCAGACGGACCACATTCCTACGACCATTGTCCTGCCCGGGTGTCGGAAGGGACCAGACCACCTCCCCATTGTTCTCTCGGAAGGCTCCCAGACCATGTCTCTCTATCCAGAAAGACAAGTCGACCTCCCTCCCCTCTACCTGGATTGACCTGTCACCCTTCCGTAATGCCTCCAGGAGGCGTCGTTGCAAGTCACCAACCCCTGAGTCAGCTGGAGATGAGGATCGCCCTGGTCCCCCAGCAGCAATGCTAGCATAGCTCCTTGGCGGAGCAGCCACCACTGGGGGGGCAGCCGGACCACCACCCGCCCTTTGCTCAACATTACAAATACCATCAACAGGTTGTACAGACTGAACAGCATTAACCCCTTCTGAGCTGGACTGGCCTATACCAAATTTCAACAAGGCAGGTTTTATCACATGAGACCTTTTTACCCTAGCGCCAGCATCATTGGTATCATTGGGCACAGGTGAATTTTTTGGCGCAGCTAGACCTTTAGGAGCCTGCGATGAATCCACCCTACTTTTTGCATTGCCCTCAACCTCAGCTTCTATTGCGCATATGGCCTCCATCATTACAGTATTAATTGCATCACCAACATCAGTTCTCATATCTGTTGTTATACTGTCCACATGGCTGGATCCCTTCATTTGTGCCGGTGTTTCCTGGCATAGAGGACGTCTTGCTCTACCACCGGAAGCTACATCACCAAGCCCAGCAGGGCGAGCAAGGTGTGACGCAGCCTCCGACAGTGACAGAACCGCGACTGGAAGCGACCCCGCGTCACCTCCACTCTGCACCCGGACACTCCCCCCGTCCACAGGGGAGCGCCCTGCAGTGCAGACACCTGATGGACTCACGCTCACACTGTCTGGCCCCTGTCCTTCCTTACCGACACCACTCCCGCTACTGACACAAGCAGCAGTGGTATGCGCCGCCATCTTGTCCCGTACACTCTCCCCTCCTCGCTGGCCCCGTTCCACATCAGAAACGGGGACTGGCAGTACTGAGGGGGTAGCAGCCTGGACTGACCTTTCAGCCGACCCAGACTGCTGGAATGAAGTAAAGACAAAGCTTACTTGCTCTTTTTTCTTCTTTTGGGGCTTCCCCTTTTTCTCTTTCACAGGAACATCCTCTCCAAGGTCATCACCAAAGGTCAAATGCTGCATCCTCACAGGGGATTCCTGCATCTCTATGGCCTTTAACAGTCCACCACCATAACCATCACCACCATCATCCTCATCATCATCATCATCATCATCAGTCACTGGTAGTGCTACTTGTGCTGCTTGTATAATGTCACTTTCCTGGGTGGTTTGGGCATTTTGGGGTGCACTTTGGGTGACATCTGGGGGATCTATCATCGCCGCACACCCCTCTTTAACACTCTCCACCACTTCTTTAGCCTCCACAGCCTCCATAGCCTCCAACTCCTCTTCATCACTACAACTCTCCCCATCCGCAGAACTATCACCCCCATCTTTTGCTCTGCTCTCAGTAGGGGATTTCATTTTAGCAAAGCGATCATCGTTCAGCAGTTTCTCCCGGAAGAGATCACTCCCCTCCAGGATAGCCATTCTCTCCAACTCAATCGCTGCTATTTCAGATTTTAGAGTTTTTACCTTGGCTGAGATCTCTGGCTTCTTCTTCTTGGAGGTCGTATCAGCCTGGAACTTGGCAAATTTCAGGTCTTCACGTAGAACCTTGAGTTGCTTCCCAAGGCGCTCATAATCCGCAAATTTTGCAGTAATCCTTGAGCAGTATGTAGCTGCAGACTCCTTGGGTCCTCGCTCACCCCACAGCTCAGCTGGCTGGCTCCTGGATGCTGCTGGAGCCATCTTGCCTCCTGCCTTGCTTGTGGCCTTTTTCCCACTTTGAGCCTTGCGGCTCTCTGCCATCACTGGGGGAGCTGGGGACACATCACTGCGGACCCTGCTGGATCTCCTCACACCACTTGGAGGAGCGCTGGCCGGTAGTTTTTTCTGTCCACCCCCCGCCGGCCTGGTTCGGGAAGTGGAAGCCCGGGACTCCCGGGGCTCCATGCTGAAAGCCCTGCCCAGGAGACTGCCACCCTCCTGGGAAAGGCAGATGGAAATTCAGCCTCTCTCTTGCTGGAAGTCTGGAGGTATCAGGAGCTCAAACACACACACAGAAACACCTGGTGACCACACCCTCCAATCCACCAGTCTACTCCAGAGCTGCACTCACTATTTTGCTGGTAGGGTCACTGTGTACATACATTACATTACTGATCCTGTACTGATCCTGAGTTACATCCTGTATTATACTCAAGAGCTGCACTCACTATTCTGCTAATGGGGTCGCTGTGTATATACATTACATTACTTATCCTGTACTGATTCTGAGTTACATCCTGTATTATAGTCCAGAGCAGCACTCACTATTCTGCTGCTGGGGTCACTGTGTACATAAATTACATTACTGATCCTGTACTAATCCTGAGTTACATCCTGTATACAAAAATTATTCCTGCTGGCTATGGTTTTCAGGCTGACACAATGCTCTCTGCTGTCCTCTCTGGCCAAGACAGGAACTCTCTCTCTCGGTTTTCTATGAATCCCCATAGAAAACCTCTCCTGCACTGGACAGTTCCTGTCTCGGCCAGAGATGTCAGCAGAGAGCACTGTGTCAGTTTGAAAATAAATCATTTCCTGCAGGACATACAGCAGCTAATAAGTATGAGAAGACTTGAGATTTTTTGATAGAGGTAAATTACAAATTTTTATAACTTTCTGACATCAATTGATATGAAAGAAAAAGATTTTTGCTGGACAACCCCTTTAAGAAAATACTGGAACTTCAGTATAGAATCATCTAAGCGAGTCCTGCTGAATACTTGTATCGAATGCTTGAGATCTTGGAGAAAAACTGAAATACAGCTACAGACTGTATAGTTTGAGATGACGCTAACACTTAAGAAGAATCCTTAAAATAGGAATAGACAAAAGGAAAAAGGAATTTAGGCAGAAGGAAAGAGATGCAGAGGGTCAGGTATTAGAGAAGGAAGAAGAGTACCCCCAAGTGATATGATTCACTCAATGAGACCCCAAGGACTAAGATCCCACTGCAGCCATAGGCTCTGTCAGCAGCTCCTTCCCAGATCAGATCCCTCAATAACAATGTGACTGACCTGTATGTCCCAGTTATTATGCTTCCTTCTCAAATATTAGTGTCCCCTGTAGCCATTAGTAATGGCCCTCCCCCAGTAATAGTGTCACCTGTAGCCATTAGTAATGCCCCTTCCCCAGTAATATGGACCCCTGTAGCCATTAGTAATGCCCCTTCCCCAGTAACAGTGCCCCCTGTAGCCATTAGTAATGCCCCTTCCCCAGTAACAGTGCCCCCTGTAGCCATTAGTAATGCCCCTTCCCCAGTAATAGTGCCCTCTGTAGCCATTAGTAATGCCCCTTCCCCAGTAACAGTGCCCCCTGTAGCCATTAGTAATGCCCCTTCCCCAGTAATATGGAGCCCTGTAGCCATTAGTAATGCCCCTTCCCCAGTAATATGGAGCCCTGTAGCCAGGTATAATGCCCCCATTCCCAGTAATAGTGTCACCAGTAGTCAGCAATAATGACCCTGTAACAAGTAATAAAACTCTCTTGCAGCCAGTAACAATACTCCATAATCCATTATGATGACCACATTCCCCTATAATAACATCCCCTTTGCCAATAATAAAATAATAAGGCCCCTGTAGCTAGATATGCCGCCTGCAGCCAGATTCAGTGGTCCCTGTAGACAGATAGGCCCCCTATAGCCAGTGGTAATGCCTCAGTAGCTAGATACAATGCTCACTACAGCCAGATACAACACCCCATATAACCAGATATGCCTCCTATGACCAGATGCAATGTCCCCTGCAGTCAGATACAGTATGCCCTTTAAAAACACATACAATGCCCCCTGTAGCCAGCAATGCCCCATGTAATCCAAAACAATGCCTTGCAAACAGAAAGAAAGTTACACTTACTTCCAACCAATTTAACACTGTGCCTCCTGCAGCCAGATACAATACCTCTATAACCAGATACAATACCCCTATAACCAGATACAATACCTCTATAACCAGATACAATACCTCTATACACAGATACAATACCCCTATAACCAGATACAATACTCCTATAACAAGATACAATGCCCGTATAACCAAATACAATGCCTCTATAACCAGATACAATGCCCTTATAACCAGATACAATACCCCTACAACCAGATACAATGCCCCTATAACAAGATACAATACCCCTATAACCAGATACAATGCCCCTATAACCAGATACAATGCCCCTATAACCAGATACAATGCCCTTATAACCAGATACAATACCCCTATAACAGATACAATACCCCTATAACCAGATACAATGCCCCTATAACCAGATACAATACCCCTATGACCATATACAATACCCCTATGACTAGATACAATACCCATATAACCAGATAGAATACCCCTATAACCAGATACAATGCTCCTATAACCAGATACAATGCTCCTATAACCAGATACAATGCCCCTATAACCAGATACAATACCCCTATAACCAGATACAATGCCCCTATAACCAGATACAATACCTCTATAACCAGATACAATACCCCTATAACCAGATACAATACCCCTATAACCAGATACAATACCCCTATAACTAGATACAATGCCCCTATAACCAGATACAATATCCCTTGTTACTAGATATACTACCTGGATCAAATTCCATGTCTGCTATAGCCAGATACAATGTGCCCCTATAACCAGTTAGAATGACCCTTACCACTAGATACGCCCCCCATAACAAAACACAATGGGGGACATTTATTAAGTCCGGCGTTTTTTATAAATGTCTGACTTATAAATGTCCCCGCATCTCCGGCGCTACGGAGATTTATGTAGAGGTGGACCGCCTCCCGTGCGCGTCGGTGCGCACAGCCGAAAACTTACGCCACCTGAAAGGTGAAGTAGGTTTTCGGCGTATCTTTTAGTGTTAAAAATGATAAACCACGCCCCCAGTTCTGCCCCCTCCACACCCCCTGCCCGCCCCCCGGCGTACCCGGTGGAAAGGGGCGATTTGCGAATATTTTAATCGCAAGTGGCCTTTTTGCGAATAAAATATTCGCAAATCGCCCATTTCCACCGAAAAATACGCATTTTTGTAATGATACACGTCGCCCAATGTCTCCTTTAACCATATACATTATGGCCCCTTTACCCAGATACAGTGGCCCCTGAGGCCAGAAACAATGCCCCTATAACCAGATACAATACCCCTATAACCAGATACAATACCCCTATAACCAGATACAATGCCCCTATAACCAGTTAGAATGACCATTACCACTAGATACGCCCCCCATAACAAAACACAATGTCTCCTTTAACCATATACATTATGGCCCCTATACCCAGATACAGTGGCCCCTGAAGCCAGAAACAATGCCCTATGTAGCTAGAGAGGCTCTCTGTCGCCATATACAGTAACAATGGTAGTTAGCTATGCCCCCTGTAACCAGATGCAATGCCCCATATTGTCACAGGCTGAAGTGTATTGAGTGTAGGAGACTGGACTTCTCCATACACATATTTGTTATAATGGCCGCCTATGGCAAACTGTGCACAATAGTCAAGATGAACATAAACACTAAACCCCAAAAGAGACCTGAACCCTACACAGGCACAGCAGGCGGGAAAGAAGCGGAAGATATGTAATAATAATCACTTATTACCCTTATATAAAACTATGAATAAAATAGTAATTATATGGGAAAAACTATTCTTATAGGAAGGAACTGGAACCTTTTATCAAATGTATTTTTTTTTATTTTTTGAGCAACATTATCAAATATCAGTATAAATCATAAGAAAATACTACAGCCGAGCGCATAGACCAAGATTTTATTCACTCTAATTCCTGCCAATGGTCGACTGTTCATTGTATGGTTAGTACAAGTGTTTGTATCAAGATGTTTAAATAAAGATTATTGAAAATCATGATGTCATTTGTTTACAAACTGGACCCTTCAGAGCTTTATTAGTAGTTGGAGTGTAAGTATGCATATCCATTGGCTCCTGGTATGTTTTGTTATTTTCTATTTTTAATCAGTTTTCTCCATGTAATCTTTTATTTTCTCACACACATAGGCGATTTGTGAAAGATTGACGACAGGAGAAGACTTATAGTCATGGAGGAAGAGCTGAACATCATCTACAGCGAGGAGGACCAGTTCGTGGAGGATACGGACTTTCCCGTCGTCTACGAGGAACATGTGAGTGAGAATTCCCCATCCAGTATAGCAGGGTATAGCAGATAGGATACACTGTGGGATGTTTGTATAGAGATGGGGTTGAGTACATAGTGGGGTGTCCTGTCCAGGAGTATCTGTACCTGTAGATACTCCTCCCTGATCACATGATCACATAGGTGCCCCCCCCCCCATAGGAGACAGTGGTGATGGGAGGAGATGTGTAGAATGGGGAGCTATAAATACCTTACACCCTGTTACTTATTCCCCATGTTCAGCCATTTCCAACTGCCATTTTGCCATGTTCCATGCAGGGGGCGGGGCTTAGTTGGGCCATGATAACTGCTGGGTGGTGGCTGTGGTCTATGGCCGGGCTCATGCACTGTGTGTGTTATGTGATCTCCAGCACCTCTGCGGACATAGGAAGGAATATACTCCTATAAGGTAGAGGGAGAAATCACATAGCACACATAAGCCATGGGCCTGGCCTAAGACTTTATCCAGATGTGCAGTAATATGTGACAATGCTATCACTGGATCAGGGCCTACAGTGTGATCTCTAAGGTCAAATAATAAAAAATAATTATAATATATATGGTACAGTATGGGATTTGTAGTTCTGCAACCTGAAACTCTCCTGGTTGCATAACTACAAGCCCCATCCTCATGTTGTGGTGATGGTACAAGATGGGAGTTGTAATTATGCAACCAGGAATGCTCTAGGTTGTAGAACTACAACTCCCATGATCATGGTGTGGGGACAACACTTTATGGAAGTTGTAGTTTTCCAACTTGGAGTTCTCCTGGTTGCATAACTACAAGCCCCATCCTCATGTTGTGGTGACAGTACAAGATAAGAGTTGTAGTTCTGCAATCTGGAGCTCTCCAAGTTGCATCACTACAACTCCCGTCATGTAATGTCACCAAGGCATAATGGGAGTTGTACACAGCTGCTCCTGTGTTATTTTGGTGAGCAACTTGCTATGTGTACTGGTGCACTGGAGTGTTGTTGTGTTTCCCTGCTGTTTCTCTAAATAAAGAATTTAACAGCTGGAGAGTCACAGAGGGGGTGGCGGGGAAGCCTGCAGTGATATCCTCCCCCCCCATTACACAGCCACTGAGATGCTGACATACAAGAGGGGTGCCGCTGGACATTGTCCCTCTACAAGCTCTACAGGCAGACAGGGATGCCTGGAGTGTAATCCCCCATCATACAGCATCGCTGACATGTCGCTCGGGTTTGTCAAGGGGGAGGTGCCCTATGGATGAACGGGGCCACCGCTGCTCTTGCACAATGTTCTGGGGATGGCCTATGGAAGGGAAGGCACAACGACTGCTGTACATTGTCCTGGCAATACGGGCAGATGGGGAAGCCAGTAGTGGAATCCTCTCCCCACCACTCGCACGGCAGCATCTCCTCCGCATTGTAATGGGTGGGGGGGGGGGGGGGATTCCACGACAGGCTTCCCCGTCTGCTTGTAGAGCCGGGACGTTGTCAAGCAGCACAGCTATGGACCCCCGCAGTGCACAGCAGCCCGGCCATCCTCCATAGCGGCCGAGCTGTGAGCGCTGAGTAACTGTGCCGGTCACTCTCTGTGTGTGAGGCAGCATGGAGCTCCGGATTTGCCGCAAATGGAGGAGAGCACTGGAGGAGAGCGCGCTGTAACAAACCCGGCATGGTACAACTATTTATTGATATGTAATTACAAAAATGACCATGTCAGCAGGGTTCTGTGTATTGTCTGCTAGATACGTTCTAAGAATAAATTTTATTTTTTGCATGATGACTGGAGTACTCCTTTAAATAAAAAATAAATAAACATATATATATATATACAGTGTCGGACTGGGGTACCTGGGGCCCACCAGAGGAAATGATCCTTGGGGCCCACCAATAAAGAACCAGTGAGACAGGACATGCTGACCCGACCCTTTCCTTGATTCATCAGTATCTGTGACAACTTCCTAATGAATAACATGTTTTCAGTCGAACTAGAACTCTCAGAATACCCTACACTAAATCTCTCAGGGTATAATGAGAGTTGTAGTTTCTGAGAGGATGACCCTTTAAAAATAATTGCTATGTAGAGGATCCTGAAGGTCCAGCGATAAATCTCTACAGCGCCAGTTGTTATCATAGGATTGTCTATTCACTGTACTACAAACATATTCTAAAAGCTGTAGACTGTCAGTAAATGTTGGGAGTTGTAGTGTCTCCAGCTGTTATAGTTGGAGGATCTTAGGTGTATTGTACACTGGATGCTGTATGGGAGATTCGAATACATAGCCCCTCTGTGCAGCATCCCCCAAAATATAGCCCCTCTGTGCAGCATCCCCCAATACATAGCCCCCCTCTGTGCAGCATCCCCCAATACATAGCCCCCTCTGTGCAGCATCCCCCAATACATAGCCCCTCTGTGCAGCGTCCCCCAATACATAACCCCTCTGTGCAGCATCCCCCAATACATAGCCCCTCTGTGCAGCATCCCCCAATACATAGCCCCCTCTGTGCAGCATCCCCCAATACATAGCCCCCTCTGTGCAGCATCCCCCAAAATATAGCCACACTGTGCAGCATCCCCCACAATACATAGCCCCTCTGTGCAGCATCCCCCACAATACATAGCCCCTCTGTGCAGCATCCCCCACAATACATAGCCCCTCTGTGCAGCATCCCCCAATACATAACCCCTCTGTGCAGCATCCTCCAATACATAGCCCCCCTCTGTGCAGCATCCTCAAATACATAACCCCTCTGTGCAGCATCCCCCAATACATAGCCCCCCTCTGTGCAGCATCCTCTAATGCATAGCCCCCTCTGAGCAGCATCCCCCCAATACATAGCCCCCTCTGTGCAGCATCCCCCAATACATAGCCCCTCTGTGCAGCATCCCCCAATACATAGCCCCTCTGTGCAGCATCCTCCAATACATAGGCCCCCCTCTGTGCAGCATCCCCCAATACATAACCCCTCTGTGCAGCATCCCCCAATACATAGCCCCCTCTGTGCAGCATCCCCCCACAATACATAGCCCCTCTGTGCAGCATCCCCCAATACATAGCCCCTCTGTGCAGCATCCCCCAATACATAGCCCCTCTGTGCAGCATCCCCCAATACATAACCCCCTCTGTGCAGCATCCCCCAATACATAGCCCCTCTGTGCTGCAGCCCCCAATACATAACCGCCTCTGTGCAGCATCCCCCAAAATATAGCCCCTCTGTGCAGCATCCCCCCCAATACATAGCCCCTCTGTGCAGCATCCTCCAAAATAAAGCCCCTCTGTGCAGCATCCCCCACAATACATAGCCCCTCTGTGCAGCATCCCCCACAATACATAGCCCCTCTGTGCAGCATCCCCCAATACATAGCCCCTCTGTGCAGCATCCCCCAAAATATAGCCCCTCTGTGCAGCATCCCCCACAATACATAGCTCCCTCTGTGCAGCATCCCCCCCAATACATAACCCCTCTGTGCAGCATCCCCCCCAATGCATAGCCCCTCTGTGCAGCATCCCCCAAAATATAGCCCCTCTGTGCAGCATCCCCCACAATACATAGCTCCCTCTGTGAAGCATCCCCCAAAATATAGCCACACTGTGCAGCATCCCCCACAATACATAGCCCCTCTGTGCAGCATCCCCCAATACATAGCCCCTCTGTGCAGCATCCCCCTAAATATAGCCACACTGTGCAGCATCCCCCACAATACATAGCCCCTCTGTGCAGCATCCCCCACAATACATAGCCCCTCTGTGCAGCATCCCCCACAATACATAGCCCCTCTGTGCAGCATCCCCCAATACATAACCCCTCTGTGCAGCATCCCCCAATACATAGCCCCCTCTGTGCAGCACCCCCCCAATACATAGCCCCTCTGTGCAGCATCCTCCCAATACATAACCCCTCTGTGCAGCATCCCCCACAATACATAGGCCCCCCTCTGTGCAGCATCCTCCAATACATAACCCATCTGTGCAGCATCCCCCAATACATAGCCCCCCTCTGTGCAGCATCCTCCAATACATAGCCCCTCTGTGCAGCATCCTCTAATACATAACCCCTCTGTGCAGCATCCCCCCAATACATAGCCCCCTCTGTGCAGCATCCCCCCAATACATAGCCCCTCTGTGCAGCATCCCCCAATACATAACCCCTCTGTGCAGCATCCCCCCAATACATAGCCCCCTCTGTGCAGCATCCCCCAATACATAACCCCCTCTGTGCAGCATCCCCCAATACATAGCCCCTCTGTGCTGCAGCCCCCAATACATAGTCCCTCTGTGCAGCATCCCCCAATACATAGCCCCTCTGTGCAGCATCCCCCAAAATATAGCCCCTCTCTGCAGCATCCCCCCCAATACATAGCTCCTCTGTGCAGCATCCTCCAAAATATAGCCCCTCTGTGCAGCATCCCCCACAATACATAGCCCCTCTGTGCAGCATCCCCCACAATACATAGCCCCTCTGTGCAGCATCCCCCACAATACATAGCCTCCTCTGTGCAGCATCCCCCAATACATAGCCCCCTCTGTGCAGCATCCGCCAATACATAGCCCCCTCTGTGCAGCATCCCCCACAATACATAGGCCCCCCTCTGTGCAGCATCCTCCAATACATAACCCCTCTGTGCAGCATCCCCCAATACATAGCCCCCCTCTGTGCAGCATTCTCCAATGCATAGCCCCCTCTGAGCAGCATCCCCCCAATACATAGCCCCCTCTGTGCAGCATCCCCCCAATACATAGCCCCTCTGTGCAGCATCCCCCACAATACATAACCCCTCTGTGCAGCATCCCCCCAATACATAGCCCCCTCTGTGCAGCATCCCCCAATACATAACCCCCTCTGTGCAGCATCCCCCAATACATAGCCCCTCTGTGCTGCATCCCCCAATACATAGCCCCTCTGTGCAGCATCCCCCCCAATACATAGCCCCTCTGTGCAGCATCCTCCAAAATATAGCCCCTCTGTGCAGCATCCCCCACAATACATAGCCCCTCTGTGCAGCATCCCCCAAAATATAGCCCCTCTGTGCAGCATCCCCCACAATACATAGCTCCCTCTGTGCAGCATCCCCCCCAATACATAGCCCCTCTGTGCAGCATCCCCCAGAATATAGCCCCTCTGTGCAGCATCCCCACAATACATAGCTCCCTCTGTGCAGCATCCCCCCCAATACATAGCCCCTCTGTGCAGCATCCCCCAGAATATAGCCCCTCTGTGCAGCATCCCCCACAATACATAGCCCCCTCTGTGCAGCATCTCCCCCAATACATAGCCTCTCTGTGCAGCATCCCCCACAATACATAGCCCACTCTGTGCAGCATCCCCCCAATACATAGCCCCTCTGTGCAGCATCCTCCAATACATAGCCCCTCTGTGCAGCATCCTCCAATACATAGCCCCCTCTGTGCAGCATCCCCTAAATACATAGCCTCCTCTGTGCAGCATCCCCCCAATACATAGCCCCCTCTGTGCAGCATCCTCCAATACATAGCCCCTCTGTGCAGCATCCCCTAAATACATAGCCTCCTCTGTGCAGCATCCCCCCAATACATAGCCCCCTCTGTGCAGCATCCCCCAATACATAGCCCCCTCTGTGCAGCATCCCCCAATATATAGCCCCTCTGTGCAGCATCCCCCAATACATAGCCCCTCTTTGCAGCATCCCCCAAAATATAGCCCCTCTGTGCAGCATCCCCCAATACATAGCCCCCTCTGTGCAGCATCCCCCCACAATACATAGCCCCTCTGTGCAGCATCCCCCAATACATAGCCCCTCTGTGCAGCATCCCCCAATACATAGCCCCCCTCTGTGCAGCATCCCCCAATCCATAGCCCCTCTGTGCAGCATCCCCCACAATACATAGCCCCTCTGTGCAGCATCCCCCCCCCCAATACATAGCCTCTCTGTGCAGCATCCCCCACAATACATAGCCTACTCTGTGCAGCATCCCCCAATACATAGCCCCCTCTGTGCAGCATCCCCCAATACATAGCCCTTCTGTGCAGCATCCCCCAAAATATAGCCCCTCTGTGCAGCATCCCCCAATACATAGCCCCTCTGTGCAGCATCCTCCCCCAATACATAGCCTCTCTGTGCAGCATCCCCCACAATACATAGCCTACTCTGTGCAGCATCCCCCAATACATAGCCCTTCTGTGCAGCATCCCCCAAAATATAGCCCCTCTGTGCAGCATCCCCCAATACATAGCCCCTCTGTGCAGCATCCCCCACAATACATAGCCCCTCTGTGCAGCATCCCCCAATACATAGCCCCTCTGTGCAGCATCCCCCAATACATAGCCCCCCTCTGTGCAGCATCCCCCAATACATAGCCTCTCTGTGCAGCATCCCCCACAATACATAGACCCCTCTGTGCAGCATCCCCCAATACATAGCCCTTCTGTGCAGCATCCCCCCCACAATACATAACCCCCTCTGTGCAGCACCCCCCCACAATACATAGCCCCCCTCTGTGCAGCATCCCCCAAAATATAGCTCCTCTGTGCAGTATCCCCCCCAATACATAGCCCCCCTCTGTGCAGCATCCCCCAATACATAGCCCCTCTGTGCAGCATCACCCAATACATAGCCCCTCTGTGCAGCATCACCCAATACATAGCCCCTCTGTGCAGCATCCCCCCAATACATAGCCCCTCTGTGCAGCATCCCCCCCAATACATAGCCCCTCTGTGCAGCATCCCCCCAATACATAGCCCCCCTCTGTGTAGCATCACCCAATACATAGCCCCTCTGTGCAGCATCCCCCACAATACATAGCCCCTCTGTGCAGCATCCCCCAATACATAGCCCCTCTGTGCGGCATCCTCCCCACAATACATAGCCCCCTCTGTGCAGCATCACCCAATACATAGCCCCTCTGTGCAGCATCCTCCCAATACATAGCCCCTCTATGCAGCATCCCCCCCACAATACATAGCCCCCTCTATGCAGCATCCCCCCCACAATACATAGCCCCTCTGTGCAGCATCCCCCCAATACATAGCCCCTCTGTGCAGCATCCCCCAATGCATAGCCCCCCTCTGTGCAGCATCCCCCCAATACATAGCCCCCCTCTGTGCAGCATCCCCCCAATACATAGCCCCCCTCTGTGCAGCATCCCCCAATACATAGCCCCTCTGTGCAGCATCCCCCAATACATAGCCCCCTCTGTGCAGCATCCCCCAATACATAGCCCCTCTGTGCAGCATCCCCCAATACATAGCCCCTCTGTGCAGCATTCCCCATGTAGAATTAAAAACAAAATAATAAAAACCTACTCACCTCTCACAGCGATCCCCAGCAGTCTCTCTCCCTCCTGGAGCTCCGGTCCCATGCAGCGTCCTGGGCTTCTTCCCTCTTCAGGCCTCCTGGCCTCCGCTCCTTGTTCCTCCGCTCCGGTGTGCGTCCAGGAAGTGATGTCACTGGGAGGAGAACGCTCTAGCAGACGTGCCTGCGCGCGGCACGTCTGCTCCTCTTGGAGGGTAATTTAAAGGGGCATAGCGGCCGCAAGTAGATCCGGCAGCCGCGGTCCCCCACAAACAGAATGTTGGGCAGGGCCCCCAGAGAGTAATACAGTGCTGCTGCGTCTGAGGCTGGGGCCTAGTCAGGTGATGACAGCAGCACTGTATTACTGTCTGGGGCCCAGCTGTCAGACAGCCAGTGTGCAGGCGGAGGGGCCCAGTCCGACCCTGTATATATATATATTAGAATGCACTCTTATTTATTATTAGGTGTAACATACATTTATTGGCAAAAAGCTGCTATACTGTAGACCCCAAACTGTAAGGGCGCCGCCTGCCTCAATGTCAAGCGGCGTTGACATGTCAATTCTTGGAGCGGAGAGCGGAGGAGAGAGTAAGCGTGTGAGCCCTCTCATAGAGTCTCTGTTTAACACTGAGGCTTCTGCCCCGGATCTTTACTGCCCCGGTCTTGCAAGCCAGATGTGGCTCTTTTGATGGCCGCGACTGCCCCTCCGCCTCACCTACTGCCTACCCGGAGGTGCTTTTCCAATCCAATCAGCACAGAGCGGGAGCGTGGGGCTGGTGCGACAGGCCGTGGCGCATGTGTTGATTGGATGCGTGCACCACGGCCCACCGCAGCGGCCCCAAGCTCCCGCTCTGAGCTGATTGGATTGAAGGAGCACGTCCGGGCACGTTGTCATAAGGAGGCCGCCCGCTGCTAGACACTTTTGGAAAGGGCAGTGCTGCAGCTGCAGCTCCTCTCCCAGCGGCCCGCGGTCTCCTGTGATCTTCCAGTGGCGGCAGTATGGTAAAGAGACACTACCTGCGCCGGATGTGTCAGGCAGCCTCTATCATAAATTATAGAGGCTGCAGGGGCAATCGACCAAAGCAGTGTCTCTGTACTATGCTTCCTGCACCAGAAGATCACAGGAGACCGCGCGCTGCCGGGAGAGGAGCTGCTGGGAACAGGTGACAGGTGAAGATTTGTTTTTGTTTTTTTTCTGGTGGGGAAGTGCGCTGGCCGGGCTGGTGTCAATAGTAGGGCACTGCACAGAGGGGAGGGTCTGGATTGGGTGACTATATGAGGCACTATTGGGGCGTATTGGCTACTATATGGGGGGTATTAGATACTATATGGGGCACCATTGGGGGGTATTGGCTACTAAATGGGGCACTATTGGTGGGTACTGGATACTATATGGGCATTATGGGGGTATTGGCTACTATATGGGGGTATTGGCTACTATATGGGGCACTATTGGGGGTATTGGATACTATATGGGGAACTATGGGGGTATTGGCTACTATATGGGGCACTATTGGGGGTATTGGATACTATATGGGGAACTATTCGGGGTATTGGATACTATATGGGGCACTAGATACTATACCAGGCGCTATGGGTGGATTAGATACTATACCAGGCACTATGGGGTATTGGCTACTATATGGGGCACTGTGGGGGATTGGCTACTATATGAGGCACTGTGGGGGGATTGGCTACTATATGGGGCACTAATGGGGGTATTGGATACTATATGGGCACTATAGGGGTATTGGATACTATATGGGCCACTATTGGGGGGATTAGATACTATACCAGGCACTATGGGGGGATTGGCTACTATATGGGGCACTGTGGGGGGATTGGCTACTATATGGGGCACTGTGGGGGGATTGGCTACTATATGGGGCACTGTGGGGGGATTGGTTACTATATGAGGTACTGTGGGGGCATTAGCTACCATAAGGGGCACTATGTGTGTGTGGGGGGGGGTCAAATGGCATAGTGTATATGTGAGGGGTAGTGTGTGGAGGAGGTCAGGTGGGGTAGTGTGTTAGTGAAGGTGGTCAGGTGGGGTAGTGTGCGTGGGGATGGTGATGGGGTTAATTGTGGGTTAACAGCAGAGGGGACATTATTACTATTTGGAGGTTACAGCAGAAGGCCTTATTACTATATGGGGACACAGCAGGGGGCATTATTACTATATGGAGGGTACAGCAGGAGGCCTTATTACTATATGGGGACTCAGTAGGGGGCATTATTACTATCCGCTTATGACGGCACTCAGAGGGCCCATGCCCCGGATGTTTTAGGACCCTAGCAACGCCCCTGTACTAAAGTATATGACGATCTCACCATATGTATACTGCTTGTAGATCAATGGTAGTCTGCTCATCCCGAATGTGCAGGGTAGGAGGATAGAGATAGTAGGGAGCACCTATGTCCCTAATAGGCCCTATGTCAGGTGCACCAAACTACCCCTGCTTGCTATGGGACCTGTCGGGGTGTAAGCACCCTAATAAAAGCGACCACTGCCCGGTCTAATTCCTCTCCAATGCCCTATGGTCACCCTATCATTTACTGTACTCCAAACTGGTTCCATCCAAAAGGAATAGTCGGGGAGATTGTTACGGCAGCTTGTAGCCGGCGCCAAGTTGTAAAAAAAATACACATAAAAAATGGCCCAAAAAGAACATCACATGTTGGCACAGTCACATGCCCTGGGTGTAGCATATGGCTCCACCCACATTAGGGCATTTTTGCCCTGACAGGTCTCTGAGCGAGCAAGGGTAGTTTGGTGCACCTGACATGGGGCCCATTAGGTACAAAGCTGCTCCCTACTATCTCCATCCTCCTACCCTGCACATTCAGGATGAGCAGACCACCATTCATCTACAAGCAGTATACATATGGGGACTGGTCTATACCATGCAGCAATACTGGAGTTTTTGTTTTTTGGATACTTTGGGGAAATCCAGCCTAAATATAGCACATGCTGCTTTGTCTTTAAGGGAACATTCACATGTACTGTGTTTGCTGCAGATTTTATACTGTGAATTTTATGTTGCAGATTTCTGCTTTGTAGATTAGGGAATAATTTATAATAATAATAATTTTTATCTATATAGCGTCAACAGATTCCGCAGCACTTTACAATTCTGGGGGTACATACATAGACAGAAATGGCAAAGTGCATCATTGTTCTTGTGGTTCGGCCATCTTTATAAATAAGGCAGTGCAAGTAAGGGTGGGTGAACCTGTCACCAGCCAATGCCTGCATGCACAGGTCTAAGTGCTTAAATTCTTGGTGTGTGTGTGTGTGTGGGGGGGGGGGGGGGGGGGGGTTGGGTTTTAGGGTAGCAGTCAAAATTAGGGAACCTGGTAAGCCTGCTTGAGCAGATGAGTTTTGAGGGCACGTTTGAAGCTTTGTGTATTGGAGGTGAGTCTGACAGTCTTGGGTAATGCATGACATGGGGAAAACTGATCTCCCTGCCGTAGCCTTGACCCTCCTGACTCACTCACAAAAGAGGGCCCCCCCCGCCCTCCAACCAACCCCTCCCTCAATGAAACACGTTACACCTGTTTCTTTGGAAAATATATGGCCACAGCAGCCAATGTTTATTAACATAAATAACAACAAACATGAACAATCGATTCAACATACCATATCAACCTAATATGTAAACTACTATTTATCCCAACACAGGAAGAAGGGGGTCCTTGAGGCTAAAAATCCTACGGGTACGAACCGGCCATCCTCCTCTTCTTATGTTCTCCGCCCCCAGCCGGTTACCTCAGGCTCAAGGGCCCTCCGTTCCTCAATGACCACTGGCCGATTCCTTCCCAACTCCACCAACTACTCCCCGGGACACCACCCAGACAGGAGCCCATACCCCTCACCATTATCCGTGAGCCACCTGTTAAAGTGGGGGTGCATTCTTATTATGTGCTCCCCCCATAATAGTAACCAACCCCAAGGACCCCCTACCCCGCCAACCCCGCTGCTATGACATACAACCCTTCCCAACCCCTGATGCAACCAGAAAAAACCCCAACAAACTTAGGGAGGGAGGGTGGGACTCTTTGCCGCCTGCTCCACCGTGGCTGCACGTGTTGGACAGAGGAGGGGTTTTATACCCCCTCCCCTGCTCAACCACCCCCACTCCCCCTCCCTCTTCCTTACTCCTGCCCCCTTTTCCATTAACCCCTTCCCGACAGTTTCCCTGTCATGCCGGCCTCCCTCCAACTTCGTCTTCGTCCGGCCTCTCTTGACATGGGGAAAACTGATCTCCCTGCCGTAGCCTTGACCCTCCTGACTCACTCACAAAAGAGGGCCCCCCCCCGCCCTCCAACCAACCCCTCCCTCAATGAAACACGTTACACCTGTTTCTTTGGAAAATATATGGCCACAGCAGCCAATGTTTATTAACATAAATAACAACAAACATGAACAATCGATTCAACATACCATATCAACCTAATATGTAAACTACTATTTATCCCAACACAGGAAGAAGGGGGTCCTTGAGGCTAAAAATCCTACGGGTACGAACCGGCCATCCTCCTCTTCTTATGTTCTCCGCCCCCAGCCGGTTACCTCAGGCTCAAGGGCCCTCCGTTCCTCAATGACCACTGGCCGATTCCTTCCCAACTCCACCAACTACTCCCCGGGACACCACCCAGACAGGAGCCCATACCCCTCACCATTATCCGTGAGCCACCTGTTAAAGTGGGGGTGCATTCTTATTATGTGCTCCCCCCATAATAGTAACCAACCCCAAGGACCCCCTACCCCGCCACCGCGAGCACACTTGACACCTTAAGTGTGCAAGCCCCTCCACAAACCAATAGCCCTCTCAATGCCCTCCTGCAGCCCTAGCGCCCACAAGTCCATGCCAATGGCGTTCAGATGTACGCCATCCCCCAGCCAATAATTAGCCGTAGTATTCTCCAGGTCCCGATGGCGCACCGCCACCCCTCCATTACGAGCTACAAACGCGGCCACCGCCCTATTGACCTTCACCCGAGCGCGATTGAGACGCTCCACCGACCTCGCCACCTGCCACGACTTCCGGGGAACTATGTCCGACCATACAACCAGCACGTCCGGGAATGTCCGCCAAAGACGCAGCAAGTCATACCGAATATCCTTGACCAATTCCCGAAAGGGGCGTCGCCCCAGGTCGTTACCCCCCAAATGGACCACCAACACATCCGGCGGTCTATCAAGGCGAGCAAATCTATGCAAGTCAGGGAGGAGCCGATTCCACACCATGCCACCTACCCCTAGCCATCGCAACACCACCTCCGACCTGGAGAATCCCAGCTGTCGTCCCTCCGGACGAACCGCGGCCCGTTGAGCCCCCCGACTGACATATGAATGTCCCATGATCCACACTAAGCGGGGGCCGGCACCTAAGATCCGAGAGAAACAAAACAAACAAGAGAGGGAGAACCATTAACTACCAGAACACAGTCCACACCACAATGCATTCCCCCCCCCACCCCCAACAGCCCTCACCACCAAAAAAAAACCTGCTCAAACGGTGCCGGCCCCCCCACCCCTCCCAGTTCGCACCCAACCGCCTCACACCAAGTGAGGCCGAACATAGGACCGATAGCGCCCCGACTCCCAGCGCCCTATGCGCTGCACCACCTCTACCCCCAAGCCCCTGCCAGCCGCCTCCGTAGCCGCCCCGATCCGGAATGAATGCGGGGCAAAAGCAGAGCTATCCACCCCCAGGGCCTCCAATCCACGACGAAAAATCGCCGTAAACTGATACCGCGACAAAAACGACCCATCCCCGTGCCGCAGTAGCGGGCCCGCCTGAGTCCCCCTGAACACCAAGAAACGCTCCAGACACAACACCGGGCACATCACCGCCCCTCGGACCTCCTTCAACTGCACATCTCGCCCCCTACCCTCCTGATCCGTCTTGGACCGGCGCAAGCGAAAAACCACCCCACCTGGCTCCTGTCGTACATCCTCCCGCAGCAAACCTCCGGCCCGCTTGGCCGACGGGGACACCAGCTCCCCCACCCTCAAGGCCCCAAAAAACGCCCACGAATATGCCAGCCTAAACAGCGCCACTTCCAACTCTGAGCTACATAAACCAACCAAAGCATCGCCCAAACGTTCCAACAATCGAAACGACACCGGCCTCCTCGTATCAGGCCGCACCTTACCCCTCCTGAACCCCTTCAGGGCCTGCCGGACCATAAAATCCTTCGTAGGATCTTGATACCCCCTCAACTTAAAGCCGAAAGCCAGAGCCGCCACCATGCGATTCACCCGAGCCACTGACCAGCCCGCCGCTGAAACACAACCTAACCATGCCAGTACTGCCAGCACCCGGTCTCCATCCGTCTGCACTACGCCCCATCCTCTCTCCCACTCCGTCCACTCCTCCCATGCTGCCGAGTAAGCCGACCATGTGTTCCTAGCCAGGGAAGCCCGTATCAGCTCCCCCGCCGACCTCAAACCAACCGCCAAAGATGTTGCGGGCAGGCGATCCCCTCTGCGGCGGCCTCTGGAACCAACGACCGAAAACGCTCCCACTCCTGGCGAGAAAGAGAATCGGCCACTGAGTTATTGATTCCCGGCACATGAACCGCCACCACCCACGAATTGAGAGCTAAACAGCGCAGCACCAAATGCCGAAGAAGCCGCACCACCGGGGGAGAAGAAGCCGAACCAGAATTGATCGCCGAGACCACTGCCATATTGTCGCAATGAATGCGCACCTTTCTGTCCCGAAACTTGTCCCCCCAAACCACCACTGCCACCACTATGGGGAACAACTCCAGAAGAGCCAGATTCCGCACCAACCCCGACTCGTGCCACGCCCGTGGCCATTCCCCCGCACACCACTGCCCCTGGCAATAGGCCCCGTACCCGACACTCCCCGCCGCATCCGTATAGAGCTCCCAGTCGAAACTGTCCACCACGGGCGCCATGACCAACGATCTCCCGTTGTAGGTCTCCAAAAAGGAGGCCCACACCGCCAGATCCTCCCTCAGGTCGCTTGTCAGCCTGATGAAGTGCCGAGGCGAACGAACCCCCGCCGTTGCCCCCGCCAAACGCCTGCAAAACACCCTCCCCATGGGCATTATCCTACAGGCAAAATTCAATTTGCCAAGCAACGACTGGAGAGCCTGCAACTGAATCTTTTTTGCCTCCCGAGCCCTGTCCACCTCCCGTTTAAGCGCCACCAGCTTGTCCTCAGGCAACCTGCACTCCATCCGAACGGAATCAATCGTGATTCCAAGGAACTTGAGAACAGTCGCCGGCCCCTCCGTTTTGTCCCGCGCCAATGGAACCCCAAAATGGCCCGAAAGCCACTCCATGGTTCCCAACAAGGTACGGCAAATGGGCGACCCGGGCGGACCCAAGAACAGGAAATCATCGAGATAATGAATAACTGATCTTACTCCCGCCAGGTCCCGAAGTGCCCACTCCAAGAAAGAGCTGAAAGCCTCAAAATAGGCACAAGATAGAGAGCACCCCATCGGAAGGCACCGATCTATAAAGAACGAGCCCTCCCAGTGGCAACCCAGCAGCCTCATGCTTTCCGGGCGTACGGGGAGAAGGCGAAAAGCGGATTCAATGTCCGTCTTTGCCATCAAAGCACCCTTCCCATACGACTGCACCCACGCCACCGCCGCATCAAATGAGGTGTAAACGACCGAACACAGTTCGGGATCAATGCCAGCGTTGACTGATAGACCCTGTGGATGCGACAGGTGATGAATGAGCCGAAATTTATTCGGCTCTTTCTTGGGGACAACCCCCAACGGTGACACCACCAAATCCGGGAGGGGGGAAGCAGAAAAAGGCCCAGCCATCCTGCCCAGAGCTACTTCCTTGGCCAATTTCTCCGACACCACGCCGGGGAACTGATAAGCTGACCGGAGGTTACGTAGCGAAAAGGGGACCGCATAGGGAGGGGAGGGGATGACAAAGCCTATGGCGAAACCCTCAGTGAGCAGAGCCGCTTTGGCCCTGTCCGGGTAACGTTCTAGAAAGGGGCGCATCGCGCCCACCCTCACCGGCGTCTCCCCCCGAGCCAAAACCACCGGCTCCCCGACTCTTACCCTTCCTGTAGCACCGAGCCGTTCCATGAGAGGTGCCCCCGCAAGACCCGCACGCGTGCTTGAACTTGCAGGCCGTCCCGTATTTACATTGGCCGTCATTGAACTGCCAACACAACCCGGCCTTGCCCCCCCCCCCCGTGAGAGCCTTGCCCTGCGGAAAATGACTGGCCGGAAGACCCGGCCCCACCTGGAAAGGACTGGCCAAGCCTGGCTGGCCCCATGACCCGCAGCCACAGCCCAATGTCCTTCTGATCCCACTTTATGGTGGGACGAACCGCCTTCCGTTGCCGAAACTGCTCATCATACCGGAGCCACGACTGTCCGCCATAGACCCGGTACGCCTCCCCGATAGAATCCATGTAACAAAAAAGGCCCGAGCAATGTTCGGGCGCCTTTTCGCCTATGACACTGGCCAAAATGGCAAACGCCTGCAGCCAATTTGCAAACGTTTGCGGGATGAGCCGCCACCGGCGCTTCTCTTCCTCCTCCTTTTTAAGCTCGAATCGCTTCCCTTTATCCAAGTTAAATTTGTCAAGCGGGAGCAGGGAGAAAATCTCCACATACTCGTCCCGCCATATCCGTTCCCGAATCTCCTGCTTTAAATGCGCCCCCAAAGGCCCCTCAAAGCAGACATAAACCTCCCCTCGCGCCCTATCATCCAGCCTCACCCAGTCCACCTCTTTATCCTTCTCCGTCTGCACCGCAGCCGCTACTCTACTAGCTCCAACCCCCGCCGCCCCAGGCGCTGCGGGCGCCGCGCCAACCCAGGCCGCCACCGGGGACGGAGCCGTCCCCACACCAGCTGACCCCCCCGCCACCAACTGCCGCAAACCCTCCAAGAACTCCTGCCAGCCTGCCCCCGGGCCTACACCGTGCCCCCCAACACCCCCAATCTGACCACTAAAACCCCCTTCACCACCGACCCCCCTGGCCACCCCACTGAGCCCAGACACAGAAGACAAAACAGAGAACAACTCACCAGGCTGCCCGGGAGCTGTGGGCCCGACAGCCGGAGGGTCCAGATCCAGACGCTGAGGGACCACCACGGAAGCAGGGCCCGGACTGACCAACAAGCCCCGACTGGGCACCGGAATCTCACTGAAGGCAGGATCGCCAAGGGAGGCAGAGGCAGGTGCCCGCAGGCCCCCCCCCGCTGAGGCGCCGCTGGAAGGCCGGGAAACCGCAGACCGCAGAGGAGTGCTGGGACGGCCGCCGCTGATGACGTCACTGCTCCTGCGCCCGGCCGCCGGCTGCGACCGGCGCGAAGCCCCACGTGACCTCTGCTGGCGACTAGGGAAACTGCCCGGCACCCCGACCGGAACATCGCCGGGGGAGCCGGCCGACACCGGAATCAACTGCCGACTGGCCGCAGGGAGGGGGGCCGGGGCCCCGGACCTCCTCCTCCCCCGGTCCGCTGGGCCCGACCGCGCTGGCGGATTCCCCTCAGCCCGGGACCCCCGGCCCGAGGATGTAGGAGGGGGAACCCGGCCTGGAGGGTCCCCGGAGGGGCTCCTGCGCCGTCGCCGAGCCCGAGGAGGGGAGCCAGGACTTAGCCGGACAGGGGGCCGAGCACGCCGGGAGCTGCGCTGTCGCCGTGGGGGCGGGGGTGGCGACTCTACCTCAGGGAACAGCTCCGCCGACGTGCCCGCCGAATCTGGGGAGGCCTCCCCCGACATGCCAGGGCCGTCCGACCTGGGGGAGAGGCCCGAAGCAGGAGCCGCAGCCGGGACCTCTAAGATGGAGTGAACCTGGCTGTCCAGCCAGGCCCGGTCCTCTACTGTCGCCGCCACTTCTCTCAGCCGCCGCAGCAGATCTTCCACCGTCAGGGACATGGTAAGCAGATGGACGTGCCTGACTCCTCACTCTTTGCCGCCTGCTCCACCGTGGCTGCACGTGTTGGACAGAGGAGGGGTTTTATACCCCCTCCCCTGCTCAACCACCCCCACTCCCCCTCCCTCTTCCTTACTCCTGCCCCCTTTTCCATTAACCCCTTCCCGACAGTTTCCCTGTCATGCCGGCCTCCCTCCAACTTCGTCTTCGTCCGGCCTCTCTTTCCATAGAACTGGTGCAGCTCGGGTGAAGTCCTGGAGACGGGAGTGAGAGATGCGGATTGAGGTGGATGTTAGTCGTAAGTCGTTAGAGGAGCGTAAGGCACGGGTAGGGCAGTAGACAGAGATGAGGGAGGAGATATAGGGAGGTGCAGTACTGTGGAGGGCTTTATGGGTGAGCAGGAGGAGTTTGTATTGTATCCTGTGTTTAATAGGGAGCCAATGTAGTGACTGGCACAGGGGGGAGGCATCAGTATAGCGGCTGGACATGGAGATGAGCCTGGCCGCTGTATTGAGAATGGACTGGAGAGAGGAGAGTTTAGAGGATGGAAGGCCGATTAGTAAGGATTTGCAGTAGTCTAGACGGGAATGAATAAGAGCGACAATGAGAGTTTTAGCAGATTCGACAGGAAGGAAGGGACGGATTTTAGAAATGTTTTTTAGATGCAGATTACAGGAACGTGAAAGAGATTTAATATAAGGAGTGAAGGACAGATCTGAGTCAAATATAACCCCAAGGCAGCGGGTTTGTTGTGTAGGGGTTATGGTTGCACCACAGACAGAGATGTCAGGTGGGGGGCGGTTAGCAGAGGGAGGGAAGACAAGCAGCTCAGTCTTAGCAAGGTTGAGTTTTAGGAATAGGGAGGACATAGCATTAGAGACGGCAGACAGACAGTTACTGGTGTTCTGTAGAAGAGCGGGGGTGATATCACGGGAGGAGGTATGTAGCTGGGTATCATCAGCATAGAGATGGTACTGAAAACCAAACTTGCTGATGATTTGTCCGATGGGTAAAGTGTAAAGTGAGAAAAGGTGAGGACCCAGGACTGATCCCTGAGGAACCCCGACTGTAAGGGGGAGAGAAGATGAGGTGGAGCCAGAAAGTGATACGCTAAAGGAGCGGTCAGAGAGATAGGAGGAAAACCAGGAAAGAGCAGAGTCCTTGAGGCCTATAGAGCGGAGCGTGGAGAGGAGGAGCTGGTGGTCTACAGTGTCACATACAGATAGAGCAGAGCATGGAGAGGAGGAGCTGGTGGTCTACAGTGTCACATACAGATAGAGCAGAGCATGGAGAGGAGGAGCTGGTGGTCTACAGTGTCACATACAGATAGAGCAGAGCATGGAGAGGAGGAGCTGGTGGGCTACAGTGTCACATACAAATAGAGCAGAGCATGGAGAGGAGGAGCTGGTGGGCTACAGTGTCACATACAGATAGAGCGGAGCGTGGAGAGGAGGAGCTGGTGGTCTACAGTGTCATATACAGATAGAGCAGAGCATGGAGAGGAGGAGCTGGTGGGCTACAGTGTCACATACAGATAGAGCGGAGCGTGGAGAGGAGGAGCTGGTGGGCTACAGTGTCACATACAGATAGAGCAGAGCATGGAGAGGAGGAGCTGGTGGGCTACAGTGTCACATACAGATAGAGCAGAGCATGGAGAGGAGGAGCTGGTGGTCTACAGTGTCACATACAGATAGAGCAGAGCATGGAGAGGAGGAGCTGGTGGTCTACAGTGTCACATACAGATAGAGCAGAGCATGGAGAGGAGGAGCTGGTGGGCTACAGTGTCACATACACAGGGGCGCCGCAATCATGAGGCGACCTGAATCGTCTGCCTCAGGCGGCGCCACCAGCTATCATCATGGGGGCGGCATTCAGTGGCAGATTATAATATGAGCGGTTCGGGCGGCCGCCCACATTATAATCCGCCACTGACTGTACCCAGGGCCGCTTTAACCAGAGGGCACATGGTGCACGGGCACCGGGCCCCCTGGTTAAAGGGGCCCCCCCGAGCAGGCCGGCCGTTGCTATGTGCGACCAGTGCGGTCGCACAGGGCTCCGGCCACCAGCCTGTCAGGGGGGAGCGCCATGGATGGGTAATCTACTTACCCCTCCATGGCGCCCCCTGCAGGGCCCCCCCGTCCGCCGCTGCCCCCGTCCGCTGCTGCTGCGGCGCTTCAGCGCTGCAGCAGCAGCGACACTGACAGAGAGAGAGCCATTGGCTCCCTCCCTGTCAGTCACTCACTCTTGTGGCCGCACTTCCTGCGGTCACAAGAGGCCGCGCTATCCCTCTAGCGCCCGACGTCACTGGAGCGTCGGCGCGAGGGTAAGGGGAGTGCAGCCTCTTGTGACCGGAGGAAGTGCGGCCACAGGAGGGAAGAGAAGAGGAACGCGTGGACCCAGGTGAGTAACAGTGTTTGTTTTTTTCAATGTTATATGGGAGGGGGAGCTATATACTACGGGGGGGGGGGGCACAGGGGGCTATATACTATTGGGGAGCACAGGGGGCTATATACTATGGGGGAGAACAGGGGGCTATATACTATGGGGGAGAACGGGGGCTATATACTATTGGGGAGCACAGGGGAGCTATATACTATGGGGGAGCACAGGGGGCTATATACTATTGGGGAGCACAGGGGAGCTATATACTATGGGGGAGAACAGGGGGCTATATACTATGGGGGAGAACGGGGGCTATATACTATGGGGGAGAACGGGGGCTATATACTATTGGGGAGCACAGGGGGGCTATATACTATGGGGGAGAACGGGGGCTATATACTATTGGGGAGCACAGGGGGCTATATACTATGGGGGAGCACAGGGGAGCTATATACTATGGGGGAGCACAGGGGAGCTATATACTATGGGGGAGCACAGGGGAGCTATATACTATGGGGAGCACAGGGGGCTATATACTATGGGGGAGAACAGGGGGCTATATACTATGGGGGAGAACGGGGGCTATATACTATTGGGGAGCACAGGGGGGCTATATACTATGGGGGAGAACGGGGGCTATATACTATTGGGGAGCACAGGGGGGCTATATACTATGGGGGAGAACGGGGGCTATATACTATTGGGGAGCACAGGGGGCTATATACTATGGGGGAGAACGGGGGCTATATACTATTGTGGAGCACAGGGGGCTATATACTATGGTGGAGCACAGGGGGCTATATACTATGGGGGAGCACAGGGGGCTATATACTATGGGGGAGCACAGGGGAGCTATATACTATGGGGGAGCACAGGGGGCTATACACTATGGGGGAGCACAGGGGAGCTATATACTATTGGGGAGCACAGGGGAGCTATATACTATTGGGAAGCACAGGGGGCTATATACTATGGGGAGCACAGGGGGCTATATACTACTGGGGAGCACAGGGGGCTATATACTATGGGGGAGCACAGGGGGCTATATACTATGGGGGAGCACAGGGGGTTATATACTATTGGGGAGCACAGGTTAGCTATATACTATTGGGGAGCACAGGGGCTATATACTATTGGGGAGCACAGGGGAGCTATATACTATTGGGGAGCACAGGGGTCTATATACTATGGGGGAGAGCACAGGGGGCTATATATTATGGAGAGCACAGGGGGGCTATATACTATTGAGGGGGAGCACAGGGGGGCTATATACTATTGGGGGAGAGCACAGGGGGGCTATATACTATTGTGGGAGAGCACAGGGGGGCTATATACTATTGGGGGAGAGCACAGGGGGCTATATACTATTGTGGGAGAGCACAGGGGGGCTATATACTATTGTGGGAGAGCACAGGGGGGCTATATACTATTGTGGGAGAGCATAGGGGGGCTATATACTATTGGGGGAGAGCACAGGGGGGCTATATACTATTGTGGGTGAGCACAGGGGGCTATATACTACTGGGGAGAGTGCACAGGGGGGCTATATACTAATGGGGGAGCGCACAGGAGGGCTGTATATAACTGGAGGAGCACATGAGGGTCTATATACTACAGGGACACCTTAAAACTATGGAGGCACAGAGGGGTGTAACTATGTAGGAGTACAGAGGGGTGTAACTACTGTATAGGGGTACAAGGGACCTAACTACTGTATGTGTTGGAGCCTAAAATATTTGTCTGGCAGATTCTGGAGAGAAGATTCACAGCCAGGAGAAGACTTCAAGGTGGCCCACGCTGGATGGAGAGAAAAAGAAAAGGTGACAGACTCTGATCGGAGAAGACGCCTCCGGTGAGTCACTGGATGTAACTTCACTCTGTTATAGGCTTGTACTGATAGGGGTCATGGTGTGGCGGTATTATGTAATCGTATCAATGGTGATATCTTTCTGTTTTGTTTAGTGCAGTTTTTATGTAATATGTAATCACTGAATGGTGGAAATAGTGTTATAAGGTAACTACTGTATGTATTGGGGCTCTTGATACAGTGTGGGGGCAAATTCAGTACATTATACAATGTGCAGAAAGGTAAGGGGGGGCCCACTCTTAAGGGAGGGGGGAGAGGGGGACCATCTATAAGGGAGGGGGGAGAGGGGGCAGTAGTGGATTATAATGTGGGCGGATTGACGGGGGGGGGGGGGGGGCGTCATTCTATAGTTCGCCTCGGGCAGCAGAGAGGCTAGAATCACCCCTGCACATACAGATAGAGCAGAGCATGGAGAGGAGGAGCTGGTGGTCTACAGTGTCACATACAGATAGAGCAGAGCGTGGAGAGGAGGAGCTGGTGGGCTACAGTGTCACATACAGATAGAGCAGAGCATGGAGAGGAGGAGCTGGTGGGCTACAGTGTCACATACAGATAGAGCAGAGCATGGAGAGGAGGAGCTGGTGGGCTACAGTGTCACATACAGATAGAGCAGAGCATGGAGAGGAGGAGCTGGTGGGCTACAGTGTCAAAAGCTGCAGATAGGTCCAGGAGAATGAGAAGTGAATGGTCACCTTTAGATTCGGTGGAGAGGAGATCATTAGAGACTTTAGTCAGGGCAGTTTCTGTAGAGTGATGAGGACGGAAACCAGACTGAAGGGGGTCAAGGAGAGAGTTTTCAGAGAGGTAGCGAGTTAGGATTGAATAGACCAGACGTTTCAACAGTTTAGAGATAAAAGGAAGAGAGGGTTTTTTCAGTAATGGAGTGATGGTGGAGTGTTTGAAAGTGAGGGGAAGATGCCAGAGGAGAGGGAGAGGTTGAAGATTTTAGTAAGGTAGGTAGTGACAACAGGAGAGAGAGACTGGACGAGGTGTGAGGGAATAGGGTCACTAGGGCAGGTGGTGGGGCGAGAGGAGGAGAGGAGTCTGGAGACTTCCTCCTTTGTCACTGGCTCAAAGGCTGAGAGGATGAGGAGGAACAGTGAGAGGGAATAGGATTAATATTACCTGGGGAATGGGAGATGATCTCCTGGCGGATTGTGTCTATTTTGTCCTTGAAGTAGTTGGCTAAGTCTTCAGCACAGAGGTTAGTGATGGGTGTCTGAGGTTTGGGTTTAAGCAGAAAGTTGAGGGTATCAAAGAGACGTTTTGGGTTATGGGAAAGAGAAGAGATCAAAGTGATAAAGTAGGATTGCTTAGCAGAGTGAAGAGCAGAGTAGTAGCTTCTAAGCATAGACTTATAATGTAGAAGGTTGGCTGTTGTCTTGGATTTCCTCCACAGACGTTCAGCACACCTAGAACACCGTCTAAGAAAACGAGTTCTGGATGTGTGCCAGGGTTGTGGCCGTCTGTGTCGGGCTGTTTGGGGTATAGGGGGTGCAAGTTTGTCCAGGGTGGTTTTGAGGGTGACGTGGTATTGTTTGGCAGCCAAATTAGGACAGTAGAGGGAAGAGGTGGGGGGCAATGATAACTGTACGGTATCTAGCAGTTGTTGGGTGTCTATAGCGCGTAGGTTCCTATATGTGAGTGAGGTCGGGGTGTCAAGAGGAAATAAATGATTGAGCGCACAGAAAATGCAATTGTATAACTCTGCAAATGGCCGTCAGCAAAGACCCAGGCTTCCCTCTCTATCACCTCTCTGCCTGTGTCTGCAGCTCTGTACCTGGTGTGGACCTGACAGATTCTCCTGAGCTGTGATTGGTTGCTGTGGACCTGACAGATTCACCTGAAAGCTGAGCTGTGATTGGTTGCTGTGGGCCAGCGACACCAGTTTCAGTGTTAAGCTATGCGCACACAATGTATTTTTTATGACAAGAACGGCCGTTCTTGTGATAAAATAATGCACTGCATTGAACTCTATGCAAACAGCATCTTTTATTCACACGCTGTATTGAACAATGGCGGTTGTTAACTACAGCCACACAAACAATTGACTTGTCCATTATTTACGGCCACTAGTGCAGGAACAACGGCCGTGGTTCAAACTGTGCACACATTGAACTGTATGGCCATTCTGATGGCTGTATATTGAACAGATGTCTATGGTTAATTGGATTCCAGGCACACCCAAACCTGCCTGCAATCCAAATAGAAATAAAACAGTGGCCGTTGTTTGACACTGCCAACAACGACCGATGTTTTGACTATGGGTGAACATTGCCTTACACAGTTTGATAAATCTGGGCCATAGCTGCTCCCATCCATAAACAGCGCCACTATTGTCCCCGGTTTTTCTGTGGTATTGCAGCACATTTTCTAGTGAAGTGAATAAAACTGAGTTGTAATACCACATAACACCTGAGGATCAGCATGGCGCTGTTCTTGAAATAAATCAGAAATAAATAAATCAATACATTTATAATTCTGGATAACTCACATAACCCCCTAGATCTAAGATAAAAGCTTACACTGATTTGTTAGTTTATTGTCCGCATTTTTCAAACAAAAGTGACAATTAAAATTGTAAATTATACCAAAAATTGGGTGTGCAGTATATAGGAGAGTTTTCTATGCAACACAATATGACGGTATATGTATATGTATGTGTGACACAATATGACGGTATATGTATATGTATGGGTGACACCATATGACGGTATATTACCCCAATGTGTACTGGATGGGATTCTAATAAAATTATCCACAGACACTGATTACTCATCTACCTTCATTATATACATCTGCGGCGCTGGTTTGGGCAATTTGTACTTTTTATTGATATTCCGTCACCATTTTGATGGCCGCCATATTGGATCAAGGGCAAATTTTCCAATGGGAAGGTGGTCCTGTAGCACATAAAAAAACAGAATTTTCTCAGAAATGGATTGCCACAATCAGGTTTGCAATATCTCTCTTGTTCAGATATCTCGTTTTACCGTTTGTAATTGTATTTTTCAATAAAGAAAAACAAACAATTGGCCAAGACAAAGATGGCAAAGGTATAAGTAGAAGTATGAGTGTAAAAAACTAGAAATACCTTGCGTTGAAAAGATACTTCACACCTATTCACAAACATAAGTGTGCTGGTTCACAAACAGACACCCAGCTAGAAAAGAGTGGGGTCCTCCTAGCCAGAGCTCCGATTCTGCAGATTATTGCTCCTTGTAATAAAGACAATGATCATCGACTGATTGGTTATTTTTGGTCCTGACCTACAAACATTGGCCGCCGACTGCGCATCACTACGTGTAATAATGATGCACGGCCGATGGCTGATGACTGTATAAAGAAAATAATAAAGTATATACATACCTCTGCCCGCTCCCCGATGCTTCTGCCCGCTCCCCCATATTTTCCTGGCTTCTGCCCGTTGTCCGCAGCTGCCAGTGGAACTTCACAGACCATCTCTGGAGTTCCACCAGCGGCTAAGGACAGCGGGCAGAAGCAATGAAGATACTGGGGAGCAGTATGCAAGAGCAATGTGATCGGCTTAGTAATCCCGCTGTCCGCCCTCTCTATGGAAAAGGTAGAGACAGCCCCAGGACCACATGGAAAAACCTAGATGTTATCCATATGGTCCTCGGGCTGCCCCCCACCTTCTCCACAGAGCGGACTGACAGCGGGATTACAAATCTGACCATTTTACTTCATAGCCCACTAAATCAGCCCCCCGTCTGTTTTTGGAAGAAATGAGTGTGTGTCTAATCCTGGATGAGCAGTGTAATAGTGCCCCCACCTACACCCTATCCCATCCAAGCACATAGGTCAGATGGGCACAGAAGGAGGTCTCATGCTCAGCAATATACCAATGTCCTCTGCTTACTCTCTCTATTTCCTATTTCAGGCTGGACTGGATGACGGCGAGGGTGAGTTTTGTCTATAATATCTCTATGTATCTATGTATCTCTACAATGTATAAAGCAGTTCTCTAAACTAACGCTTTTCTATTTTTTTTCTTTAGATGAAGAATCGGATTTCGGGTGAGTAAATCTAAACTGAAGATGTAAAACTTGTGTGACCCTATAATTCCTCCCCTATAGACCCCGATCATCACTGATGTCTCTAATGTGTGTTAGGTTTTCACTATCTTCTCTATTCTATCACTAACAGGAGCGACATCGACGACATCGCGGAGGATTCGGACGATTGGGAGTAAGTATCTCATAGTCTCGTCTTCAACAGCCTATAAAAATTACAGGTGTTAGGAGCTTTTTTGTTGTTTTTTAAGGGGTAATTCACCAAAAAAAAATTCTTTTGAATCAACTGGTTCCAGAAAGTGCCAGAGATTTGTAATTTACTTCTATATAAAAAATATCCAATACTTATCAGCTGCTGTATGTCCTGCATGAAGTGGTGTATTCTTTCCAGTCTGACACAGTTGCTCTATGCTGCCATCTAAGTCTGGGACAGGAACTGCACTGTAGCAAATCCCCATAGAAAACCTTTCCTGCTTTCCAGACTGGAAAGAATACCACTTCCTGCCGGACATTCAGCAGCTGATAAGTAATGGATGACTTGGGATTTTTTAATGGAAGTAAATTACAAATCTCTAAACCTCTGGCACTTTTCTGGCACCAGCTGGTTTGAAAGGAAAAACTTTTTGCTTAACAATCCTTTCTACTACCTTCTTATTGGTGAAGTTCTGCCAGAAAACTGATGTCTCCAACGTGTGTTTGGTTCTTACCATCTTCTCTATTCTATCACCAATAGCAGCGACGACATCGATGAGCGTCTGGAGGATTTGGAGTAAGTATCTCACAGTAACATATAGTATAGTAATATAATCAGTCACAGACATGTTTGCAGGGGATCACGTATTAAAAAACAAAACTTTGAAAAACAGCATTTGGAGCTTTCTGCATTTTGGAGTGCCAGAGATTTGTCATTTACTTAAAAATCTCATTTCTTCCAGTACTTATCAGCTGCTGCATGTCCTGCAGGAAGTGGTGTATTCTTTCCAGTCTGACACAGTGCCCTCTGCTACCACCTCTGTCCATGTCATGAACTGTCCAGAGCAGCAGCAAATCCCCATAGAAAACCCCCTTCTACTCTCCAGACTGGAAAGAATACACCACATCCTGCAGGACATGCAGCAGCTGATAAGTAATGGAAGATTTAAGATTTTTTCATAGATTACAAATCTCTGACATTTTCTGGCACCAGGTGATTTAAAAAAAATTTTTTATTTCTTTTTTTTTAATGTTACATTACTTGCATTGTTTTCTAGCAAACCTTGCAGAATTTTGTATGAATAAAGTGTTTTTCTGGTGTCTGATTTTTGTGGTGTTTTCCCCATAGCAGAGCATGTGATTCATTGGTTTCCCTTGAAGCTGCATTTTCACATGCCAGTTTTTTTGGAAAGCTGCCATTGCAGTTTTTAAGCCAAAACCAGAAGTGGATTCAAAGTAATGGGTACAATAAAGGAAGCGCTTATATGTCTCCTACCTGCCGGATCCACTCCTGGCTTTGGCTCAATAATTACAGCGGCAGATTTCCAAAAAAACTGTCTTGTGTGAAACCAACCTCAATGACATAAACTGTAAAGTGAAAAAACAAAAACTTTTTTTTTCTTTACAACGAATGTCATTGCATATCAACAATCAAAAATAAATATACAAAAATATAAATGTCATCCATCCATTTGAAGTGAAGGAGGCGGGATCCGTTTCAAGTCCGCTCAGATCCCGCCTCCTTTACTGAGTGGCTGAGCGGACCTGAGAAGTCACGTCTCGGGAAGCGGCTGGGAATCGGGTACCGGAGCGCCGCGATGCGGGACCGGTCCCAGTAGAAAAGTGCCCCCCCACTGGAGTACCCCTTTAACAAAACACACAGCACACATGTAAAGAATAGACGCCATACCTAGAGCACACACCAAGGTCCCAAAGTGACGGAAAACACCAAGAAGACAAAATCACTGATTGTGGTGACTTTCACATCTCATCCCAAATCCCCAGTGCTAACAGCGCATTTATAGTCCCATCATCTGGTCTAATAAATCTGGGCCAGTGGATTTCCAATGTACATGTTTCTATAAAACCTCCCCCAATATGCAGCACTTGGAGGACAGACTAATATCCCCTTTATAATATGCAATTATTTTTTATTATTATGTAATAGGTGGAAGATGGCCGTGATGGACGCCCCGTGGATTTTCAGGTAATTACACTACATTAAAACAGCAGAAAAAAATCAAAGAAATCATTTTTACAATAGCTTTTGCTCCCGCTCGCACAAATCTCTGCCCGTTCCATAGACTCCGTTCTATGGCCGGTCAGATTCCGCCACCTACCCAAAGAATTGACTTGTCACTAGAACGGAGTCTATGGCACGGGTGGAGATGTGGTCCAGCGCGTGTGGCCTAATCCGAGGCGGGTTACTAGTAAGTAATTGAAGAGGAAAGTTTTCTGCTTGAAATTCCTCTATTCAGCTCTGGCAGAATAGGAGCAGAATTCAAACCCCATTGACTTCTATAGGATTCCTCTGGAGGAATCAGCCCAAAAAATTGACATGTCAATTCTTTGTTGGATCCGTGGCAGAAAATTCTGATCGAAAATTCTGCTGTGTGAATAACAGATCGGAAATCCCATTGAACACAATAGAAAATTGCTCTATTCATAATTTATGGGAAGAATTTCACGCGGAAATTTAGGGTGTGTTCACATTATGGAATCTGCACGGATAACCTGCCACGGATTCCACTGCTCGCATCTCCTCCTGTTCCATTGACTCCATTCTATGGTCGGGGGATTCCGCCATCCGCACAAAGAATTGACATGTCAATTCTTTGGGCAGATGTCGGAATCCGCCCGATTATAGAATGGAGTCTATGGGACAGGTTAAGAGGCACACGGGTGCGAGCAGGGGCGAGCGGCGGAATACACTGGAGATTATCCGTGCAGATTCTGAAGTGTGAACACACCCTAAGAGCAGATCCTCCTTCAAATTCCTCGACTATTCCTCAAGGGGAAAACTGGCAGTGATGACAAGGAGTTAGTAAATATCCTGATGGATTTCATGTTCTTATTGAGAGGTCACAATAAATAACATTTTCTGATAGTTTCAAATGGGACCAAGTACCAATCCTCCTAACCAACCCTATGTTCTCTGTTACAGAGACGACAAGTACCCGCTCTACAGTTGGATCCCGAGCCTGGAGACCATCGTGTAAGTATGAAGAAGCAGCAGAGATATAATCATCCATCTACATGATATGACAATATGAGTCCATTTATATCTGTGTTCCCCACCAAACACTCACATATGTATATTCACATATCCCCAAAACTATGGGGCAGATTTAACACACGAGCTGGTTTCTGATCTATATACAGTGAGACTGACGAAGAGGAGGAAGAGAACGAGGCTGCGGACATCCCCTGGTGAGGGCTCAAACCTTATAGTATTTTGAATACATGTTTATTCTTTAACCATCCTGTATAGAGAGAGGAGCGTGGGGAGGACAGGATAGGGGGCGCTCTAGTTAGACATAGAATCCTATTTTCTATTTATTTTTACTGCATCTTCCCCTATAGACTCCGATCATCCTGAGAATGTCTCTAAATATCATTATTGTCTCTTATTAATGACGTTCTGCCAGAAAACTGATGTCTCTAATGTGTGTCTGGTTTTCACTATCTTCTCTATTCTATCACTTACAGGAGCGAGGACGACACCGAGGAGGACACAGAGGATTTGGAGTAAGTATCTTATAGTCTCGTCTTAAACCTATGAAAATTACAGTGTTAGGAGTTTTTTTAAAGGGGTATTTCAGCAAAAAAATTCTTTCAAATTAGCTGTAGCCAGAAAGTGCCAAAGATTTGTAATTCACTTCTATTAAAAAAAAATTCCAGTACTTCTCAGCAGCTGTAGGTTCTGCAGGAAATGGTGTATTATTTCCAGTCTGTTGTTCTCCCCATAGAATCCCCATAGAAAACCTCTCCTGCTTTCCACAATAGAAAGAATACCCCTTCCTGTAGAACATACAGCAGCTGAGAAGTAATGGAGGACTTGAGATTCTTTAATGGAAGTAAATTACAAATCTCTGGCACTTTCTGGCACCAGCTGTTTTGAAAGAAAAACTTTTTTGCTGAACTATCCCTTTAATTTTACATTAGTTGTATTTTTTCTAGCAAAATTTGTAGCATTTGGTTAAATGTAAAACTAAAAATGTAAAACTTGTGTGACCCTATAATTCCTCCCCTATAGACCCCGATCATCACTGATGTCTCTAATGTGTGTTAGGTTTTCACTATCTTCTCTATTCTATCACTAACAGGAGCGACATCAGCGACATCGCGGAGGATTCGGACGATTGGGAGTAAGTATCTCATAGCCTCGTCTTAAACAACAAGCCTATGAAAATTAGTGTAAGGAGATTTTTTATTTTACATTTTTTAAAGGGGTAATTCAGCCAAAAAAACTTTCAAATCAACTGTTGCCAGAAAGTGCCAGAGATTTGTAATTTACTTCTATAAAAAAAAATCTCCAATACTTATCAGCTGCTGTATGTCCTGCCGGAAGTGGTGTATTCTTTACAGTCTAACTCAGTTGCTCCCTGCTCCCACCTCTGTCTGGGACAGGAACTGCCCAGAGCAGTAGCAGATCCCCTTAGAAAACCTTTCCTGCTGTTCAGACTGGAATGAATACCACTTCCTGCAGGAAGTTCAGCAGCTGATAAGTAATGGAGGACTTGGGATTTTTTAATGGAAGTAAATTACAAATCTCTGGCACTTTTCTTGCACCAGCTGATTTGAAAGAAAAAAAAAATGTTTGCTGAACTATCCTTTTCTTATTGGCCAGAAAACTGATGTCTCTAATGTGTGTTTGGTTCTCACCATCTTCCCTATTCTATCACCAACAGCAGCGACGACATCGATGAACGTCTGGAGCATTTGGAGTAAGTATCTCACAGTAACATATAGTATAGTAATATAATCAGTCACACAGACAAGTTTGCAGGGGGATCTGGTATTAAAAAACAAACCTATGAAAAACAGCATTTGGAGCTTTCTTTTTTTTTAAAGGGGTAATTCAGCAAATAAATAAATAAATAAATCTTTCAAATCAACAGGTGCTACAGAGTGCCAGAGATTTGTAATTTACTTACAAATCTCAATTCTTCCGGTACTTATCAGCTGCTGCATGTCCTGCAGGAAGTGGTGTATTATTTCCAGTCTGACACAGTGCTCTCTGCTGCCACCTCTGTCCATGTCATGAACTGTCCAGAGCAGCAGCAAATCCCCATAGAAAACCTCTCCTGCTCTCCAGACTAGTAAGCAAACACCACATCATGCAGGACATACAGCAGCTGATAAGTAATGGCAGTTTTGAGATTTTTTTCATAGATTACAAATCTCTGGCATTTTCAGTCACCAGTTGATTTGAATTTTTTTCTCTTTTTTTTCATGTTACATCACTTGTATTGTTTTCTAGCAAACCTTGCAGCATTTTGTTTAAATAAAGTGTTTTTCTGGTGTCTGATTTTTGTGGTGTTTTCCCCATAGCAGAACATGTGATTCATTGGTTTCCCTTTGAGGCTGGATTTACACATGCCAGTTTTTTTGGAAAGCTGCCATTGCAGTTTTTGAGCCAAAACCAGAAGTGGATTCAAAGTAATGGGTACAATAAAGGAAGCGCTTATATGTCTCCTACCTGCCGGATCCACTCCTGGCTTTGGCTCAATAATTACAGCGGCAGATTTCCAAAAAAACTGTCTTGTGTGAAACCAACCTCAATCACATGAACTGTAAAGTAAAAAACAAAAAACGTAACAAAAGACACAACACATATGTAAAGAAAAGACGCCATACCTAGAGCACACACCAAGGTCCCAAAGTGACGGAAACCACCAAGTAGACAAAAGCATTGATGGCGGTGACTTTCACATCTCATCCGGCTCCAGCATTTTTCTGCTAATAAGGAAAGGGAGGTTTTTGATAAGAATTCCAATAAATATAAAGCAGAGACAGTTGAATTGAATTATTCTATAGTTACCCACTCTTGACACTTCCTTAATACTTCTCAACACTTTCTCCCACCTATCTTCATCTATCCTCCCGATTACTCCCTCCCATTTATCCTTACTTTTAGTCCCTATATGTTGTTCCATTATAAGGTGCGAGTATATTGTTGTGATCTCTTTCTTTTTAATTGATCCACTCCTTAATTTTGTAACTAATGGGCTGGGGCTACATCCTTGCAACTTACTATTATTCTGACTTGAAACTAACGCTTTTCTGCATCTAACATAAGAGAACCAGTGTCTTTCCTCTATCTTGTATTCTGCTTTTAGACTGTCCCAACTCTTTATGATGTTTCCGTCCATTATATCTCTGTTCTCACCCCCACCCCATCCAATACTTTTACTACTCCCAATTTCCTAACTTCTCCTAACTCATCATTTAACCATAATGGGGCAAATTCCATTACTCCCTGATTATTTAGAGATTTTTTTTACCCACTCCCACGTTCTAACTAAGGGCCCTATTCCACCGGCCGATTATCGTTTGCATAATCGTTAACGATTAACAATCTCAAACGACCGCTATTGCGAAAGACCTGAAAACATTCACTCATTTCCATGGAACGATAATCGTTACTTATGATCGTAATTGTAATCGTTCTTTCTTCGCTATTTATTCGCTATTGCGTTCGTATCTACTGCGAACGACCGAACAATGTCTTATTCAATGCGAACGATTTGCGAACGTTTTGCGAACGAGCAATGATAAAAATAGGTCCAGGTCTTATAAAGCGATTAACGATTTCTCGTTCGGTCGTTAATCGTTAACTGCATTTCAACCGAACGATTATCGTTTAGATTCGAACGATTTAAAGATAATCTGAACGATAATCGTCTGGTGGAATAGGGCCCTAAGGTCTTTACCATGACCACATTACTCCAAGCTTTCTTCCCCAGAACTCCTGTCTCCAGGATTTGAAAAATATCCCAAGTTCCATTACTAATGCTATTGCCCCATCCTGCTTCCATCTGGCCAACCAATATATTTCAGAAGCATAATAGTATTTTTCCACGTCTGGGACCCCCAATCCACCTCTTGTCATTGGGATACATAAGTTCTCCAGTTTTGTTCTTACTCTTTTCCGTCCCCATATTAATGCATTTAACATCACCTTTATTCTTTTAAAATATTTTCTCTTTATCAGTGTGGGCGTAGCACTAAATACATACAAGAGTTTAGGTAGCTGCTCTTCCTTATTACACTGAGCGGAATCTGCCGGATCAGGACCATTCAGTGGATTATTGCTCCGTGTAATAAAGAGCGATCGTGTCTTTTGGTCCTGACCTAAAATCATCAGTCGCCGACTGCATATCTCTACATGTAATAGTGATGTGCGGCTGATGACTGTGTAAAGAAAATAATAAAGTATTTACATACCTGCCACACTCTCCGGTGCTTCTGCCTGCTCCTCGGTATCATCCCGGCAGCAGCAGCCAGGAAGATACCGGGACTGGGTAGAAGAATTGTGGAGCGTGGCAGGTATGTATATACTTTATTATTTTACACTAAAGGCAAGGGCTACACGGACATCGCTAACAACAAATATATATACAGTCCATGCTGCACGATTATTGAGCTGAGTAATAGGCTCAGTAAATGAGCGTCGATCTAGCAGATTGGTGCTCATTTACATTGTCAATCAGGCCGTGTAACATGGCGATTTGTCTGAACTAAGGGTGCGTTTACACAGAAAGATTTATCTGACAGATTTTGGAAGCCAAGGCCAGGAATGGATTTGAAAAGGGGATAGATCCCAGTCTTTCCTTTATGACCTGATCCCTGTTTATAGTCTGTTCCTGGTTTTGGCTTCAAAGATCTGTCAGCTAAATTTGTCTGTGTAAACGCACTATAATGCTGCGTTTACACGTAACGATTATCGCGCGAATTTGCGCGATAACAGTCAAATTCGAACGATAATCGTACGTGTAAACGCAGTGAACGATCAAACAACGAGTGAGAAATCGTTCATTTTGATCTTTGAACAAGTTCTCAAATCATCGTTGGTCGTTCGCAAAAGTTTCGCTGATCGCTTTGTGTAAACGGTCGTCTCGAAAGTCCCCCCGCCCGCAACCCGGCCCCCGCTCCTCCGCAGCCCGGCCACGCATCCTACAGCCCCCTGCGCTGGTTCGATTGCCACCCCCGGCGGCTTGATCGCCACCCCCGCCACGAGCATACCTTACCTGCTCGGCGTAGCGGGTGTTCAAAATTCCCACCTCCCCTCTTCAGTGCATTGATTGGCTGAAGAGGGGAGCCGGGAATTTCAAACAGCTCCTCTTCAGCCAATCAGTGCTCCTCTTCAGCGGGGGTGGCGATAGGGGCGGCAGGGGTGCTGACCGGCCGGCGGGGGGGGGCAATCGAGCCGCGCAGGGGGCTGTAGGATGCGGGGCCGGGCTGCGGAGGAGCGGGGGCCGGGCTGCGGGCGGAGGACGGGCTGCGGGCGGGCCGGGCTGCGGGCGGCCTTTGGCCGGCTTAAGCGATCTTAAAACGATCGCAAAACGAATT